>NC_079326.1:40093971-40399471 GCF_029931775.1 Euleptes europaea
CCTGGTTAGCGTGTAGTAATTTTCATCGTCCCAGATGACCATGTCCAAAATTTTCATCTGTCATGTGTCACCAAATTGGCAGCATTCTGCATGTCACACAGGAAAGGTCACACAAAATCACCCCTTGTATCCTTTGTACAATCATCCTTAAAATCTATACCCCAGCTTAGAACAACCACCTGGGTATTGTTTATCTAGAAAACAAGAGTGTTGAGTATTTCACTTTTTAGGAAACCCTTCTGGGATGTACATGTTTCTTAAACATATTTCATAAAATGCCAACCTACCTGTGAGCTTGCTTCCAGGTAATTGTATCATACTTTTGAGGTCCCTGTTGTTACAAGGGCATTTTTTGTTCTAGCCCCGCAGTCCACATTTTTGCCTCTCAGCTACACAAGCACGAAATAGCAGAATATTCTTAAATTTTCTGGTCCTGAGCACACTGATCAAGAACTATTCTGAATAAAAGAAAACAAGATGCACCCAGTTGAAAAAGATCCTATGGGGCTTGGAAATTACATTTGACAGTACTGAACGTTGTATCTTTATTGCCTAAAAGTTTTTTTAAAATAAGAAGAACCAAGTAACAGAAGACAGGGATGAAAAATTGTTCTTTTTGATAAGCAGATTTCTACCTTTTCCTTCTACAGTGACTGTTTCTTTCTTTCCTAAATATTATGCAAAGCACATCCCCCCCCCCCCCGGTACTCTTAAAAGATCCTACAAAAATAATTTCAGAAAAGTAAATGCTGTAACTGATATAATTTCAACAAAATATTGAAGTTAGCTGTCCTTGAATCATACCTTAAATAAGATGCTGGTATATGGGGGATGATTGCCAAAGGATGTCTGCTACCTTTTCATTTGCCTTGCGCTTATGAATGGGTCACTTTTAGATGCTCAAAGAGAAAGAAATGTTTCTTTTATTAATTCTAAAAAAGCGGGGGATACAAATATTAAAGCTGAACAGATAAAGTTTCATTCTTAATACAAGCAGAGATAAGTTACCATAGAATATGAATCAAGATCTTCACAGCGAACACAAAGAAATTACACCAAACTGCCTCACGGTACACAACATGGGCAATAATTTACAACACACTGCCCAAACATTACAACCCTTTCATTCCCCCTGCCAAAAAACACACACAACAAAAACCGACTTTTCAAAAGCAGACCAATAGCCATTCTCACCTGTGTTAAAATTCAATTGCATTAGGGCACGCATACAAAAATTGGTTTGTAAACATAGCTGTTTATCACCTTACATGGGGGTAATTCACAAACTAAAAGCAGAGCCCGTTTTACAGTCTGTGGTGGCTCTTCCGTGATCCAGTGGTTTTAAAAGAATATGTCAAATAATCTAATTTGTTAAATGTGACTGATCGTTTCAAATGATATTTCTTACTTGCCTGTTAAAAAAATTTCCATCCAATACCGTGTGAGAGTTAGCCAGCATCCCGAGTGGTGGCTCACTGGCTTATTTAATTGGGCTTCCAAGATTCCCTCTGGAATGATAGGGTCTTTAGACGTGGGGGCAGGTTCAAGACTGATATACGCCCGGGAGGATGGGCGACTTCCCTCGCTGCATCTTCTCCGTCAGTTCTGTAATGTGTCAAGCCACTTCGCAACGAGATGAATATTCGAGAGGGGAAGATAAAAATAGGCTTCCCAGGGAGCTATTGATTTGAAATATGAAACATTTTATTGATACGAGCCAAAGGAAGCAGTTTGATGTAGCACAATATTTGAGGAGGAAAAACTCACACACATCTGTTTAGCACAATGTACTGCATAATGACAGCAATCTTCCCTGTTTGTATCTATTCATCTGATTATAAAGAGTAACAATTCTTCCTTCCACACATATATTTACTAAAGGATTTCTTTTTTAAAAAAAGATAATAAATTAGTAAATCAGATAGCGAGTGTTTGAGAAAGTATTCCAATAAAGTCGATCAACACACGCACACCTAAATGCAAAGTTGTGCATTTTGCTTTGGGGGGGGGGGGGAGCCAAAAACAGAAGGTACTATAATATATCATAATCTGAGCTATGCAGAGATTATTTTGAAAGGCCTTTTTTAAAATAAAAAATATATGCTTCAGTGCAAAACTGATGTAATGAAGGGTTTAGACTGACTTGGAGCGTAACCCAGTGACCTTCTTTTGATGTCTTTTCGATGGTCACCTCAGCTCTGGTTTCCTGCCCTTGTCCCACAGACATGTCCCAGAGTCAGCGATAAACCCAAGCCTGCTTGGAGAATGCTGCTGCTCCACTGACGTGCTTGAGGGCATTTGCTCTTGTTCCACCTGCTCTTGTATAATTGATAATTAAACTAAACTCCACCCTTATATCATACTAAAATGTTGGTTTTAAAATACAAAGGGAACTTTTTTTGGTACAATCCAGAGTTGTTGAAACCTACAGAATTTTATAAGGATGGCTTGGTATGTGTGTCAAGTGCTGTCAAGTCACTTCTGCCTCATGGTGACCTTGTGAATCAATGTCCTCCAAAATGTCCTGTCTTTGACAGCCTTGCTCAGGTCTTGCAAACTGAGGGCTGTGGCTTCCTTGATTGAGTCGATCCATCTCATGTCGGGTCTTCCTCTTTTCCTGCTGCCTACAACTTTTCCTAGCATTATTGTATTTTCCACGACTTGTCTATTCATAATGTGACCAAAGTACGATAGCCTCAGTTTAGTCATTTTAGCTTCTAGGGACAGTTCAGGCCTGATTTGATCTAGAACCCCCTTATTTGTTTGTTTGTTTTGGTGGTCCACAGTATCCTTAATTAGCCATAAAGAAAAAGCGGAAATTTGCCTGGCTGGTTGGCTTCCTAGAAAAACATCCACATCCTGTGTTTTTTTTTAAAAATATATATTTTTATTGCATTGGAGGTCATTTTACATCTCCATACCTTTATAATTACAATTCACACTTTCCTTCTTCCAATACAAATTTCCCCCTTTCCCCCCTCCCCCTCCCCCCATGGACCAATCCATAATATCATATTTTCATATTTTCAGCCACGAGCATAGCCTTTTTAGTTTTACTAAAGTCTCTTCATTGGCTTCTCTTCTTTTCACCCAATTAATGTATGGGTTCCACTTAGTCTTCATTTCCATTTCTTCTGTTTCTCCCATTGTCTGTTGTTTTAAGTATCCCAGTACATCTGTTTGCACATATTCGAACACATAGTTATTCCACCTGTCCATAGTCCACTTTGTTTTATCTTTCCATCCAAAAGCTATAACTGCATGAGCCGCTAATATCATTGCTTTAAACATCTCTTGTTCACTCTTTTCTACCTTCTCACACCCCATTATTCCCATAAACATCAGGTCTACAGTTACTTGAAGTCTAATCTTAAACAATTCTCTAATTTTACTAAGTATTTTGTTCCAAAATTCTATTACCCTTGGGCACTCCCACCACAAATGTGAGAACCACCCCTCTTTTGCGTTACAATGCCAACAATTCGGTCTCATTCCTTTGATCATATGTGCTATTTGGGCCAGTGTTCTGTACCACTTCAGCATTATTTTCCTTTCCAACTCTTTATATCTATCCATCTTCAACATTTTAATACCCTTCATCATTTTATTCACCATTTGTGTTGATATTGTAGTTTCTTTTGCCCATTTTGCCTGTATTATTCTAATCATGAATTCTTTATCTCTTATCATCATTCTGTATATTTTCCCTGTTAATTCTTTTCTAATATATGTTTCGCTCTTTATTAACTCTTCCAATTCATTGTCCTCTCTTTTCATTCATTCTCCCCATCTTCCTTGTTTTACTGCTTCATATGGTCCCCTCAGTCCCAGCCAATGTCTTTGGCCCACTTCATCTAATACTCTCTGAAAAGGTTTCAAATTTCCTTGGTGATCTAATATGTCCTTCACTCTATAATAACCCTTATTTTTCATTTTTATCCCTAAGTTACTATCTATGACCCTTTATTTCACGCAGACTATTGGGGTCCATCTTGATTGTTTTTTCATCCACTTCATTTTCCATTTCTTCCAAACACTCAATACTGCCCGTCTCGGGCCCTTAGTTAATTGTAAAGCTTTATTTAAATTTTCTGTAAATATCCACATCCTGTGGTAATGTTTTTTGAGTGGTGAGGTGGGCTTTGTTTTACTTTAGCTTCACTTCCAGCCCATGAGCTGCTATATCATTGTTTTGTGTGGGATATATAAGCTTCTCAATCCCAGGATTGTCTCCAATGTGCAGTGTAAGGAAGCAGGAAAGGGGAGACATTTGCAAGGAAGGAATGGGGAGGGAAAGAGGGACAGGGAAGGCGCTCTAATTCTCTTTCCCCATTCTACCTCAGGTTTCTTGGTCAACTGGGGGAAAAGCATAAGGGGTAGGACAAAAAGAAGGGAAAATCAGGTAGAAGAACAGCTAAGCATCCATTCCTACCCACTGCTTGTTCTTCTTGTAAATGCTTCCCAACCCCCTCACTCCTACTTCTCACCTCAGAAGTAACTCCCACCTGAGTGGGAATCCCATGTTTGCAAAGTGGGGGATTCGAACCCAGGTCTCTCAGAGTCTACTCCGACACTCTAATCACTATACCACTTCATATGAAAACATAATTAGTGCAATTTAGCCAAGTCGAGTGCTTTTAAATACTGTTGATTTACTTGGCAGATCAATTTAAGGACACGTTTAACGCCCCTATAAAATCAATGGAATACAAAGTGCTAAATTTTGTCCAGATTGTACTCATTGTACTTTAAAAATCTGTGTCTCCAATACATAAAACTCACAGAGACCTGGGATTGGCCACATTTCTCTGCTGCACATCAGAGAAAGTATGCATTTGCTGCTGCATAACTCGTGAAGTAGCTCTAACGAGGTACAAAGCTCTGTCTTTCTATGTGGCATGGCTCTAACAGATATGGTGGTTCCATTCTAACACAATAATAAAATGTTACTTGATAAGTGGAAATTAGCAAGCAGGAGTGCTGCAGACTTACCTCATGATTAGGACTGCGCATATCAATAAACCTGAACAAAAATTAAACCCGAAATTAGCCGTTTCGGCAATATTTGGGTTTTGTTTCAGACGAATACCAAAACCTGGGAATCTACCCAAAGCCGAATAGGGGATCCCCAAAAAGCCAAATAGATATTCAACTCTTTTGGGTTTCAGCTATTCATCTTTGTTCAGATGCATGACTCTGTGCTTTCTCCCATTTTTCTATCTTTGACAGAGGTAGGGGTCATGTAATCGGAGCCAACTTAGTCTGACCAAACCATCCATCTAGAATAGTCTGGAGGCAGAAGGGTTATTTAAAAGATGGGGCTCACCCATTCCCATCTGGAGGGATATACCTTCCACCTAAAAAGCACCAGCTTCAACCACTGCTGAGCAGGCTTCAAAGATTGCTCACCCATGTGGATGAGCAATCTCCTTCACAAGAGCTGCCTTGGTCATGTCTTCGGCTGGTTCCGATATCACCCCCTCCCCATGAAAACCTGCTCTCAAACTGAAGGTCACCCCGAATAGCAATTTTGTTTCCCCAAACCTTGGCCACCTCTTGAACTCAGATTTTTGATGACTGTAATGAAGGAGAGTTTACAAGATGTAATTTGCCATCAAAAGAAACGTTTTCCGTGCCTTATCTTTCTTGCCTTTAAGCCATTTTCCTCAGTTTGGAGGCTAATTTACATGGACATCATGCTTTGCACCCCAGATGTGAATGGGGCCCCCAGACTTTGAGGCACCAGCCTGCCAATCGGCTCTTTCTGCCAGTCCTTGGCAATGCTGAACTTCTGGACCTGAAAACTGATTGCCAGCTCCGTTTGCAAATGCCTGGAGGATGGGGGTGACCCTTTTGTGGGCCTATTAAATTGGACCCTGTTCCAAACTCCCCCAAACTTTGGTGTCCATCTAGGGAAGGTACCCTCCAGGTCTGCTGCAAATTTGGTGACTCTACCTCCAAAAATGCCCCCACAGGAGCTTCGAAGAAAAATCCCCATAGACTATAAATGACCCAATTTGGGGGGGGGGGGGGTAACCCGGAAATAAAGCCGAAATACCCATTTACTAGTATGGGTATTCGGCTTATTTTGGGTTTACTGAAAAAAAATTGCGCCCAATAAACCCGAAATTTACTGAATTTTTGTTTTTTGTACAACCCTACTCATGATTCATTAACTGTCAGTGAGTTAACTCCAGGAGATAAAATTATCAGTGAAACAAACCCACTTTCACGAAATGATTTTGCTAAGTCTGGTTTACGTCTCTCTCTTTCTCTCTTTCTCTCTCTGTGTATTTGGTTCCATGTTTCAACCAAGTTTCCACACTAAACAGTTGCAGATAATAACCTCTCAGGGGAAACAGCATTTCATCATAACTTACATGTACTAGAAATCACATGGAGTATACAAATGTACCCCTCACTACGTTGTCAGAGTTAGTACACTTAATCCAACCTAACAACACAAATAATTCAATCTGGTCTCAAGGCCTGCATCCTAATGAGTTTCCATAGGGAATTTTTCTCTGTCTTCTGTTCTTGTGTTGGAATTTCCCTCTTTCCAGGGACATTCCAACTCCACCACTTTCTCCCACTATTTGCGAGATCCTCTGTACCCCAGTCTGAGCCAGAAAACTCATCCATAAAGCTCATTGTCTAAATAATAGCAAAATATTTAAATGTAATATTGTCAGGGCTATCTAGTATAATGCTTACATGCATACTATTCCCTAATTGTTCTCCATGTAGAGTTAGAGACAAACTGAAGAAAAATGCTATAACTGTGGCCAGCATTAAATCTAAGAAAGAGATCCAGTTCATGAGTATCAATTATTCATAAGCCAAAGCTTTTTAAAAAAATTAAATTGCAAACAAAAGCAGTGAAACAGGGAACACCCTGCTTGTGGGGGGGGCATAAGGTGTTTTTGGCATTGTTTTAAAATGTTTTTTAAACTCCTGTTTTCCTGTTTATTGTTTTATCAAATTGTTTTAATATTGTTTTTATATTTTTTTTCCCACCTTGGGTCCTGGGGTACCTGGGAGAAAGGGAGGTATATACATTTGTAAGATAAATAAGAAAAACTCATATATTTGGAGATGTCTTATTTAAAAATGAATGGGAAGGTTGGGAAATTCCCAGAGATTTGGGGGTGGAGCCTGGGGAGGGCAGGGTTTGAGGGGAGAGACCTCAGCTGGGTATAATACCATAGAGACTACCCTCCGAAAGAACCACTTCTCCAGGGTAACCGATTGCTGTTCAGTTGTAATCCTGGGCGATCTCTAGGCCCCATGTGGAGGTTGGCAACCTTAAATCAACATGTCCAAAAAGATAGAAAAACAATCCAGAAAAAGCTAGACTACCGCAGGTTGACAATGATGACATCTGGACCCTCCATACAAGCTGTGTGAATGAATGACATCTTTGTCAAACTAAACGAGTGGCGTAGAAACAACCCAACAAGTTCTGAAGACCAGGCCCTTGGTTAGGCACACACAGAAAGGTTTAGTGAAGGATGCAAGCTTTTTCTTTACAAGCCCAGCAGCATCTGTTTAAAGGCACAATCTTATTTATTTTCATTTGTATTCTTACAGAAGCATACCTTGCATTTCCAAAGGTGCTGGAAAGGGATTTGCGAGCCATCATTGTTGGCATGCTGGAGGAGGCACTTTAGCAAAGGACATGGCAATGAAAAGGCTTTGTGTCTTTATAACGTATAGGTTAAAGCCATTGAGCTACAATTATATGTCATTATAATCACATGACAGGAAGTGGGTAAGCCAAAGTTATGATGTCACCAGTTTCAAGAGCACAATCCATGCAATATCTGTATTAAGACCAACCCAATGAGGGTGTGTCCTCTTGGGGTGTCCTCCTGATGGTGGTGGAATGTGCCGTCAAGTTGCTTACAAATATAACATACACATATAATCAACAAACCTTTTAAACAATGGAATAAATTGTGTTGACCTCTATGAATTAATAATTACACTTTTACGTTATCTTCTCTATCTATTATCTATGAATAATCACACTTTTGACACTTGTCAAAGGTGTAAGCTGCTATGAGGGAAGGTTACCTTTGATAGTCAACCAAATAGTAATAGTAACCAAATAAGCACCTTCTGGTAGGGTGGGAGGAAGATGGTACTGAGAGCAGAGCAGAGTGGAAAATTTGCAAATATACACAATTCGCCAATTTTCCCAGTTTTGCCACTCAAATGTTGAATGTACAGTTTTAAAATCCAGAAGTCAAACTTACAGTTTTAAAGTGTAAAACTTAATTTCCGAAAGTGAATGCCCTAGACCTGTTTGCCTCTCTCGATTGTTTTGGCAAGCACCAAATACAAGATCTCAGCTGTCAAATAGTACATACCGTTGCATGTCAAATATCAAATATTCTGAAACATCCGTCAATGAAATCACAGGATGTCAACTACCCATGTACTAAATATTCAGCAAATACTCAGGAAATATTAGGATTTTTGACACCAAAATTCATAGAGGAGGATTTTGCATAGCTTTATGTGAGAACAAATTCATTTAGCATTTGTGACAGAAAATTGATTTCTGTTCTAATTGATAGCTGCCTTGCCTGTATTGACAAAAGTAAACCAATAATCTCTGGTAGTTACTATTTGGTCTCATCTTTACAGGCCCTTTGCTTCCTCTTCAGTTATGTCAAACTAGCAGGACCATGTCCATTCTGTAGCTGTATCCCTTCCTTAATGAAACATATAAAGGGATATTCTGAAGGCACTCTATCCTTGCTCTGAAATACATTTTTCCGTTATATATTAGCAGCAATATAATTATTTTTATGCATAGATACATTTTACTATATAATAAAAAGCCCTTCTGAGCACGATCAAAGTATCTTCCCCTCCAGATCTTCCCCCCAAGATTGAGCAACCTGCCACCAAACATTTAGAATCAAGCGGCAAGATTTCACACTAGGGAAATAGAGAGCTAGCATCCTTTAAAGATTAGAGCAGGGGTTCTTCTCAACCTTTTTTGCTCCATTCCCCCCTTTCAAAATTGTTCAGAATATAATTCCCCCCTACCCAAAATAGTCATAAACTTTATTGAATGTCGCAGATTAAATTAAAAACAAACTACAATTTTACAGATTGTACATAATCTACAGGACATCACACTTTGCTGAATAGTGGTCCCAATTCCTCCCCTGAAAACCTAAAATTCCCCCTGGGGGTGGGAAATTCCCCCCTTGTTGAGAACCCATGGGTTAGAGTATCGGATTAGGATCCAGAAGACCCAGGTTTGAATTTCCACTTTTCAATGGAAACTTGCTAGTGATCTTGGGCCAGTCTCACTCACTGTCACAGCTGTTGTGAGGGTAAAATGGAGAAGGGGAGAATATGGAAAGCTGCTTTGAGTTTTGTTGAGTAGAAACATGGGGCATAAATGAAGTAAGGAAATAAATACTTACATATATACATACGTGGCGACCCACCCACCTAAACCCCAGTGCCTCGCTTTTTGGAAATGGCCCACCTCTCTTGACAGCATTCTGAAAATACAGTCCCAGAACACACACACACCCATTATCTTCCACAGTTTATATTTTCTATGGGGATCCTTTACCACCACTAAATCTGACATTAGTGCTCCTTATCTGCTATGTTCAACATTGCAGAAAGGAAGAAAGCCAGAAAAAGGAAAAAAAAGCCCCCAAAGAATAAATATTGCTTCATGAGTCCAGGCAGTGATTTATAGTCCAAAACCTGGATTTCTAATTCTGAATTTTCCTTGAAGGGACCCTTCTGATCCGAGTGTTCTAAACCCTATGCATGAGGGCTTACTGCCCCAAAGAAATTCTAGGAGTAGTAGGAGTAAAAATTCCATCCATGAAGAAATCACCACGAAAATGCAGACCGTCAGAGTCCCTCCCCCCTGAAAATGCTACTCTGTTTAATTGGCTGCCAAGGGTCGCTGACAGGGGGCAGGTTGCGAGCTTCGGCGGCTGTCACTCAGTGCCCCACGGCTCCTGGGCCCCTCCTCCACTCAGCTGTTTGGTGCTATGGTTGCCCAGGTCAGACAGCGCACCAATGGACGTGTTCTTGTGGCAGCATATGTTGGGGCTTGCCCTGCTGAAACTGACCAGAGACACCAGAGAAAATGCCTATGAGGCGGCAGGGGGAGACAGGCAGCAGTGGCTGTTTTAGCAATAAAACTCTAATAATATTTTAGTGATAAAACTCTAAAATGTTAATAAAGTGTTTTATCATTAAAACAGCACAGTAAAACAAAAACAAAAATGCTGTGGCTCCCTGCCGGAGAGTTCCTGCTCCATGGCTACTGCCACTGCCTCACCTGCCCAGCAGCCTGCCCAAACGTCACCAGCCCCCCTGCCAGCCCAGCAGCAGGATTCTTTCATTTGATTTTCTCAGTTCCCAGAGAGGTTAACATGCTGCTGAAAACGACCAGAGAGGATGCCTATGGGGGAAGGGTAGTCGGCTCCCTTCCCAAGATCTTAACGCTCCTGTCCGGCCAGCCCTCAAGTCACAGCTGACGTATGACGACCCTGTGAGGTTTTAAAGGCGACAGACATTCAGAGGTGGTTTGCCAGTGCCTTCCTCCGCATAGCAACCCTGGACTTCCTTGGTGGTCTCCCATCCAAATACTAATCAGGGCCAACTCTGCTTACAGCTTCCGAGATCTGATGAGATCTGATGGGCTAATCTGGGCAATCCGGGTCAGGGCCTTGGGGCTACTTAGAAGAGCTTTAGTTGCTTCCTGCAAATTAGACCTTTCAAAATATGGCTTGCTGTTATCTTCAGACTTAACATGCCATGGAAGGGGAGAGGGAAAAGGTGCAATTGGGGGCATGTGTGGAAAAAGAAATGCTGCGTACTAAAACGAGCATCTCATTTCAAAGGATAAGAGGAGAAAGAAGAAGGGATGAGGTTTAAGGCAGCAACCTGAAGCAGGCCTCTTGAAAAGTAAGACTCCCGTTATTCAGCGGGACCCGTTCTCACAAAAGGGCTGTTAGGATTGCAGCCATATAAAGCAAATGTTTTGTAAGCACTAAATATCTGAGGCCGTGCAAGGCAGTTATTTTAAATTTCAGCACTATACCGAGACAGCTACATTATCCCAGACAGACAGATAACAGTGTTTAATTTTTCTTCTTCTTTTAAAGAAGGCACCCATGTCATTATCATGATGGCAACTTAATCCCTCTGAAAAAAGGAGGAAGGGTCAGCCGATGTATTTCGCTTTTATTATGCAGGGCCTTGGCTGACATTTTCTTACTTGACCCTTTGGCTTTGTTTGGAAAGTGAACCAGCTAAAACACACGAAAGGATTTCAGGTTATCGGCTGACATCTCTTTATGACAATCTGGAGCTACCGCTAAGTATGACAGGAGGAGAACACAATGAAACCTGGTACGCTCGGAAAGGAAGTTTGTCATTTTTTTTTCAACTTTGCTGCTCTTTCACCCTCATTTCTTCTCCGAGTAACAGAAGTGCCATCTGTTCCTAACCTTAACATGCATGTCTTTGATTTATATTCAGTCATAGATAATAGAAGGGAGAAGATTATAGCATGATCTAAGGCATCCATCGGCGTTACTAAGCTCTCTGGGCCAAAGATATATAATATGCCCGTAAGACAGCGGGGATCAACTGCCTCAGTGGTACAGAAGAATATGTAAAATAGTGGAAAGCAGGCCCAAATTAATTCAGCACCTAGCAATGGTGTTAGAAAGATGTAGGGACTCCAGCAACCCGGGGGGGGGGAACCATTGGCTAAGACAATGTGAAAGAATGGTTTGGGAGATGCGACTTGGTTGTGTCTCAAAACCTTTCGTTTTGTTGCATCCCCTTGGAACTGTGAACCTTGTGGGAAGACCCAAACAACTGTGTTCAATCAGCCACAAGCCTGTTCTTGACAATTCTCCAGACATCAGTACTATATCTGGGATTCCAACAACCATTATGCTAAGATCCACAAAGTGGGGCTTTGGTGGCTATGGTGGCTATGGTTCAATTTTCTGGTAATCTATCTGATTAGGTGTATGGTATAATAGGAACTTAGGAAGATCCTCAGGTACTGCAAACAACTGATTCTAGCCTAGTATGGTTGCCAGATCCCTCTTCTTGATCGGCGGGAGGTTTTAGGGGGTAGGGCTGGGGTGGGTGCATGAACGCACATGCGATGATGTCACTTCTGGTTTTACTTCCAGAAGCACCACCTAAATTTTAGGGGTTTGAGAGAGAAAAACCAGCCAAGAAGAAATCTGAGATCAGCCTCCTCCAAATTTGGGGGGTTTGAGTGCTAAAGCAGCCATGGCGATGCGGCACTTCCGGAAGTAAAACTGGACGTAACATGATCGCGTGTGCACTCCTGCGCGTGCACATGTTCACCGCTCTGGAGCGGCTGGGTGGTTTGGCAAGCAATTGCCCACCAAAACCACCCACCTGACAACCCTACAGTTTAGAGTTGTCAACACTGGGTTGAGAAATTCCCATAGATTTGGGGGTCGAGTATGGGAGGGTATGGTTTGTGGAGGGACCTCAGCCAGATATAATGCCATAGAGTCCATCTACCAAAGGAGCCATTTATCCAGGGTAACTGATTGCTGTAGTCTGGAGATTAGTTGTAATCCCGGGAGATCTTCAGGCCCTATCTGGAGGTTGGTAAATAGGATTGCCGGACATGGCCTAGCAACCAGTAGGAAACAGTGGGGGGGGGGGGAGCCATCAGCAACATCTTGCCTCTCTAGGAATCACTGGAAACTGTTGTAAAACCATATTGTGTCTGGCAATTCCTACAAAGGCCTGAAGTCACTTCTCGGGATGTCATGCCATTGGCCCCAAGAATGTTTAATTTCCCCCCCTCCTGCACCTAAAGCTTTTATTATAAATGGGAGCAAATTACCATAATTCACATGACATGGGTTTGCCCCTGAGGACAACTTGGAAACATCAAGCTGCAGCTTGATAGCTATCAGGAATAAGAGGAGGTATGTATATTACACCTATTCTGCAGTCACTCCATTGGTTACTGATCAGTTACCAGGTGTGATGGTCAGGTAAAGTTCTGCCTCTCCCTAAGAGTGACCAATGGGAGCTGACAGCATGTTGTTGAGAGACTGACATTTAAGGCCATTCGTTCAGTTAGCGGGAGAGTTAAAACTGGCTGAATAAGGAGCTGGAAGCTTAAGACAGCAAGTGACAGAATAACAGCTTGACGCTGGCTGGGAGAAAGACACCTGTAACAAAAAATCCTGAATGCCTGAATATAGCTATGGTTCAAACGTTCAAGTGTGAAGAAACTTTGTAATTGTCTACCTGAATCACTCCAATGTTGTGTTTAAACCATAAATAAAAGTTAACTTCTTCTTTCTTTAAGAAGAAGAAGAGGAGTTGGTTTTTATATGCCGACTTTCTCTACCACTTAAGGGTTACATTCTCCTTCCGGCTTACATTCTCCTTCCCTTCTCCTCCCCACAAAGGACACCCTGTGAGTTAGGTGGGGCTGAGAGAGTGTGACTAGCGTAAGGTCACCCAGCTGGCTTCATGTGTCGGAGTCGTGAAACCAATCTGGTTCACCAGATTAGTGTCCGTCGCTCATGTGGAAGAGTGGGGAATCAAACCCGGTTCTCCAGATTAGAGTCCACCGCTCCAAACCACCGCTCTTAACTACTACACCACACTGGCTCTCTGTGGACTGTGGACTGGAAGTGTATGATCTCAGGGAAATAAATGTACACACACACACACACACCCTGTCAGGCCACATCCTCGCCCTCTATATACCTATGAATAACTGGGATGGCCCAGGCTAGCCTGATCTCGTCAGATCTCAGAAGCTAAGCAGGGTCAGCCCTGGTTAGTATTTGGATGGGAGACCACCAAGGAATACCAGGGTTGCTCTGCAGAGGAAGGCACTGGCAAACCACCTCTGTTAGTCTCTTACCATGGAAACCCCAAAAAGGGGTCACCTCACCATGAGTCGGCTGCGACTTGACGGCACTTTATACACAAACATGAATAATTGGAGGCAGCATGGAAGAGGAACAGTGTTTGGTTCCCAACTGCAATAGCTCTGTGAATTATCTGAGTGAGGGGTGGTTGATAAGGGGACTAGGCTGCCCTGCCTGGTAGTGTCTCTGGGAATGAGAGAGGGGACCTGGTGTGGGAAAGGGTCAGGGCTCTCTGGATATTCAAAAGAGACAAAATGGGTGGCAAATTGTGACTGCTTGAGCTACCTGTATCCATGAACCTGTGAGACAGAGGCTGCAGTGGGTGGAAGTGTCTATGAGTAGGGGTCATACCAGGCTATAATTTATAAAGACTGTCGTGGCCTAGGACTTACATACCTAAGAAAATGGCATCCCCCTCCATTATGCCCCATTGTGACAATTGTGCTCATCTAAGCAAAGTCTTCTGCTGAAGGATAAGGTCAGCAGCTGCCCGTTCCAGAGAGTTCTGTGTTTTCCCTCACTTTGTGGAAGGGCCTGGCTGAAGGAGGCCAGGAAGGCTCCCAAACTCTTATCATTCCATAAAATGTGTAAAACAGAAGTATCCAGGAGGTCATATCAAAGGGACAAGGTAAATGGAACTGACCCTAGAAGCTAAAATGACTAAACTGAGGCTATCGTATTTTGGTCATGTCATGAGACGACAAGAGTCATTGGAAAAGACAGTCATGCTAGGAAAAGTGGAGGGCAGCAGGAAAACCGGAAGACCCAACAAGAGATGGATGGACTCAATAAAGGAAGCCACAGCCTTCAATTTGCAAGACCTGAGCAAGGCTGTCAATGATAGGACATTTTGGAGCACTTTCATTCATAGGGTCGCCATGAGTCAGAAGCGATTTGACGGCACTTAACACGCACACAAATGGAACTAGTCAGGAGGACGCCTTCACAAACAGAATGGGGCTGTAGTTCATTTCACTGTTCATTATATGATCATGTTGGCGCTGCATTGATTTCAAACGTTCGGGGGGGCATTTTTATAAAGGGAATGGGGTTGTAGAAAATGGAATTGGTTAGGAGGGTACTTTCATATAGGAGGCCATTCGGAAGAGTGTGTTCCGGGGTAACTCTGCCGTTGGGCCACAGCTGCTCCGCCCGGCTGGAGGGCTCGCCTGCCCGCTGCCTTGACGGTGCCCTCCCCACGTTGCTGCGGAAGAGGGTGCAGGAGAAGGGGGGAGAGGGACGCAGGGTTGGGGGGCAGAATGGTTCTGTCGCGGCTGCTGCTTCTGCTGCTGAGGCCAGGGCTTCTCCTGGCACGGGGTCATCCCGGGTTCTGAAATGCTCATGCCAAGCATAGAGTGAATCTTTTTTTTTTTTAATCACAGTAACGCCGGGATTGAAAAACATGCTGAAGTTTCTGAATGAGGTGGATTGATCCCGCTTTCATGTAGCGACCATGCGTGTTGCCTTTGGAGACTCGCTACATTCTTGGGAGAATCGAAGGACAAAACGGCCGTGCGTTAATGCGTCATGAAAATAAAGAGATAAAAGACATCTGGAGGAACACAACTGCTTTATTTTCTTCTCAACAGCACTAGAGAAGCTGTTGGTGACAAGAGAAAGAAGAGTCTACTCATTTACTCAGGAAAAGGCAGCTACCAACAGATCGAACGGGAAACAAATATAACAGGACAAAAACTTTGTGAGTAAGGAAGCAAACAAGAAAGGAGTAGCAATAATTATGAGGCTTTCCCCTTTCCAGGAGGCTGGTTTTAACTACAAAATATTATCTATTCCTGCTCCCTGAAATAACTGCTGTACTGAAGGAAGTCTGCAGTGCCTTTGGTTTTCAGGGTTCTGTTTCCCTAACTTTGATACTGTAGGGGATGAGTAATGTTAAGAAAAACAAACCAGACAAAAACTCTGACCTTTCAGTTCTGCAGCGAGAATTGGTTTGCTGTGAACATTGCAGACAACTTCCAACAGCATATAGAATGTGAACATTCCCCTGCCTCATCTCAGGTCAAACCAGAGGTTTCATCACTTCACAAAATTCTTTAGTGAATTGGGTTACAGTACCCTGATCTATGCCCACGGTAATGCCGATCGACACTTTGAGGTCAGGAAGGAATTTTCCTCCAGGCCAGATTGGCCAGGGATCCTGGAGATTTTTTTGCCTTTTTCTGGGCATAGAGCACTTATAATTGCGTGTTTTCCATTGTACTACTGTTGGTGGGCTACACTGGTAGGGTTTTTATGATTATGAAGTTGCTATGCAGCATTTGACATTGATTTTGTAATACAATTATATGTTTAATTTGATAACATATTTATATACCTGCTTACCTTTTTTTAGTTCATATTTTCAATTTGAGAACGGTTTTGGTTCTTGCTCGCAAGCTCTCCTTTTTCTGCTCTTCCTGTCCTAATCTTTTAATATTGCAAATGGAAATTAATACAACAAAAGGCTAATTGATTTAATGTTTCTAATGCATGCTGAACCTAATAGAACCTATCAAAATGCAATATATAGGGCACTCTAGATTGAATATTCCTAGATATTCCTAGCTGTAACAGGCTGCTGCTACTTTTAGCATTCAGATTTATTGCTGATATTGCAGGATATTATTGGCATAATATAAGGAATGTAATTTAATAACCAATATTTTATAAATGTCCTGATTTCTAACCAACATCTTACGTACTTTGGTGTATCAAATATGTACTGATGTGCATCAGAATGGCATAAATGAATATCAAGTTGAAGTATTAGAAATGCACCATTATTTCATTCATTTTCATCTGGGGTCCCTTGTTTTATAGCCTTTGCATTGCTCTAGCTAGGACATTGTTACTGTCAGTTCAGACAGACTCAGAGCAAGACACTGAATTAATCCAATTTGTCTTTATTTTGGGGGAATAAGCCTTTCCATCCCTAACTTTGAGTTGTGCGTAATCTGCCAACTTTATGGTCTAGCAACAGCAAACATGCAGCTTTCGGGTGAAATATGGTCCCATCCTGATTCCTCCTTCTCCCAAAAAAACCTTCTATTGACAAGACATAATGAGAATAGGCAATAGTTTGTTTTTAAACTACTTTTCAGTTGTAAGATACACACATGCACACGCACGCACACATATATTTCAGGGTAAAAAAAGAACAACACCCACACCGTTCTGATACCCATTGTTTTATTTTGAATGCAATGCATTTTTACTCGTTGATGAAACCGATTTATAAATCATCACAGAACAATTTGTAGAGATTCTATTGTATAGCATCATACAAGTAATCCTATGCGTGTTGTATCACAAATCATGGTAGATAACTATTTTTATCATAACAAAAAAAAAAAACAAAGTCTTGCCTAAATGTATCGGCTAAGGGATAAAAGGTATGATTCTGAAAGAGAAACAGCTTTGTTTGGGATCAGAACGAGTGACTTTCGCATTCCAACCACTATTGCGATTACCACAGCCCAATGTTTCTTCATATTTATAATTTTACCTTAATTTCTGTCTCCGCCGATGTATGCTTTGTTGTTTCCAGCTTCTCAACCAGAAGGGTATCCCCAAGGAAATTACTCTCGGCTGCTGAAAGGCGTGTCAGTAATTCATCTTCAAGCATTTTCGACTCGATTTTAAAATAATTTTGCTGCTTTGTGAGTTCAGACTGAAATGAAAATGGTAAGGTTGCAAACCTATAATTCAAGCACCATTAATATAGGAAGTATGCATCACTGAACTTCGAAACTTGATGCTCTCCCAAGACTTTATTAGCACCCTTAATTTTAGGGCTTAGTAATTAAGCAATGGATTATTATAAAATAGTGGAAAGGTGCTGAAGGTGACCTTTATTCTCAATATTTTTAAGTAGACTTAAACAAACAAAAATTAGCTAAATATAAGCTATAGATGATAGAATTTTCTCTCTGCTCAATACATTTAAGCTGAACATTTGGATTTATGGTTTGCAGCTTAACATAGATACTTCTGTGGCTGCTATTTTCTGTGTAAACAAATACAAGTCAAATGGAATAATAGTACTACTACTAATAGCTATAACAATAAGCCACACTCTATGTTTAAATCATCAAATTCTGATGGCATTTTGAAGGACTTGTGAAATTAGAGTATATCAGCTGTCACTGGATCTCACTGGGTGACCACAGGCCGGTCACTTTCTGTCACCCTGACCTACCTCACAGGGTTGATCTCATGTGGATAAAATGGAAAAGGGAGAACGATATTGTAAACCACTTTGGTTCCCCTGTGGGACAAAAGCAGGGTATAAATATCTTTCAAAAATAGACTTTTGTTAACTTGTGTTTTGCTGGACAAATGTTAGTCTTTGATTTAATCATAATGAGACGGTTGAGGTTTGTACTGAAAGGGAATTGGAGGTGGGGAGGAGATTGTTTTTTAATATGGCGTATGTTTAATGATATGCAATGAAAGCTGGCCCTGACCTGGATGGCCCAGGCTAGTCTGATCTCGTCAGATCTCAGAAGCTAAGCAGGGTCAGTCCTGGTTAGTATTTGGATGGGAGACCACCAAGGAATACCAGGGTTGCTGTGCAGAGGAAGGCACTGGCAAACCACCTCTGATAGTCTCTTGCCATGAAAACCTCAAAAGGGGTCGCCATAAGTCGGCTGCGACTTGACAGCACTTTACACACACACAATGAAAGCTGCCTTGCGCTAAAATTGGAAAGGTGAGGTGTCCAACACAATGCTTGCAAGGCTTTTTCCTGTTGTATCTGTGACATGCATAAATTGCAAAAAAGTTCTCCTTGATGTCCACTGTATCGCTGTTCACAAAGAGAGGGCGAATGTGTGAACAGAGTGAGCTAATTGTCCCTTGGTACCTTGGTGAGCATCCATCGCCATAAAGTAATAAAGTTGTCATTCTCCACTTTACTGTGCCGTGAAGTTTGCAGTGGGAGAAAAAAAAAATACACAATTATTTTACAGCAGGGGTGGACCTTGGCATGTGCCCCACTGCTGACACTGGTGCTGCCCATGATGGCTAAGCAGAACTTCCATGTGCAGAGGTGATATACCTCTGAATATTAATTATTGGAGTGAGAAACAGTAAAGGAGGGCTGTTTCCTTCAAATTCTACTGGTGGCATTCCCTATGGTTGGACATTATGGGTGGGGGGATACCAATTGAGATCCAGCAGGGCTTTTCTTCTGTTGTGTTGAAAAGATGAAAAAGAAGGAATATGAAAGTTACCCCCCCTCTTTTTTTTTTGCATTTCATTAACAGTACCATCCTAAGCAGAATAATACCCTTCCGTTTATTGAGATCAGTGGACTTAGAAAAGTGTAACTCTCCTCCATTATGCATAGCTGTTTCCCTCGCCGTCACCCCTCCAATGACTTCTGGTTTTTGTTTTGATTATGCATGCTGTTTCCAACTGTTTCCCTGCATTTTCAAATTCGAGATAAAACAGGCCCCTAAAAACGCAGGGAAAATGTGGGGAAACACAGGTGGAGAACGAGGCGACCTCTGACGGTTGGAAATGGCATGCATAATCAAAACCAAGACCAGAAATCGCCAGAAGGGTGACGGCCATGCATAAAAGGCCTCTGCTTCAGATGGCCCTGTTCGACAAGGAAAGGCCTACAGAGTTTGTTCCTGCTGAAACCATCAAAGTTTCCAGCATTTATTCACACTCAGAATTGCAAACCAAAATGTAATCAATCAATCTCAACAGGCCACAGAGCCCCACGTTGCTATCAAATGCTCCCAAGGGTGTGAGAAATTAAAGATGCCTTTTTTCCATTCAGGTCAGTGCTTAAGGGTGGATCGATAGTCAGCATAAGGAGGGTTCAGCTGGTATGAAGGTACCACTCTGAGAAGATGGACCCAGCAGGCAAGCAAAACTCCCAAACAAGATGTGAACTTAGGTGGGAAATTAAGGCTCTAAAGTATTACCAACAGAATGAACTGTAGGTGACCTCGTTCAGATAACCTTTGCTTCTCGGTCTAGCCATCTTCTCTTGGAGATCTTCAGAGGAGCAGTAATGGTTACACAGCTCCAAGAAGAAAAGGCCAGGTCTACTCAGAGGTGAGGCTCCTATTATGGAAGGGGACTTACTACCAGGAAAGTTTCCTTTGGATTGCAGTGATGTAGTCTGCAGCCATGAGAAGCATGTCAAAGAAACCCAGAAAAACATTTGTTGAGCCCATTCTCATGCAGCATTTGGAACTCACATCCATTTTAGTGGAAGAGTTAAGCATGTCCTTAAACTTTCTTCCAGTGAAATCAATCAGTCCTCCTCCTCTTTTTTTTACTTACTAGGAGCTTACAATGCCACAGGTTCTGCATGAACAAAATCAAATAGGTTCTTGCTTATAGGCTTGCCAGCTCTGGATTGGGAAATACCTGGAGAATTTGGGGGTGGAGCCTGAGGAGGGCAGGGTTTGGGGAGGGGAGGGACTTCAATGCCATAGAGTCCAATTGCCAAAGTGGCCATTTTCTCCAGGGGAACTGATCTCTATCGGCTGGAGATCAGTTCCCCTGGAGAAAATGGCCACTTTGACAATTGAACTCTATGCCATTGAAGTTTCTCCCCTCCCCAAATCCCACCCTCCTCGGGCTCCGCCCCAAAAACCTTCTGCCAGTGGCAATGAGAGACCTGGCAACCCTAGGCTCCATCCTAAAAATCTCCAGGTATTTGCCAACCTGGAGCTGGCAATCCTAATTCCACACCTATGAACTTCACAATTATCACTCTAAAAACTGTCCATTAGTGTTGCCAGCTCCGAGTTAGGAAATACCTGGAGATTTTGGGGGTGGACTCTGAGGAGGGTGGGGTTTGGAGAGGGGAGGGACTTCAGTGGGGTATAATGCCATGGAGTCCACCTTTAAAAGTAGCCATTTTTTCCAGGTGAACTGATTTCTGTTACCTGGAGATTAGTTGTAATAGTGGGAGATTTCCAGCTACCAGCTGGGAGTTGGCAACCCTACTATACATAAAGATCTTAACTAGAGTAGAAGGCCATAGAAACATGGGTAGTTGCTAAAGAACCAGGACTTCTTTGGTGGTTTCCTGCCTTTCCCCTAATTCAGATGTGTTTGTATTTTGAGTGGGCCCAAGAAGAGGCCAGCTTACCTCTTCCATAGCAGTTAGAAATGGCAGATTTATGTAATTCTCTCCTAATAGTTGGAGTAGCACTGAGACTATTGTGACAACACCACTCTGCTCCATTTGTTTTGTTTTTTACTCATTTCGCTTTGTTTGCTCTTAACATATTTGGGGATATTTGTAGGGTTGCCAACCTCCAGGTACTTCCCTAAGGAAATAATCTCAGTATATATGCTGGTGAAAGAGGTAAAGTTAGTGTTCTCCTACACCCTTTGGTGATTTTTTTCTAAGCACCCTCACCAGCTCCTCGATAGATTGTTGAAGTAAATTAAATTTGGAGGGGACTGGGGAAAAAGCAATAAAAAGAATGAATTTAGGGTTCATGTATGTGTGTTTAGAATATAGCGTCCCTCACTGTTTCCATTTTAAAAAATCAGGACACCGATGGTGGGTAAGTCCAGAGGCAAAATTAATTACCAGGTTTGTATTATGTCCACTCAGCAAAGGAAAATCTGAATGGTATGTGAAACAGGATCTCTGGGTGCTTTCATACATGCTGAATAATGCACTTTCAATCCACTTTCAATGCAGTTTAGCAATCATTTGCAAGTGCATTTTCCCTTTCACACAGTAAATTCCAGCTGCAAAGTGCACTGAAAGCCAATTGAAAGTGCATTATTCAGTATGTGTGAAAGCATTTTAGTAAGGCAGAGGTAATAGCTACAGTCTCTGAGAATTTCATCCAAACTGTAGGTAAGAGGGCGGCATAAATGTAGATCTGGAAATCTGTGGTGCCTTTCATGGTCTACAAAATGGTGATCTTTTTCTCAGCCAGGGGTGGACTGGCCATTTAATTTACAGGGAAATTTCCTGGTGGGCCATGAGGGCCGCTGGTGGTCAGGGTGGCCAGGAGAAAGCAGAGCCAAGACGCGGCAACTTTGCCAGTGCCTCAGGGGCCACTCGGCTCAGGCCCTTCAATAGCAATGACAATTGGTGTCAGTTGACCAATTGTCTCCTCTTTCACCACTGCCAGTCTGGGAGAGTACGCAGTGGGTGAGATAATGCCCATTGCTGGCACCACTTAGCAGAGTGGCCCCGAAACACTGGCTTGTCTACCACTGGGGCCACTCAACTTGGCATGCTCCAGGGCCATTTTCCCTTCCAGCCCACTCCTGATCCCAGCTACCTGAAATATGAGAGAGAGAGCCTCCCTTGTTGAACAGATACAACCCTTAAGAATTTCATTCCAGTTGGATATGGCGGGAGAAAGTCATGGAGGTGAGGGAATGAGTATCCATGACTTGGATCCTAACTAGTGTAAGGGCAGTCACGCTAGAGGAAGGCAACTTGTCCACTTTCCTCCTGCAATGGACCTGAAGGGATGGTGTGGGGAGCAAATTGGGAGCGTGAAGCAAAAGGAAGGAGGATCAGCAAAAAGAGAGCCAGCACGGTGTAGTGGTTAAGAGCAGTGGTTTGGAGGGGTGGGCTCTGATCTGGAGAACCGGGTTTGATTCCCCACTCCTCCATATGAGCAGTGGAGGCTAATCTGGTGAACTGGATTTGTTTCCCCACTTTTCTGCATGAAGCCAGCTGGGTGACCTTGGGCTAGTCACACTCAGCCCCACCTACCTCCCAGGGTGTCTGTTGTGGGGAGGGGAAGGGAAGGTGATTGTAAGCCGGTTTGATTCTTCCTTAAGTGGTAGAAAAAGTCGGGATATAAAAACCAACTCTTCCTCCTCCTCCTCCTCCTCTGCAAATGTCCCTTCAGAGGACCTTGAGCTGTGGCAGCAGAATGGCACTACAGTATCCAACCCATGGTAAAGATAAGTAGGTTCCAATAATGACCCTAAACGTGTGGCGTTAATAAGTTAGCCAAACCAGAACAAAATTTCTGCATACAAACCTAATGAAAATCCTACTTTAAAAAATCCTGATGAGAGTTTTGAACAGGTCCTGTGCGGCATGAGCTTTCCTTATGCATTTCATCAAATGTTCAGCCCCAATGTATTTAAAAAAAATGGATTCCATTGAGTCGAATTTGATCACGAGGCAACATTATGAATTGTCACGGTGCTCAGAACTTGTTTTCAATCCCAGCATCCTGAATAGGTATAAAATAGATTTCCTTTACCAGCAATTAATCAACCACCAACCTCCACACATCTAGAATTAAAGAACAGGATTTCAAGGTCGAAGGTCCACCAGAGGTCTGAACATTGGTCTCTCTCCCATTTAAAAAACAACAAATTAACCACCGATTGTATGTTATTTGGCTGTGCTTCTAGGTGCTCTTTGCTACTCTCTGTTCTTTGCCCTAATATATGCGCTGCACATCCCAGGGAAATAATTAGCAAATTATCATATTACTTAAACGAAGTAGAAATTTGTATTGTGCCCTCCATTACCCAACCGAGGTGGTACTGGAAGAAATCTTCCGTCGTAGCCCCGGAAGCATCCCCAACTCAAAACATCTTAAAAACCATTTCTGTTGCCAAAGACGCCAATTCCTCTTCTTCTTTTTAATATCCTTGGACATGTTAGTTAGTAGGTAATCTTGCAGTTAATACATATGACAGCGAGGCAAAATGTAAGAAAATGTAAAGGTCAAAAACATGTTTCTTTTGTGGGGGAAAAATGAATGATAATGACATAATTTTTTTCAGCTCATCAGGTTCTTTGCTAAGTGCCTCTGTTATTGTCAGATCACTAGTGTATAACAAAGAGGTGCTTTCTGTAGGCTGCTTCATTAGCCTGCCCTGTAGGACCTCACCTCCAGACCTTTCGCTAATCTGTTGGCCAGCTCAATAGCCTTGTTAGTTCTATTCACTCCTTCCTGGCAGAGGATTTTCTCAGCTGTAGCCTTCTCAAAAGCGGCGGTGGAGGCAGCCAGGTTTGTGTCTAGTTCCTTCAAATAAAAACAGCCCGAAAGAAGTCTAGACATCGGAGGCATAAAAATAGCAATGCCGTCTTTATTTTTATATTTTTGGAACATTAAAATTAACGGCCGGGAGGAAAATATGGAGTAAATCCCCTTTCTCAGTTCTCACAATCCGAAAGGAGTGAAAAGGGACTTCAAATGAGTTTGGTAGGAATATTTCCTTATGTTGCTAGATTTTCGATAAACTTAAGGACACATTTGGGAAACCCCATTTGTGCTTATTTTCAAAGAGTGTTGGTTCTTGTCCAACCATTCCCCTCCCCTCGATTTTTACCTGGCTTGAATAAGGTAAAGTCGTCATCTAAGCCAGAGAATAATTATACAGCTCTTCCCTGGGCTTCTTAGCAATTGGTACTCATATGTGATGAACTACTCAGATGGCTTGCTTACCACACACGAGTGGAGACAATGGAAGTCAATGGGTTTAGATGGGCTTAGGAAGTTCTGCTTAGGAAGGCGCTGTAACTCACTCAGGACAGCAAGAGAAAAAACTGACCTGGTGTGGAAGTAAACATCTGGTATGGACGCAATCTATTGAGGCCAATGGACCTCGACGGGTGTAACTCGGATTAGGATGGCACTGTATGAATCCGTAGTATTAGAGACAATAATAGGCACAATCAGGCATCAGAGGAAGAATTTTGCTGCCATTTTACTTCAGACCCTGTAGTCCTAAGGACAGAGCTCAAGAGACTGCATTGGACTCTGTCTAGATTCCTCCTCATCTTCCACTGGAGAATTCCCGACAAATAATTAGTTCTTCTGGTTATTCTGTGACAGAGAAAAAACAACAATGCAGCTTTGGGCTTAGAGGAGGTGGACGTTTTAGCTTGGAACATTTCAGAGACGATATTTTCAATTCTTGTAATGAATTCAATAATGTTTATAAGGACAGGCTCTCCACCCACCCCTTACATTTGGCTATTGAACTGATAAATGTCCCAGATTTAAGAAAACAAAATAATCGGTGAATATTGTTCAGTAATAGATTTTAGAAACCTTTAAAATTAATTTGTCAAATGTGGGTGTGGGACTGTTTCATAGTTCTGAAGTCCAGTCGCGTCTGTCAGCCCCTCCCAGCAACGATGCTCCCATTTCTAGCTACAACCATAGTCGAGAACTCATTAACATTTTTAGAATTCTGTTATGGCAAAGTACAAAAAAGGTATTAAAGAGCTCTAACAAATCCTGCTGGTGATTAATGAATGGGAGGAAGAGTCTGGGTAAGAAAATATGACCTGTGGAATGCTGCCAGAAGTAGCAGAATCTCTGGTGGGCAGGTGAAAAAGAGCTGTTTAGGGACCTGAAATTTGCCTGGGGGCAGCATTAACTTACCTAAGCAATTTTCTAAAGATTTCACAGTATGAAATATGGGCGAAGAAAATATATGCAACTCCATCTTGAAGACGGCTTGCCCCCTTCCTCTCTCAGATTCCTTTGAAATATTTGCTCTGCTTGACTTCTCCTCCATAAAATGGTAAGTTGGGTAGGCTGTATACTCATTACTTGAGATGGAGGGAAGGTATCGTGGTTGAATTTAGAAGATGATATAGCAGCAGCGCACTTGTGCAAAAAGACCCAAGGAGCTGATGCTATGCGTAAGAAGGGACACACACGTGCACGCCTTTTTCTCATTGTAATGCGCCTTCACACCAAACATCTCCCCCCCCAGATGCTCCACTGAGCCATAACTTCTTTGCTGATTTATTGTGAGGGAGACAGGAGATACTCCTAGGCCAGCTGCCATCCCAAATAATACCTGCCATGTAGATCCTTTGGAAGAGAGACGGTGGCTTCTTACCTTCTACCTAACCCAACATGAGATAGTTGAGGCTAAAGGAACAGAGAATGCTGGCGAAGAAGAAGAAGAGTTGGTTTTTATATGCGGACTTTCTCTCCCACTTAAGGAAGAATCAAACCGACTTACAATCACCTTCCCTCCCCCTCCCCACAACATACACCCTGTGAGGTAGGTGGGGCTGAGAGAGCTGTGACTAGCTCAAGGTCACCCAGCTGGCTTCATGTGTAGGAGTGGGGAAACAAATCCAGTTCACCAGATTAGCGGCCGCTGCTCATACCCTGTTTCTAACTGACGGAGGTAAGGTAAACTGCTTTGGGCCTCCATCGGGGGGAAAGGAAGGGTATAAGTGAAGTAAATGAATTTAAAAATTAACAAATAATGAGGAAAGCCATGTTTGTTGACATAAATGTACATATGCAAAACAAAAATTGTGGGTGAGGGTTTGTGGGTGAGGGGAAAGTACACTTCATTTTGGACACCACCTCCATTTTGGACACCATCTAAAATAATGGGTTAAAAAAGAACAAGTGAGTTTATTATCTCGTTTTCCCTCCCTTTTCCTGAATTGCCATTAAGACATGCCCCTTCCCTTACAGTTTGTGCATATCGATGTGATTAATTTTTTTTCCACAGTGCCAAAATCTCTCCGTCTCTCTCTCTCTCTCTCTCTCTTTTAAAGCGTTGCCCTTTTCAAAACAAGGGGAAATTCAGTATAGTCTCAGTGCCACAGTGATCAAACAGCGTCACATCGCTATGGCAATTGGTGCCCAGGCCAGGAATACAGATCAGCTTTAATTGTGCAACGCCTTATTGCTGGTGCATGTCAATCAGAACCTATGAATTGAGAAAAATTTGCTCTGTTCATTCTGTTAAATGATGTATCCAATTAAACCTGTTAGAATTCATGATCTTCAGTCAAGGTTAAATGAAAGTAGTTACTCCTGTCAGCTAGGTGATTAAATGCTGCCTACATCAGGCACATTTATGTGCAAAATTAAAATTTTGGTATAAAGCATGAATCTTTATGCATGCCAGTTAATTACCTTGCAGTTTCCTTCCACTTATTAAATGCCCACTGCATTCCTTCTTAATCATTAGCTTCCTTTCAAAACTTGTTTCATACTCCGCATTATACCAAATTTCAATGTTTAAATGAAGTGCCGTATAAATGAAAACTTCCCCTTTTCAGGGATTTGGCTGTTGCTATGTTACTGAAGATAACGGTTATTAACTGTTTTTCTCTCTCCCCCCCCCCCCAGTCATTATGCGAAAGATCTGCTTGTGTTGTATTGTAGGCTTCTGAGCCACTGTGATAGGAATCCCTTGTGTTGTTGGTGTCCGCTGGTCATTTTTTTGCTTTCTTTAAACCTAGCTGGGACTTCTTGTGCATGCCGGCCAAGTGCCAAGATAGTAACATGCAATCTTGTAATAGAACACTCAACCCAGCAATAATAGGGGGATGCTCTGGTCCCTGCTTGCCCTCCTTGAAAATGGAAGGGATGAAACCTTCAAATATCATCCCAATTTTAATTTGCAGGAGGAAGAAAGGGGGGGGGCTGTAAAAATGCCATGGTCCCTCATGTGGAGCAGAGTGTTGTTGCACTTTCACACATACTGAATAATGCACTTTCAATCCACTTTCAATGCACTTTAATGATCGTTTGCAAGTTGATTTTGCTGTTTCACACAGTAAAATCCAGCTGCAAAGTGCATTGTGCATCTAATTCATTCTTCTCTACTTAAGGATAGATGGACTCACATTCTAGCTGTATCTGAAAAAGTGAGCTGTGGCTCACAAAAGCTCATACCCTGCCAGAAATTTTGTTAGGCTTTTGTTAGTCTTTAAGGTGGTACTGGACTCTGGCTCTTTTCTCCTGCTATTGACAGACTAACATGGCTACCCACCTTGATCAATACATCATTTTGAGAAACAAAATTAATTGCAAACATTTACAATGATGTTTTCTTTTGAATTCCTTAACAACAAAAACCTGCTGGAGATGATAATCCACATTATAACGTATGGTATTAGTGGCTACTGTCTGGTAGAGCAATAACCCTAAATATGTTTTCAGAACCTCAATTGGCAAAAATCCAGAGAACAATGAAATGTAAGGCTGCAACTTGCCATTTGCTTTGATTGACAGACATAGCAGGCTGGAGGAGAGGAAATCTATCTTTATTGGTGGTCAGCCAGATGTCCACTTTTGCAGAGGATGGTCTTGTTTTGGGAAGCCTGTCCTCTGAGGTTCAGCATCAGTAAAATCAGATGAAGTGATTGCAGAGGCTAGATTCCTGCGCAGCTACTCAGTCCCAAGTGATGCTTGCAGTAGAAAGAAGGGCCGCTCAACCTAACCAGATCATTTGGGATGAATGCTCTATCTTTCCCACCTAATTCCAAGGATGTTGTTGATGTTCTGAACCAGTACTTGGAGTCAGTAATGGGCTGGATAAGGGTTAACAAGCTGAAACTTAATCCTGACAAGAGAGAGGTTCTCTCAGTTAGTAGAAAGGCTGACCAGAGACTTGAGATCCCTTCTATCTTGGATAGGGACATACTTCCCTTGAAAAGCCAAGTTCACAGTTTAGGAATGCTGCTGGGCACAGCAGTCACCTTAGAAAACCAGGTGGTAGGCATGTGCAGCTCAAAAAAATTGGCATTTTTCAGATTCTGATATTAATCTGAAATGCAGCTAATAAATGTTTTCAATAAATAAGAATATGCAAATTTTATGCTTTTCTTCTTTTTTTGTCCCCTCCCCCTTTTTGAGGACTTGTCCTCTTATTTGGTTATCCATAGATGGTCATTTTAGTGGTCCCACAAAGCAAGACAAGATGGAAAGAAGGTACCCTGCCTTGGTAGATCTAACCCAGCACTCTGTGGCTATCTATGGGTAGAGATTTTTCCTGTGAGGGTGTCAGAGGCTGCCTGACAACAGATTCAGACTCTGACGGAGACCAGATCCAGGGACAGAGTCCTCCTTCCCCACCCACACTGACAGAGAAAACAGCTGATGACGATGTATTGCCAAGACATACCTTAAAGTCACAGAGCAGCCTAAAGAAGACCAGACGCCGGCCGACCCAGGAACATCAAGGAAGCTGCCCAGGGAGCCGGGAGACCATGAGGAACAGATGTCTCCTGGGACTCGTCGAAGGAAAATGGGCCGGGTCCTGGCAGAACAACGCCGGCGTTCAGCCAGGTTGGAACAACAAAGAAGGAACCGGGACAGCCATGAAGATAGTGAGTGAGTCTTTACAGAAGCTGCCTCCCCCAGACAGCTGCAAGTATTTAGGAGGGCTGAGTCAGCAGAAGCTGTGGAAGCAACACGTGGCGAACCTGCGGCACTCCACTCTGGCTGACGCTGTATTGACTCGGACTGCTTTCTCGACCCTGAATTCTTCTGGACTCCCTGCCTGACCTTGGACCGGCCCGACCTTGACTCTGCCTTTCACTCTGACGGATTGCCTTTCACCCTGACTGACCTTGGACTGTTACTGGACTGCGTCTATTACTCCCATTCCCAATTAATACAGCTGCTAGCTGTAGAAGCCTCTGCTTCAGAAACCCCAGCCTGTTGCCCTGCCTGCTGCAGGCCTCTTCAGAGCACCGTGCTGCTACAGGAGCACCCCGCCCTAGTGGGCCAGCACAGAGGGTGTCTGATGGTCGACTTTACCATGTCTGAAGGTGGCAATCCAATGGGAGACAATCAACCAGCCTGTTCTGCTCATGTTGGGCAGCCACAAATGCCTTCCGAACCAGTTTGCATTTGGGTTTTCAAAAACTGCACATGTGCAAAGGCTGCTGCTGATTCCAACTGACTGGTAGCCATTAGTGTCACTAAGGACTACTTAGACAAACCCATGAAGGATTTCATTGAAACAGCATTTACTGACGGCTGATATCTATGATTTGAGAGTGATCTAAGCACAGCGGTTATGTAACTAGGATGGGTAGAAGGTAGCAGAACTCAATCAAGTTGTGTGAGAATGGGTACGCATGAAAAGTTAACCGCACAGTACTGCACGGTTAGTAAGGAATACGGTGAAACAACCTGCTGAGCACCCACAAACAGATTAACAAATTATTGAACTGAGCTTCGAAAAATCTGGTCTTTGTTCATAATCGATGAAGAGGGCATGAACCAAAGGGGCAGATGACCAAGCATCTCTGCAATGGGCACCAAGAAGCACCTAAGAATTCATAAAGGTGATGGGCCTCCCCTCTAGTTTTTCCCTTCTGTATCATGTTAATCGGAAGATAACTTACATATACTTGTTTTGAAATCCTCACTGCTTGAAGTTTGCTGTTTATGTGTTGCAAAATCATTTTCAATAAAGAAACAAAGTTTTAAAAAACTTCAGTTTTTCCATATTGCTGTTCTATGACAAGGATCTCAAAACAACCAAAGAATTCAGGTCTGTACCATTTAATTTGATTTATCTTTGAAGAATGCTTGCATCTGAGTTCAGTCAGACATCTAAACACCATGACAGTTTTAATACTAATATTCTATGAAATACATATTAAATCTATTGTGAAAGTCTTCTTTTGTTATTCTTTACTTATTAGGCCTTCGTTTAATATCACAACTCATGACAATACATAAGTGTTCTGCAACATAATATTAGTGCTGAAAGTAGATATCCCAGTATATTACACTTTTTATAACAGTTATCTACATCATCAACCAAAAGGGAGACTGCAGCCAAGAAATCAGAAGGAGATTGAGACTGGGAAGGGCAGACATGAAGGAGCTAGAAAAGATTCTTAAGTGTAAGGATGTGTCACTGGTGACCAAGAACAAGTTAATTCACGCCATAGTATTCCATATTACTATGTATGGGTGTGAAAGCTGCACAATGAAGAAAGTTGACAGGAAGAAAGTAGATTCCTTGGTGTTAGAAGAGAGTGTTATGGATAACATGGACCATCAAAAAGACAAATAAGTGGGTTCTAGATGAAACTAAGTTTGAACTGTCCTTAGAAGCCAAAATGACTAAACTGAGGCTATTGTACTTTGGTCACATTATGAGAACACAGGACTCACTGGAAAAGACAGTAATCGAAGGCAGTAGGAAAGGAGGAAGACCCAACATGAGATGGATTGACTCTATAAAGGAAGCTATGGCCCTAGGGTTGCCAACCTGCATGTACTAGCTGGAGATCTCCTGCTATTACAACTGATCTCCAGCCAATAGAGATCAGTTCACCTAGAGAAAATGGACGCTTTGGAAATTGGACTCTATGGCATTGAAGTCCCTCCCCTCCCCAAATCCTGCCCTCCTCAGGCTCTGCCCCCAAAAGCTCCAGCTGGTTGCCAAGAGGGACCTGGCATCCCTACACGGCCCCTGTTTGCAAGACCTAAACAAGACTGTTAATGATAGGACGTTTTGGAGGACATCGATTCATAAGGTCACCATGAGCCAGAAGTGACTTGATGGCACTTAACACACACACAAATAATGGAGATCTATAACATATAGTAAATAGTGCTGGGTTGTTCAAAGAACTGGTGCATTTAACATTAATAAATGATATGGATCAAGGGATGAAAGAAACTAGATGAAGCTCACCAGCATTGTGTAGTGGTTAGAGTGTCAGACTAGGATCTGAGAGACCCGGGCTCAAAGCTTGCTGGGTGACCTTGGCCCAGTCACACACTCTCAGCCTAACCCACCTCACCAACTTACTGTGACAATAAAGGAGAGAAGAATGATGTACACTGCCCTGAACTCCTTGGACAACGCGCGGGATAAAAATGTACTAAATAAATAAATAGTTGACTTTCAGTTTGCTCTGTTTTTGTGGTTGTTGTTCTTAAAATGCTTTGTTATGTGGCAATTGTTTTTTTTGGGGGGGGGGATTTTCTCTCACAGTAAGCACTACAATTTGAGCTTGGACACTGCTGGCGCATAGATTCCCAACAGGAAAATGTGGGTCCAGCGAGCAACAAACCTCAGGTAAAACTCCCATGCATAAATGACCAAGGAAAAAATAGTAGAATCCACTTTGTCAAATTCATGTACGGAAGGGAAAAGCAAATGCTCAGCTGGCTGGAAAGATGTTCCTCCCAATGTTTCCCTTCCTGGTACCTTTCTCCCACACCATTTCCCCAATCTAAGTAGCCCTTGAAGTGCTATTTGACCAGGTATGCTTTCTCTCCTGTGGCAAATGACACTTCAGGGATCTGATTTACATGGAGATAACATGGAGATAACAGGACAAGTGGGGAAAATGTTAAACCTCCATTGTTCATCAAATGCTCTTCAGCGAGGGACTGCACAGAAGCCACAATGATGAACTAAAAGATATTTAAACAGGCTGAAGACCCAGCTGTGGGTTTCCAGTATCTCAACTAGATGGGTTCTGGGTGATCTATTTATTTAGAAGTTGTATTCAACCAATCATATCAGTCTTTCTTACCTGAGTTGGAGGTGTGGTTGGAGTGTTCACATGGCACTTAATTGCTCTGATCTAATTAATCCATCTTGGGAAAACCTGTGATGTCTGAAAGCGTTCTTAGAAAACTACACTTATATTTAAGTGGAAAAAAATCTTAGATGGAAGTTAGTCAAAGTAACGAGAGTTTGTAGGCCAGATCTGTCAGTCACTTTACTCTCTCTCATACACACAATTCTGAACAAAGGGTCAAACTGGAAAACAACAGGAAAACGTATGTGAGTAAAAAATCATTGAATTAACACATTATAGTTGGATGACCAGGACCACTTCTGAGGGTTATTGGACAAACGCTTTAGAAAAAAAAAATCAATATCTCTATTGAGAAACCATCTTTGGAATGTGTTGAAAAAACACAATCTGGAACATTTTGAGTTCAAATGTTCATTGTTCCCTAGTGTTATTTCGAATTCCTTTTTTGAAAGCAAATGGTCAAGTCATAAATAGAATGAAATCCTCACCTACCAGTGGATTTTATAACTTGTTTTTATAACTAGTTTTGGAACTTGGAAAATGTCACAAAGGGTAACAGCAACTTTGTACTTCCATGTTCCTTATTAGCCGAAATAGGCTAACTCACATTTGCTGGGCTGCCACCACATGGTCTGAGCAAATAACAGCTGGACTGTACTATACTATAAGTGGGGTGGGGGTCTTAATCTTTTAAAAATTATTAGTTTGAGACTCACAGTGCCAAAGTAAATACAAACTACAAATATAGGTTGGAAACATCATTAGTTTCTTGAATTTTCTGATTGTATATGTTCTACTGAGTTCAATGGAGAGCCAGCATGGTGGTTAAGAGCGGTGGTTTGGAGCAGTGGACTCTCATCTGGAGAACCGGGTTTGATTCCTCACTCCTCCACATGAGCGGCGGAGGCTAATCTGGTGAACCGGGTTGGTTTCCCCACTCCTCCACACGAAGCCAGCCGGATGACCTTGAGCTAGTCACAGTTTTCTTAAGAGCTCTCTCAGCCCCACCTACCTCACAGGGTGTCTGTTGTGGGGAGGGGAGGGGAAGGTGATTGTAGACCAGTTTGATTCTTCCATAAGTGGTAAAGTCGGCATGTAAAAACCAACTCTTCTTCTTCTTCCTTCCAATTAAGTATTACTTAGGTTTACATCCTAATTTCCACCAACTGATAACAAAAAAATAATAATAACAGAACAGGTTTAATAATTGCCAACCTCCAGGTAGTAGCTGGAGATCTCCTGCTATTACAACTGATCTCCAGCCGATAGAGATCAGTTCACCTGGAGAAAATGGCCACTTTGGCCATTGGACTCTATGGTATTGAAGTTCCTCTCCTCCCCAAACCCTGCCCTCCTCAGGCTCTGCCCAAAAAAACTCCCGCTGGTGGTGAGGAGGGACCTGACAACCCTAAAATTTACCTGTTGCAGTTATACCTGTACCAGTTAGCGAGTGGTAGCAGACAGAACTAATCTCATCGCAATGTTGTTAACGTGCTTACTATAGATGCTGAGAACAGAGAAATGTTATATCAGAGAATGGGAGGAGTAAGAGAAAGCTTAGTAGAAAAGTTTCCTGGTTACCTGATACTTTTCTTTCTCTGACATTTTATGCCAACAAACATTTTCTCACTGCAAACCTGCAGCTACAATCAATACACAACTAACATGAGTCAGGAGTATACTCTATCGAGCACCATCTGTTGTTTTAATATTGATTTATGCTGTTTAATATGGCCTGATATTTATTGGTTTTAAATGTATATGTATCATGTTTTTTGTATTATAGGTTTAATGTTGTTACCCACCCTGAGCCCGACTTCGGCTGATAGAAGTCTAAAATAATAATTTATAATAATAAAAAAATTTGCCAGCTTTGGTTTGGGAAATACGTGGAGATTTTGGGGTTGAAGCCTGAGCATGGTGGGGTTTAGGGAGGGGAGAGACCTCAGCAGGGTACAGTGCTACAGAGTCCACCCTCCCAAGCAGCCATTTTCTTCAGGTGAACTGATCTCTGTCGCCTGGAGATCAGATGTAATAGTGGGAGATCTCCAGCCACAAACTGGAGGTTGGCAACTCTAGTCTTAAAGGTTCATAAATCAAAATCCAAGTACTATAAAAGTATACATTAAAACATTAATGGAACATTAAAATCTGATCCAGGATGAGATCTACCCTCCCAAATTTTTCATGTATTTTATATTCATTGTCATGGATTCAAATGGTGATCAGTGAATAAGCAATCAGTTTTTTAAAAAGGTATATATAATCAACAGAGAGACCCTTGACATTTAAAAAAAACGGTACCATCAACAGCATAGAGAAAACATACGCACAGTGCTGGCTTCAATGCACCCACCAAAAGTATCAGTTCAAGTGAAATTTGTACATACATCTTTTGGAAGTGTTCCTGCAAAAGGAGAAGCAGATTGATAAAAGATAGAAGAAATGCTAAATATGCATCATGACAAAACAGTGAAAAATTAAGTATTGGAAGTTACATTAATTATGTTCTAGTAAGATGAATGGGCTGCTCATCATTAATGAGAACGCACACCTTTGTCTAAGTTCCACATCTACCTGTGATAAATGTGTTAATGGTGATAAAATATATCACAGTAGCATTTGAATTAACAGCTCACTAATAGATTGACATACGCGCATGAACAAAGCGTTTAATCATGAATAGGGCACCACACCCAATAGCAAACCTTCTTTTAGGCACATGTATCAAAGAAATTGGTCCTGACATAAACATTACAACCTAGATTTAGTTAGTACATACTAAAATAACTTTATGTCATTGTTTGCGAGTGAATTGTATTTAGAATTATATTTAGAGCCAGACAAAACCAAGTGTGGTTTATGGGCCTTTTAATGAAATGGTAGTGTCAATTTTTTGAATAGAAAGGGTGTATGCTTTTGGCTCACTGCAACACAGACTCCTTCTCAAGTGGCTGCAGTGAGAGTCAAAGGCCTTTTATGCAGGAAAGTTTCCCCACGGTCATCCCTGCCGACTGCTTCAGGGCTTCCTTTTGATTATGCATGCTTTTTCCGCCCATCAGAGGTCTCCTTGCTCTCACAAAGTTGTTGGGAAGATAAAATAGAGAGGCGAACATGAACAGCTGCTTTGGGTCCCCACTGGGGAGAAAGGAGGAATATAAATTTAAGTAACTAAATAAATTAATAACCAATATAGGTAAGGATTCAATAATAACATACAGAACTTGAGACAAGAAATAAGTTCAGATTTCAGAAGATCTTGGTTTAATTGGCCAAGGTTGGACAGACGTTAATCTTAGATGCCATGAGTAATAGATGACGTGTGTCACCTTCAGGGTGACTACCTGAACCATGTTTTAACCTTCTGTACTTATTTGCTAAAACCACAAATATCCTTGGAAAGACCCTATTCAAGGTAAAATGCATCATTATTACCAAGTGGTGCAATTGTACAAGTTTAACTGATCTTGAACCCATGTTTGTGTCCCTTCAAGGGCTGCAGACATATATTATGAAATATTAAGCTATTGTTGCACTACAGCAGTCGTTCTTGGTATGATTGGCTTGTCCACACGTGATAATCCATTAGTAAATTATTGCTATTGTACAATGAGAGAGCAAGGACCAGTGATATGTGGATTCAGCCATAGTCATTGTGTGTTAAGTGTTGTCAAGTCACTTCTGAATCATGGCGACCCTTCATTGGTTGTTCTAAATATGCCAACAAAACACTACTTTTTAAAATGATGTTACATACATCAACTCCAGCTGGAAGCTTCCACTGAACTAATATCAAAACCCTTGTAAGGGTGAAGTTTTTAACAGCTAAAAAAGGTAAAGGTCCCCTGTGCAAGCACCGGGTCATTCTTGACCCATGGGGTGATGTCACATCCCTACATTTACCAGGTAGACTTTGTTTATGGGGTGGTTTGCCAGTGCCTTCCCCAGTCATCTTCCCTTTACCCCCAGAAAGCTGGGTACTCCTTTTACCAACCTCGGAAGGATGGAAGGCTGAGTCAATCTTGAGCCGGCAACCTGAAACCGACTTCTGTCGGCATCGAACTCAGGTCGTGAGCAGAGCTTTGGACTGCAGTAATGCAGCTTACCACTCTGCGCCACGGGGCTCCTGTTCTAATAGCTAGGATATAATTAAATAGCACTTCCAAAGATGGAACGTCCCTCTCTATCTTTAGGCATATTTCTGCCTAAGATTAATATTGCCAGCTCTTCACTGCTAAGTCATCTTACATTTATCTTCCATCTAGGCCTTCATAACTGTCAAAGAGACATCTCAAGATCCTCCAGAATGGCTGGATGTCTACCTGATACAATAGTAATTGTGGTTACAATTCTATATGCAATCAGATTAAATAACAAAATGGCACTAAGATTTTTAAAATCTAGATTGTCAAACAGTTAAGTTAGTGCTGAAAAAACTGGATGTTTTTCTTCCAATTGGCTCCAATTACTGTTAGCAAAGGCACAATGTTGTCTTTCTAACACATTCTACTCAACCTCTCTGGGTATGAGATATGACTTTTTATTTTAGGCCTATGGAATAATCTAGCAATTTGCTATAAGCAGCCTCATAAAGAGAAACAAGGCAAATCGTTCATTGTGCATGCACATATGTAAATAAAGTGTGTCTCATTAATGTATTTAATAATCAGTGTATTAAATAGCTATGTTTGCAGAGAATTTCCTTATCTAGCTATTCAACAAGGAAGGAATATACTTCATCTCCACAGAAGCTTCTTATTTTCATTGGTACGCACATCTCAAAAATGAATGAATTTGGATGTTGCAGGGACTTTATTGAGGGGTTTAAGTATCAGACCTGGACAACCCAGGCAATTAGTTTCAGAGGGTAGCCGTGCTGATCAGCAGTAGAACAGCTAGATTTGAGTCCAGTAGCACCTCAGTGACCAACAAGATTTTTGGGCTAAACCTTTTGAGAGTCAAAGCTCCTTTTTGTCAGATATGACCCATGTAACTTGAATAAGTTGATTGTACAATATAGCAGAAGAAGAAGAAGAAGAAGAAGAAGAAGAAGAAGAAGAAGAAGAAGAAGAAGAAGAAGAAGAAGAAGAAGAAGAAGAAGAAGAGGAGGAGGAGGAGGAGGAGGAGGAGGAGGAGGAGGAGGAGGAGGAGTTGGAGTTGGTTTTTATATGCTGACTTTCTCTACCACTTAAGGCAGAATCAAACTGGCTTACAATCACCTTCCCTTCCCCTCCCCACAACAGACACCCTGTGAGGTAGGTGGGGCTGAGAGAGCTCCAAGAGAGCTGTGACGAGCCCAAGGTCACCCAGTTGGCTTTGTGTGTAGGAGTGGGGAAACCAAACCGGTTCACCAGATTAGCCTCTGCCATTCATGTGGAGGAGTGGAGAATCAAACCCAGTTCTCCAGATTAAAGTCCACTGCTCCAAACCACCACACTTAACCACTACACCACCCTGGTTCTAAGTATATTTCACTCTACTACAGGTGTCTTGATACAGTTTCTGAAGTTCTTTGACACACTTCTGCCTTCTCCATGATCTTTGGAACATCTTTGTAATATCCCTCAAATATAATCAGTACCCCAATTTGTAGCAACTAAGTATTTATTTTGTTGGTTGCAATATATTTGTGGTACTCAGCTGGTACTCAGGTATCATCTAATGGACCATCCAGCATTACTTACTCACATACATTTTTGTTGTTTTCCAGCTTTAGAATCATAGGATCATAGAGTTGGAAGGGACCACCTGGGTCCTTTGGAAATTTGCCACTGAGAGGATTGCAGGAGGATCAAAGAAGGCTTTTAGCTCCATCAGGTTGAGATGGAATGACACAGGAAAGGCATCGGGAATAATAGGGTAATAAAAGATAAAAAGCAATCACTGGCCTTTTGTGCATGGCTGTTTTCCTCACTGTCACCCCTCCGACGACTTAGGGTCTTTGTTTTAATTATGCATGTCGTTTCCAACCATCATCGCCTCGCTCTCCCTGCTTGTTTCTGTGCACTTTGCCCGCATTATCAGGGACCTGTTTTATCACTAATTTGAAAACGCAGGCAAAACGTGCAGAAATGCAGGGGGAGAGCGAGGCGACTTCTGACAGAAATGGCATGCATAATCAAAAGAAAGACCCACACTTGTCAGAGGGTTCACAGCGAGGGAAACAGCCATGCATAAAAGGCCATTGTTTCAAGGGTACCATAATGTGAAAACGGGCAGAGGAAGTCTTGCACACCACTGTAAGCCGGGACACCTATTCTGTCCTGTGCTGGGAATGGAGTCAAGAGAGTGAGAGGACAGCTGAACTTTGGCCAGTCAGGACAAGCAGATGGCCAAATTGCTGTCTTCATAGAATCACAGAATCATAGAGTTGGAAGGGGCCATACAAGCCATCTAGTCCAACTGCCTGCTCAATGCAGGATCAGCCTTGAGCATCCCTGACAAGTGTTTGTCCAGCCTCTGCTTTTAAAGACTGCCAGTGAGGGGGAGCTCACCACCTCCCTAAGGAGCTGATTCCAATGTCAAACAACTCTCACTGTAAAAAAAAATTTCCCCTAATATCTAGCGGGTACCTTTCCGCCCACATTTTTAACCCATTATTGCAAGACCTATCCTCTGCTGCCAACAGGAACAGCTGCCTTCTGCTCCCTTGGCAAGCACAGCTCTGCTGACAGGAAGGAAGAAGGAACGATTTCTCCAGTGTCTACACTTTTTCACTGCAGTCCCACAACCTGTGTGGCTGTTTGTCCACGCAGATCGCATGACAGAATAATCTTTCGGCAGAGGGGGTGCGGGCAAAAGGGACTTCCAGAGAGAAAGGAATGCAGTGACAGACTGCCTCTGCTCATACCTCCATGGACGGATTGTTGGACCAAGCCACTGGTTTTAGATTTGTAAACTGCCTTGTGGAGGAGGGGGGGTAGCTGAGAGACTGAATAAACTTACCTCGAAATATAAGCACAAATGCCCCATGCATTTCTGGCAATTCTGATAGATTCCCAAGGCAAAGCTTAGCTGCTGGTGTCTGAAAGCAGAGACAGAGCTGAAATATTGTAATTGGTGGCATGTGTGTCTGTGCTCCAAAGGGCAAGGGCAAAAAACACTGTTACCCTACTTAGTGAGAGCCAGGCAGCATTTGATGCATTGACAGCTGCTTTGGCAAGGTCATGGTTAGATCTTTGCCTTCGCTTTGTCACTTCTGCTTGAGTAGCTGCCGCCAAGAACTCGTCACACGGTAATTGTTGTGCCATTTAGACCCCCGTTGCCTTGCAAAGGGTAGTTGGGAAAGTACGGGACGTATTCAGTTCACACCAACCAAGAATTGGGAACAGATGCCACATTCTGCTTCTAGGCTCTAGATCTACCATGATTAAGCAATTGTTTGGGGCCACGTGCGAAGCACGGCAAAGAGCAAGGAGGTGACCGGGACCCAGAGGGCTTGCACAGTTGACATTTCACGAACAAGACTATGGCCATTTATGCAGGGTCAATTTTGATGCTCACTCAAACCTCTTTTTTAAAATGCGACTTTAAAAATGCCTATTCACGGTCCCGATGCAAACGGAGAAATTCCACACACTCCACTCGGCTGCTCCTTCGTTCCTGTTTGCATAGCCATTAGCATGTGCATAGCTAACGCGCCACTGTTATTTTGCATGGTTCCTTCAAGGGATTCTTTGTGGCGGGGGTGACCAAAGGTCGCGTTAAAGGGGCTCTTAAGTAATGCAAAGCAGGTATGCATGGCTTTGTAGTCACTTCCAGAATGATGGTTCAGCGTGGAAAATTAAAAAAAAAAAGGGGGGCAATTCAGCCTGGAATGCGCTGCTAATTACCAAGCATAAATGGCCAAAGACTGAAAGAAGCATTTGATTAAAATGGAAAATTAGTAACATAAAGTAGCTAAAGCCCATTCAAGAGAAGAGTTTGTTGAAAAAGTGCATACAAGGAAGGAAAGGGGATGCAGCCTCCTTCCAACCCGCAAACTAGGGCTGCCAACCTCCAGGTACTAGCTGGAGAACTCCTGCTATTACAACTGATTTCCAGCCGATAGAAATCAGTTCTCTTGGAGAAAATGGCCTCTTTGGCATTGAAGTCCCTCCCTCCCAAACCCTGCTCTCCTCAGGCTCCGCCCCATAAATCTCCAGGTATTTCCTAACCCAGAACTGGCAACCCTACTGCAAGCGCTCAAAAAAAATTCTTCACTGAGGACGCAATAACTTCAGACTACTTTGCTGGTGATGCAATATACTCCAGTTTTGGTCAAACCAGTGAAGGTGTTGGTAGTTCCAGTCTTAGAGCTCCCAAATATTTTTCTTTGGGACCTGGTACAGATTGGAACTCGTGTGTTGGGGCTGGGCAGAAGAGCGGTTTTAACGAATGCTTGGGTTCCTCTCATACCCTTTCCCAAATGCAAAATGGAACAATGGGGCTAATAATTAAGGAAAAAATACTGGCATTTTGAAAACTGCCCTGTATTTTTTTGGCCCCAAAGAGGCAAAAAAATTAGCTCTGTGGGATAGTTGCAGATCAGGACAACAGTCCAGAGGAAAAGGTTAAACTCCCCACTCTTGAGTCAGTCCCAAATCAAACCTTTGCTATTTACAAAGAAATAAAACGCCAAGCGCCTGGTCTAGTTCATTTTTGTCTTAGTAGCTTCTTGTAAATTCAGACAGGCTAAAATAAAATCTTGAGTGCAACAAAGCCCTACGAGGGACAGAGAGCTGTTGTGCTGATGACATCATATGAAGAAGGGAGGGGGAAAGAGACACAGAGCAGAAGAGGTTCTTCATCTCTCGTAAATGCTGGCCTCACTCTATGTGGACAACTTGCCCACATATATGGCTGCAATGACCACTTGCTTGCTTTGCATTTCACGGGATTGCACCTCCAAATCCTGCCGTTTGGAAGAGCAGGCATGTAAGTTCCTACTGAGGCACTAGATCAGCTTCTTCTTTCATGGCCCCACAAACTTCAGCATCTACTCAGAGGTAGTGGAGAAGAATTCCTTTAATGGAGGGTCCATGGAAGAAGAGATGATGCAGGGCCTATTCCATGCATTTGTGTGTGTGTGTAAAGTGCCGTCAAGTTGCAGCCGACTTATGGCGACCCCTTTTGGAGTTTTCATGGCAAGAGACTAACAGAGGTGGTTTGCCAGTGCCGTCTTCTGCACAGCAACCCTGGTATTCCTTGGTGGTCTCCCATCCAAATACTAACCAGGTATTAGTATATAAGACCCTGCTTAGCTTCTGAGATCTGACGAGATCAGGCTAGCCTGGGCCATCCAGGTCAGGGCATTCCATGCATTTAGGGGACCTTATTAGCTTGCTGGGGGGTAAAGGGAAGATGACTGGGGAAGGCACTGGCAAACCACCCTGCAAACAAAGTCTGCCTTGGAAACTTCGGGATGTGACGTCACCCCATGGGTCAGGAATGACCCGGTGCTTGCACAGGGGACCTTTACCTTTTTATTCGCCTTTTATGAATGCCTGTTTCCCTCATGGTCACCCCTCCAATGATTTCAGGTCTTTGTTGTGATTATGCATGCCGTTTCTGACCGTCAGAGGTCGCCTCACTCTCCCCCAGTGGCACCCTGTGTTTTTCCCGCGTTTTCAAATTCGAGATAAAACAGGTTCCTCGAAATGCAGGCAAAATGTGGGGAAATGCAGGGGGAGAGCGAGGCGACCTCTGATGGTCAGAAACGGCGTGCATAATCACAACAAAGAGCCGAAGGCATCGGAGGGGTGACAGTGAGTGAAACAGCCATGCATAAAAGACTATTGTTTCCATGCTCTCATTTTAAACAATCTATGTCCAAGAATACAGGCACATTAAAAATTGTTTTCATGTTCTACTAGCAATCTAGGTTCTGCCGTTCATACAGATTTGAAGCTACTGACAACACGGCCTGGTCTTTTCCAATATAAGAAAAGTTTATAGCTGTTCATCTCCTTATCAATTGAGGTAGTGTGTTAATTTTCTGTTTACGTGGGTTCGTCGAGACCGAAACACTCAAGGTGGGCTCCCAACAATTTTGAAAAACAATATAGAAAAACTACGTGCTCACAAGATCTGAGATCCAAAGGCCAGCACACAGTATTATTCATGTCCCCAGGATTTTTGCAATCCCTTATGCAATTCACCTGACCCTCTAGAGCTAAGACACTCAAGGGGATGTAGTCAGAAAAGAAAACCAGCAACACCTCACTGTTCGAGAATACAACAAAGAACATCTGACTTCCAGGATGGGATTGGAGGGTAAGGTAAACCAGCAAGATCTGGTTCCTCTTAGCAACTTGTTGTATACTGCCTTGAATTCCAGAGAAGAAAAGGAATACATAAATGTAACAAATAATTACCAACAGTGCTCTTGGGATCCTGGTCATTAGAATGTGGTAGCATGGTGTAGAACAGTGGTTCCCAAAGTGGGCAGTACCACCCCATGGGGGGCAGTGGGATTACCTAGGGGGGCACTAAGAGGCAAGAGGGCAGCAGGAGGGTGCTAGGGCGGGTCCCTTCAACTGTGTTGTTCGATAGGGTAGGGGGCGCTGGGGTGGAGTTTGTGGAGCCAAGGGGGCGGTGGCCCAAAAAGTTTGGGAACCACTGGTGTAGAAGTAAGAGTGCCGCACTAGGATCTGGGAGAGCCACAGTGCAATCTTAAGTAGATCTACTCAAAATCCTACTGAAGGCTACTCAATGGGGCTTGATCCCAGGAAAGCATGTTTAGGATTGCACTGCCGGGCTCCCCACTCTGTAATGGAAATTTGCTGGGCAACTTTCGGCCCGCCATTGTATCCTCAGCCTAACTTATCACAGAAGGTTGTTTTGAGGATAAAAGGAAGAAGGGGGAACACAATGTCGTAAGGCACTGGAGAAATGCAAGTTACAAAGAAACAAGCAAGCAAACAAACAAATAAATAGGGTTGTATACGTTTTATAATGTGGAAGGTTATGAGAGAGATCAGTTTGATTTAGGGGTGGTCTTAGTGATTCTGTATGTAAAGGTAAAGGTAGTCCCCTGTGCAAGCACCGGGTCATTACTGACCCATGGGGTGATGTCACATCCCAACGTTTACTAGGCAGACTATGGGGTGGTTTGCCAGTGCCTTCCCCAGTCATCTACACTTTACCCCCAGCAAGCTGGGTACTCATTTTACCGACCTCCGAAGGATGGAAGGCTGAGTCAACCTTGAGCCGGCTACCTGAAACCGACTTCGAACTCAGGTCGTGAGCAGAGCTTTTGACTGCAGTACTACAGTTTACCATTCTGCACCACGGGGGTGTATGTATATGTAGATAATATATATCTGTGTAGATATACCGTCTAGTCCACTTCATCAGGAATGGATTTCCCTCAGCTTTTCTGTCTTCCTGTTTGTCAGTAAGAGCCTCTGTGTCTTCCTTTTGCCAACGAAGTTTTGTCTTGTGAATGGCAAGATTAGACTTCCAATCCTCTACCAAAAATATAACAAGAATAATCTGGTAATTAAGTTTTAACAAGATTTAAATGATATTCAAAACAACCAGTTAAAAGGAGTCACTGCCTTGGGCTTTGTTGTACACTTGTATAATTATTTTCAGCCCTCTAGAGGATGCATAATTACATTTCTGTATTTATAAAAAGATTGCCCGAAGGCACCGAGATGATTTTACAGTCTATTGACTAGCATATTAATGCGGGGGTCAAAATGTCCCCTAATAAAGAAATGTTCTCAGCCGTTTTCAAACTATCGAAAACAGTTTATGTCAGTGGCTCTTTGGGTTTCATTGTTTGTGAAAACTCTGTAATCTAGCAAATTAAAAAAGGTAAGACAAGATGATGGGCATTGTCTATAAGATAAACAGAGGGAAGGGAGAGGCCAAAAATGAAAATAACTAGAGAGCAGTAAGAGTTTATTGTCTGTAAAGTCAGTTCTGTAATTGATTTTATTTTGTTTCCGTGGGTTTCAAGTTTTAATCTGATGCAAAGGCAAGTGAAAGGAATGGCTCTGCGTTTTTGAGAATGTCTCTTCTCCACAAGAGCCTCAGGAAAGATTTCTGTCCTAGCCCAAAAGATGTATTAGTCATGCAGCTTACTCCTAGGCAAATTTGCCAGAGTTCAAATCTCATAGGGTTTAGCAGTGTTTGTATGGGTATGTTAAGTGCTGTCAAGTCACTTCCGAATCATGGTGACCCTATGAATCAATGTCCTCCAAAATGTCCTAACATTGAAAACTGAGGACCGTGGCTTCCTTTATAGAGTCAATCCATCTCATGTTGGTTCTCACTCTTTTCCTGCTGCCTCAACTTTTCCTAGCGTTATTATATTTTCCAGCAAGTCTTTGCCTTCTTTTCACACCCATACCTAATAATAGGGAATACTATAGGGTTGCCAGGTCCCTCTTTGCCACTGGTGGGAGGTTTTGGGGGTGGAGCCTGAGGAGGGCGGGGTTTGGGGAGGGGAGGGACTTCAAAGCTATAGAGTCCAATTGCCAAAGCGGCCGTTTTCTCCAGGTGAACTGATCTTTAACATCTATCTGATTTCCCCATACCCCACCAAAGCACTTTTCTGACTTTTGCCTAAGGAATAAGAAGCGGAAATAATATTACATCTTATGACTAGAGTTGCCAGGTCCCTCTTCGCCACTGGCAGAAGGATTTGGGGCAGAGCCTGAGGAAGGCGGGGTTTGGGGAGGGGAGTGACTTCACTTGCCATAGAGTCCAATGGCCAAAGCAGCCATTTTCTCCGGGTGAACTGATCTCTATCAGCTATTGGAGATCAGTTGTAATAGCAGGAGATCTCCAAATAGTACCTGGAGGCTGGCAACCCTACTTATGACTGATGCTATAGGTCATGTTCCATGTGCTATTTACTCAATAAAAGTGTATTATATCTACAAAAGCCAGGTTTTGGATTCTGTCACATTAGAATGTGACCAAAAAGTAGGACCCAATGTATACAAACCCTTCATACTATCCAAATACATTTCATAGTGAGGCTTTTGAAACAACCCCCCCCCCATCTTTCTATCTATCCATTTTTGTCCTGCCTTTGTCCTGCCTTTTCCCCAAGCAGACACATTTCCCCCCTCCCATTTTTTGAGTTCAGAATAATATTTTTTAATCTAGGAAAGAAAGGCTGGGGGCAGGAGGAGAAACAGATTGTGATTAAGACTTTGTCCATAAACCACTGAGATACTTCTCAGAATTTAGACAGGTTTTGGGATTGTACAGTGTCTGTTTTCCAAAACTCTGGAATATTTGTAATTGTATGGAGCCTGGGGGGGAAAGTCATCATTTATGGGCATTTATCCAACTCTGCTGGAGCTGCAATTAGTGTCCGCAACAAAAACAATATATTTTGCACATCAGTGAATCTTATTTTAAACTGTGAACTAAGGCCTTTTATGCAGGGACGTTTCCCTGCGGTCACCCACACCAACTGCTTCGGGGCTTCCTTTTGATTATGCATGCCTTTTCTGCCCGTCAGAGGTTGCCTCGTTCTCCACGTGCATTTTGCCCATATTTTCCAGATGCTGTTTTAGCCAGAATCTGGAAAATGCGGGCAAAACATACGGGGAGAGCAAGGCGACCTCTGCCGGGAGAAAAAGGCATGTTCAATGAAAAGGAAGCCCCGAAGCAGTCAGCAGGGGTGACCGTGGGGAAAGGCCCCTGCATAAAAGGCCCTAGTTAGAACTCTCAATAAAATATGTTCCATTGAGGTACTTGTAACTGGCAACCCAATTTACAGTTTAAGAGAAGGGAAGGGGGACTGGAATTCTCTTTGCATGAATTTACAAACCACAGCATTTGATGTCTTCAGGGAAACGTGTGGGGTGTTCTATAACGGGTGGTTCCTGATCGTCACCAAATGATATCTTGGAACCTCTCTGCCATTTTTCATTTCGAAAACCTAGCGAGTTCCATCTGTCGTTGTATGTGCCATACATTGTCAAATTCTCTGTGGATGATGTTTTGTGAAGGCCTATGGCCACATACAAATAAATTCCACTACGACATTGTCAAATACATGTCGGCAAAGACACTGACATAATTTGCAAGATTTCTAAGAGAAAGTAGAGGTTATGCAAAATAATGAGTCTTGGCTGGAGCTGCCACCGAGGGCAAGGCTTGTTAGTTCATAAATGAGCTGATTGCATGCTCACAACTACAATTTTCATGAGGTCTCCTTGAATGAGATATTAATGGCCATTATTTAGCTATAGAAAAAAGGGAAGGTACTGCTGACACTCGCCCAAGCATTTCTCCTAAGAACATCCCTTGAAAATGTCATTTTACAGCAATATTATCTGTATGTTAGTGGGGTTTTTTTAAAAGCCAATGGGACCGAGAATGTTTATATTATCTAACAATAATATCTGTGTTTCCAAATGATGAAAACTATTTTGCAATTTTGGAAGAGCCATTTTTCTTCTCTCTCTCTCTCTCTGATCACTTCTGAATGGGTAGTGGTATACAGAGTATGTTAGAAGTGTAGTTTGTTAGGACTCCAGAGTGAGTGGTGGTCGCTGATCTGGAAAACTGGATTAGATTCCCCACTCCTCCACATGAAGCCTGCTGGGTGACCTTGGGCTAGTCACAGTTCTCTCAGAACTCTCTCAGCCCCACCTACCTCACAAGGTGCCTATTGTGGGGAGAGGAAGGAAAGGTGATTGTAAGTTGCTTTGAGACTCCTTAAAGGTAGAGAAAAATAGGGTATAAAAACGAACTATTCTTCTTCTACCCTCTAAAATTGCCATTTTCTCTAGGGGAACTGATCTCTGTAGTCTGGAGATCACTTGTCATTCTAGGACCGTATTGGCGAACCTATGGCACGCGTGCCCGACTCGGCACGCGTAGCCCTTTCTGCCGGCACGCACGAGGGACGGGGCGAGGAACCGGCAAGCTGACAGCGGGGAGAAGACGGTGCCACGCCGCCGCACCCCAGCTGTAGCCCCTCCGCCCAGCTGAGAGTCGGGCGGGCCGGCGCTGGGCGCGGTCAGAGGACTTGGCTGGGGTCGTGGGGAGGAGGGCAGGAGAAGACGCGTCTTCAGCCTACTCAAAAAAACTCGGGCCCAGAAGCCCCCTCCTCCGCCCCTTCAAGGAGGCCCCGGTAGGGCAGGGGCGGGGCCAGCAGGGGCGGGGCGTGCAGTCTGCCCCATTCCCCAGGCACGGCTCCTCCCCGGCCGCCCCACCACCGCGTGCTTCTGCTGGCAGCTCCCGCCGCCTCAGCCCGGAGGAGGAGGAAGACCGAGGGACCCCCGCTGCTGCTGCTGCCGCGGGCAGGGGCTCCTTCCAGCAGGCGGTGAGTCCGGTGGGCGGGGGATGGCGCGTGCGTCTCTGGGCGCGTGCAGAGTGCGGAGGGCCCCGGAGGGAGGGAGGAGGGGGTGGGCGGGGAATGGCGCGTGCGTCTCTGGGCGCGTGCAGAGTGCGGAGGGCCCCCCGGAGGGAGGGAGGAGGGGTGGGCGGGGGATGGCACGTGCGTCTCTGGGCGCGTGCAGAGTGCGGAGGGGCCCGGAGGGAGGGAGGAGGGGGTGGGTGGGGAATGGCACGTGCGTCTCTGGGCGCGTGCAGAGTGCGGAGGGGCCCCGGGAGGGAGGGGGTGGGCGCGCGCACGGAGGCCTCTCCCGGCGCCGGCCTCAGCCTGCGCGGCTCCCCCGTCGGCGCGGGGGCGTAGCCCGCGGGGTTCGACCGTCTGGCTCGGGCGGGGGGCGGGCGGGGCTTCCCCCCTCTTCTCCCCCCCCCCGGCCAGGGGAGCCTGCCGATGCAGAGGCTGCCGAGCTCCGGAGGGTCCTGCCACTCCTCCCTCTCCCCCCCGGGGCGCAGGTCAGCGCTCCTCCCTCCGTCCCTCCCTCCCTCAAAACAACTCTGCGAGGTGGGACAGCGCGTGGCCTGCTTGCAGCGGCCCCTTTCGGGACTGGGGAGCAGACCTCCGGTCCGGCCTCAGCACCCCCACCCACCGCACAGGCCTGCCAGGCAGGGGTGCCCGCCTGCGGGTGGGGCCTGGGGGTCCCGCAGGGGGGAAGCTGGCTCACCTTGGGGCATGCGTGGCGGGAGGGGGGTTTCCAAGAGCTTCAGGAGAAAAGGCAGATTAGGTCAGGAAAATGACCCAGGAGGGAAAGGGTTAAACATCTCATCGCTTCCCCCAACAAAACTGGAAGCCCCTCACAGTTACCCGGGAGGGGGTGGGGGTGGGCTTCTTGTCTAAATTCTTGTTCTTTTTTGGAGTTGCATGGAGGGTTATTGGCCATTTGTGAATGGGAGGTTTTGCCTTGGATTTGCCACTCAGATGCACATTTTCCCCATCCAGATTCTCAAAACTCTGCATGGGGGTTATTGGCCATTTATGAATGGGAGGTTTTGTCTTGGATTTGCCTTTCAATAAAAAGTTGTTTGTATCATTGAAAGCTCTGCTATTGTATTTTTCTTTTAAGGCAAAAGATGTTAACGTATTAGTTGTTTTTTCTAAACTAAAACCTCAGTATTCAGGTTAAATTGGCGCATTGGCACTCAGCGATAAATAAGTGGATTTTGGGTTGCAGTTTGGGCACTCGGTCTCTAAAAGGTTCGCCATCACTGTTCTAGGAGAACTCCGGTCCCCACCTGACAGTTGGCAACTAGACCCCTCATATATTCTAGTACACTATTTGGAGGAGTCAGCTTAGCTAGAAAAAAAGAACAATTAGCCCACACTACCCTATCAAGCCTACTCTACCAAGTAGGCTGGGAGGCTACCCGTCAGACTTCCTTGATTTAGGCTGAAGAAAATAGACAAGGTTTTCTCCTGAGCAGCCTGATGCATAAAGCATGTTCTCTTTCTTCAGAATGTATGTACATGTAGACTCATGTAAACATAGTTGATTAATTAACTAAAAACCATACAGTGTGTTAAGATTTATTTAATTGGATGGAAGTCCTACTTGTTTTTGGATGCCTTCTTACCCTACGGGTATTTCCTCATAGGAGCAATAGTTGAGGAATGTTAGGGGAAGCCAGAAGAGTTTTAGCAAGAGTGGCAAAATTGGGGGGGGAGGAGGGATTGCCTCTATTAAATGGCAAAGTGTGTGAGTTTTTAGTGGATTAACCATGCAGGAGTCACAAGGGGTGCTCATTTTCTTATCTCGAGCATGATGATTATATAAATGCTCAAGCCCAATGTAGCTTTTCACCGTTAATCATATTGCATCGTTTTCACCATTAATCATGTTGCACTAAAGAGGAAAGCAATCGTCTGCTCCCCTTAATATATTTGTGCAGCTTGGCTATTGTTTGAGGATGCCACCCTGAATTACATTTAGACAACTTTGGAGCCAGCGTGGTGTAGTGGTTAAGAGTGGTGGACTCTAATCTGGAGAACCGGGTTGGTTTCCCCACTCCAATACATGAAGCCTGCTGGGTGACCGTGGACTAGTTCTCTTAGAGCTCTCTCAGCCTCACCTACCTCACAAAGTGTCTGTTGTGGGGAGAAGAAGGGAAGGAGATTGTAAACCAGTTTGCTTCTCCTTACAAAAGGTAGAAAAAAATTGGCATATAAAAACCAACTTTTCTTCTTCTTCATACTGAGAGTACATAGAAGCCTTTTCTGTTTCAAAATATTGTTGAAGGCTTTCACGGTCAGAGTTCATCAGTTCTTGTAGGTTATCCGGGCTGTGTGACCGTGGTCTTGGTATTTTCTTTCCTAACGTTTCACCAGCAGCTGTGGCCGGCATCTTCAGAGGAGTAACACTGAAGGACAGTGTCTGTCAGAAAGAAAGAGCTGGTAGGGAGAAGTGAAGGCAGTGAAAGTGTACCTTATCTTCCCACCTACCCACCAATGTTTGGTCAATTGCCCACTCAGTGGCAAAACACTCCTTCACTGCACACTTGCAGATTCTCTTGGAAGAAGAAGAAGAAGAAGAAGAAGAAGAAGAAGAGGAAGAAGAAGAGGAAGAAGAAGAGGAAGAAGGAGGAGGAGGAGGAGGAGGATAAGAAGAAGGAGAAGGAGAAGGAGAAGAAGAGTTGGTTTTTATACGCCAACTTTCTCTACCACATAAGGAAGAATCAAACTAGCTTACAATCCCCTTCCCTTCCCCTTCCCACAACAGACACCCTGTGAGGTGGTTGGGGCTGAGAGAGCTCTTAAGAGAACTGTGACTAGAACATAAGAACATAAGAAAGGCCATGCTGGATCAGACCAAGGCCCATCAAGTCCAGCAGTCTGTTCACACAGTGGCCAACCAGGTGCCTCTAGGAAGCCCACAAACAAGACGACTGCAGCAGCACCATCCTGCCTGTGTTCTACCGCACCCCAAACAATAGGCATGCTCCTCTGATACTAGAGAGCATAGGTATGCAGCATGACTAGTATCCATTCTAACTAATAGCTATGAATACCCCTCTCCTCCATGAATATGTCCACTCCCCTCTTAAAGCCCAAGATCACCCGGCTGGCTTCATGTGGAGGAGTGGGGAAACCAACCTGGTTCACCAACCGGCACTTTGCCTTATGCACGGAGATTTCACCTGGGCTGTGCTCAGGGGAGAGGGAAGAATCGGGTTAACAGAGGAACGAGAAGGTTCAGGATTTGTGAGGGCTGGCAGCAAGGTCATCTCTAATGGAGGGAAAACTCATGCATAACTCCAAGGAACAACCGAGACAGACAGGGGGGTGAACGTGAGTGAAAGTACCCATGTACAAATGACCTCTCTCCCCTGTTCCCCAACAAATCTTTGGTCGAGTACAGTTTGAACTATAACTCCCATCTTTTTGTCTTATGTGCTGTTGAAGAAGTTGGCCACCACTAGCCTACAACACATGTACACATGAAGGTGATTATACTGAATCAGACCTTTGGTCCATTAAGGTCAGTACTGTCTGCTCAGACTGGCAGTAGCTCCCCGGGGTCTCAGGAAGAGGGCTTTCACGTCACCTACCACCTGATCCTTTTTACCAGAGATGCTGGGGTTTGAACCTGGGACTTTCTGCATGCTAAGAAGATGCTGTGCCACTGAGCCAAAGGCCCCTCCCAGGCCTGTACAACTAGTGACCTGCCAAGCTGAACATAGGCCCACATCCACCAGTCATGTTTCTATGGCCCACCAGGTGCTGGAGAACCTGTTCTACCTCCCTACTGTTTTTGCAGTAGGCAGGCAAAAAAGTTTATTTATTTATTTGTAAAATTTATGCCCTGCATTTCTGCCTCCTTCGGGCCCCCAAGGGAGCTATCATATTAAAAAACATACATAATAAAATACATCTTAAAAACCACTAAAACAAAAAACACATTGTTGAAACAATTAAAACCCAATTCTATGCCATCACAATCAAAACTCGCAAAAATAGAATGGAAAAAAGTACTTAACTTTGCTATATTTTTAGAAATATTAAGATGCTAATTCTTGTGATTTGTTTTAAAATCTTACATTTCAGTAGCATTAGATTTTTATCTAATTTTGTAATTTATATTTGTTTTGCAGTTTTATTAAGTCAGATAATTTTATGTATAACATTTGGCTGGTCAAACAGACTGTATCAATAAACTAACTAACTGAAACAATTAAAACCAAGTTAAACTATAGACAGTACAATAAAACACATGTACATAAAAACAATTAAAAACAAGGCAGGAAGGAGGGATCACCGAGGGAATGCCAGATGAAACAAAATATGCCTTCACTCTCTGATGGAAGACGCCAACACACGGGGACAGTTGAGTCTCTATGGGAAAAGAGTTCCAAGTTTTGGTGTCATATTGAAGAAGGCCCTCTCCCAGGTTTTTGCCCACCCAATTTCAGAAGGCTGGGGCACCTGAAGCAGGACCTTGGAAGATGACCGTAGTGGCTGGGTAGGGTTGTAAGGGGAGTAGGTGGTCCTTCAGGTGTGCTGGTCCCAATCCATGTAGCGCTTTTAAAGTCAACACCAGCACCTTGAATTGTTCCTGGAAACAGAGTGGGAGCCATTGTAGATGGACCATGAATGGAGTGATATGATCCCTACAACCCACTTCAGTCAACATCCTGGCAGCGGTATGCTGCACTAACTGAAATTTCTGAACACGTTTCAAGGCCAGCCCTACATAGAGCGCATTGCAGTAATCTAATCTAGATGTAACCAGGACATGCACCACAGTGGTCAGATCTCTTCTGCCTAGGAAAGGCTTCAGCTGGCTAACCAGTCAAAGCTGGTCAAAGGCACTCCTGGCTGTATCTACAACCTACTTATCCAGCAGTAGGCCTAGGTCCAAGACCACTCCCAAACTACAGATCTGTTGCTTCAAAGGGAGTGCAACCCCATCCAGAATGGGTGACACCCTAAGTCCCAGGTCAGACAGAGTTCTAGGTAGGGTTGCCAACTGCCAAGTACTAGCTGGAGATCTCCTGCTATTACAACTGATCTCCAGCCGATAGAGAGCAGTTCACCTGGAGAAAATGGCCGCTTTGGCAATTGGACTCTATGGCATTGAAGTCCCTCCCCTCCCCAAATCCCACCCTCCTCAGGCTCTGCCCCCAAAACCTCCCGCCGATGGTGAAGAGAGACCTGGCATCCCTAGTTCTAGGGCTCCAGCAGGCCACCTTACATTGTCAGTGAGTTGGGTTAAGCTTGGTGGGTCACAAGATGTACTCGTCTACAGAAATGGCTTTCCGAGGCAATTCGGGCAAGGCCTACTTCTACCAACAGAGCTCTTTTTAATTTCACTTTTTACTTTCCAGCCACATGTTTCATAGCCTACCCGGGAACCTGCGGTCTGTAGCTCTCACAACCCATTTCCCAGCCTTTCAATTTCCTGGACTGACTCATTCCTTTTCTTCCCTCAGTAGATTCTTGTAAAGTTTAATTAGTTCCAGGAAACTCTTAGGCGATGTGCAGTTACAATGCCTTTCATTCTGCTGGTCCTTGACACTTGCTTTATTAACACTTGTGTGTGCAAAAGCAATGAAGTAGCTAGTTAAAGGCTTCACATGAGGCTGAAAAACAAACACATAGCAAATGATACTTGACACTATTTCAGACTTTGCCGAGGGTACTGACATTGCACAAAGAATAGCACTCCACTATCTATCTATCTATCTATCTATCTATCTATCTATCTATCTATCTATCTATCTATCTATCTATCTATCTATCTATCACCTACCTACCTACCTATCCATCTACCTACCTACCTACCTATCCATCCATTTATTTAGTTATTTAAAATACTTATATCCCTTCTAATTCCTTCGACCCAAGGCAGCTGCTAGCTGTGGAGCTGTGGACTCTGATCTGGAGAACCGGGTTTGATTCCCCACTCCTCCACATGAGCGGCAGAGGCTAATCTGGTGGACTGAATTTGTTTGGGTGATTTTGTGCAAGTTACAGTTCTATTAAGAGCTCTCTCAGCCCCACCTACCTCACAGGGTGTCTGTTGTGGGGAGGGGAAGGGAAGGCAATTGTAAGCTAGTTTGAGTCTCCCTTAAGTGGCAGAGAAAGTCAGCATATAAAAACCAACTCTTCTTCTTCTTCAACAGCAAGTTTGTGAGGACACAAAACATACAAGTCCATTCACTCACTAAAAACACACAGCCAAATCTAACGAGACTGGGGTGGCCAACTCCAGTTCAGGAAATTCCTGGAGATTGGGGGGGGGGTGATGCTTGGGGAAGGTGGAGTTTGGGAGTGGAGGAAGTTCAGCAGGTTTGTGATGCCCTATAGTCTGCCTTCCAAAGCTGCCATTTCCTGCAGTGGAACTGTAAGAACATAAGAACATAAGAAAGGCCCTGCTGGATCAGACCAAGGCCCATCAAGTCCAGCAGTCTGTTCACACAGTGGCCAACCAGGTGCCACTAACTGTAGTCTGGAGTTCTTGTAGGTTATCCGGGCTGTGTAACCGTGGTCTTGGAATTTTCTTTCCTGACGTTTCGCCAGCAACTGTGGCAGGCATCTTCAGAGTAGTAACACTGAAGGACAGTGTCTCTCAGTGTCAAGGGTGTAGAAAGAGTAATATATAGTCAGAAAGGGGTTGGGTTTGAGCTGAGTATTGTCCTGCAAAAGTATTGTCCTGTAAGTATCAAGATAATGTGCTAATGAGGGTATGGTATGTTAATATGGAACCATTGTATCCTGAAGTGATCTGTTAATGTGTGTAATCCAAAACTAATCTGTATGGCTATTGTTGAATGTTGTCTTTGTCTGGAGGTTTTTCAGGGCAGGAAGCCAAGCCTTATTCATTCTTAAACTCTCCTCTTTTCTGTTAAAGTTGTGCTGATGTTTGTGAATTTCAATGGCTTCTCTGTGCAATCTGACAAAATAGTTGGTAGAATTGTCCAGTCTTTCAGTGTCTTGGAATAAGACCCTGTGTCCTGTTTGTGTCAGTCCATGTTCAGCCACTGCTGATTTCTCAGGTTGGCCAAGTCTGCAGTATCTTTCATGTTCTTTTATCCTCGTTTGTATGCTGCGTTTTGTGGTCCCGATGTAAACTTCTCCACACATTAACAGATCACTTCAGGATACAATGGTTCCATATTAACATACCATACCCTCATTAGCACATTATCTTGATACTTACAGGACAATACTTTTGCAGGACAATACTCAGCTCAAACCCAACCCCTTTCTGACTATATATTACTCTTTCTACACCCTTGACACTGAGAGACACTGTCCTTCAGTGTTACTACTCTGAAGATGCCTGCCACAGTTGCTGGCGAAACGTCAGGAAAGAAAATTCCAAGACCACGGTTACACAGCCCGGATAACCTACAAGAACCAATGAACTCTGACCGTGAAAGCCTTCGACAATATTTTGTAGTCTGGAGGTTAGCTGTAATTCCAGGAGAACTCTAGCCCCCACCCCCAGAAGTTGGCAACCTCAGCCAACCTCAGTTCGGCCTCCTCCACCAAATGCCCTGTGAAATGGAACTGACTCACACATCTTCTAAATATAGCCCATGAAGGGGTCCTCTACACTGGCTCTGGTAGACCATTCCAGAAGACTGGACCTACCACAGAGAAAGGCCGTGACCTAGCTGTTATGTATGGAAGAATCCTAAGAGCAGAAGCTTGTCTGAGGAGCATACAGAATTCTTTTTTTTTTTCAAGACCAAAAATGACCTCTGAACTCAACCCAAAACAATCTGCCTAAAGACTCAAGTGATCCCCAAATCCAAGTTTAGACATTAACTCATTCTCGTATGTTCCAATGGTGTAATCAAACTTCTCGTGATAAGATAACTAATCTTCTGTCTCATTATGCACAAATCGCGGGTTTCTCTGCTGTACTGGCTCATGCCATTTTTGTTCTGCTGATGCATGACATGAATACAAAGGGGAAACAGCTGGCTCAGTCTCTCAATCCTTGGAGTCAAGCAACTGCTGACTCTTATGATGTATTGTGCGAACACTTCAGTCTATCATTGTAATATATCAAAGCAAGGTGCTGGGTTGAAGGTGGTATTAGTCAAAAGGTGTTGTCATTTAGCAGACCTGCCCCGGAGCAAGGCATCAGTTCTGTCACTGAACAGAAGACACAGTACAGTGCTAGGAGGAAGGAGGTTTCTTAGCTTCGAAATGCTAGCACATTAATGAAATACAATTTGCCATTCATACAGACTGTAGCATGAGGGAAGGTCACCTGTGTGATGTAATTAGTCAGAATCAAGCGCTACTGCAACCAGGAATGGACCATGCTGGCTATGCTAGGCATTTGTTCACAAAGAGACTGTGGCTTCCTCTCAGTCCTTGAACATGTGGTAATGGTGGAAAGCGCCATCAAGTCACAGCTGTCTTATGGCGACCCCATAAGTGGGGTTTTCAAGGCAAGAGACGTTCAAAAGTGGTTTGCCACTGCCGGCCTCTAAGTAGCAATGCTGGACATCCTTGGTGGTCTCCCTTCCAAATACTATCTGTTAAATAGGTTATCTAGTTGGATGACAGAAAATTCCCTACTGGTACCCAAGCAAGAGGGCTTTCGGTCGGGTTGCTCTACATTAGGCCATTGTTTTATACTGTCCCATCTTATTAAAAAATATACATTGTCCTCTAATGGATCAATTTATGTTGCCTTTATGGACTGCAAGATAGCCTTTGACTCAGTCCCAAGAATTAGACTATGGCAGAAATTTAGCAGTTATGATATTGACGCTTGCCTACTTTGGCTCATTTGCTCATTAAATGAAACATCTGAAGCACAAGTATGAATCAACAAGCAGGGACTGTCGTCTGACTCATTTCAACTGCACAGAGGGGTTAGGCAAGGATGTGTTTTGGTGCCCTCCCTGTTCAATCTTTATATAAATGATCTCCCTGACAGGCTTAGGCTGTCAAATTCACATGCGCCTGTGCTAACAAACTCCTCAATTTCTACTCTTCTATATGCTGACAATACCCTGTTAATAGCTCATTCCCCAGTCGGATTGTGTCGTCTTTTGAAAACGTTTGGAGATTATTGTAGCAACAAATTAACTATCATAAGTCTAAAAGAGTAGCATTTGCTAAGAACCCCCGACTCACCTCCTATGCTTGGCGACTAAATGGAAATAAATTGCAACAAACAAATAGCTACAACTATCTAGGTATGAAATTTCAATCTGACCTGACCTGGAGTAATCATTTAGGCCTTATGAAAACGAAGGCCTTAAGAACGTATAAAGGAATTCAATGTCTTTTCTTTTCCAGAAGTGGACAACATATTCCCTCTGCTTTTATGCTCTTTGAAGCAAAAATGGTTACCCAGCTTCTTTATGGTGCTCCTTTGTAGGCCGCTCCTCCGGTGGGAGGTTTTTGGGGTGGAGCTGGGGCTAGCATTTTGAGGGTTTGAGTGGTAAAGCAGCCCGCTCCCGCCTCATTCTTTACCCGCAGTTCTAGGATGCTGTTTTATAATTAATTTAAATTCTGCTTCGAGTAGGGTTGCCAACCTCCAGGTACTAGCTGGAGAACTCCTGCTATTACAACTGATCTCCAGTTGTTAGAGATCTGTTCACCTGGAGAAAATGGTCGCTTTGGCAATTGGACTCTATGGCATTGAAGTCCCTCCCCTCCCCAAACCCCACCCTCCTCAGGCTCTGCCCCAAAAACCTCCCACTGGTGGTGAAGAGGGACCTGACAACCCTAGCTTTGAAGCAAGAGCGCGGCAAATCTCCTCCATTTCCATGCATAGTCTTAACTTCGGGTTTCTCTCCCCACGCCCTTTCTGGCTTCTCCCTCCCACATGTCTGTCCCTCCCATCCAACCCCTTCCCTCAAAGCGAAGCACAAAAGAGGGAGTGAAACCTTCATGAAATGTGCAGGAAGACACCAACTGAAGAGAGTTTGGAAGGCAGCTCCTGGCAGGGAGCTAGTGAAGAAAGGAGGGGAGGAATACCCAGTTTTGCAAAAGCACACGCACAGACAGGAAGCAGTCCCTTTAAGAGCTGACCCACCCCCTCCAAGTAAACTGCAACAAGGCTGCGTTTTCAGAGGGAGGGACTCAGAAGCTCCATGATTCACTGGGGATGCATAATTAATCACAAGGTACTCCTGGAATTTCTTGGGGCGGGGGAAAGCCCTCATGCATATGATGTTTGAGAATTCGGATCAGAAAACTGTGCAGCAAACCAAACACAAACTTCCCCTGCATAAATGACCATTGTGTTTTTGTATTGTAAGCTAATTTGAGTCCCCACTGGAGAGAAAAGCAGCACATAAATTCTTAAATAAACAAGCTTATGTTTATGTTGAAACTGTTACTCATGTTTTGTTATACTGCCCTCTGTTTGCAGAAATTCGGGTCAAATTTCCACATTTAAGAGGAAAGAAGGAGTCGTCTAATAAACAAGTTATTGTTTTTATTGAATAGCCAGAATCTGGACTTAATCAATAAGGGTGCAGAATTTTTAATTATGCAATAAGGATATGGGAGCTTGTCTTTTAAATATGAAACCGTTAAATCTAATGTTTGCTGCTTGTATGTTATCCTGACTATTTTCTTATATGCCAATAAAGGAATTGAATTGAATTGAACTGAACTGAAAATAAACAAGCTTACACAATTAAGTGTTAGCTGACAACAACAGAATCAAATAAAATAACACCAGACATCAAAACATTTTGGGCTACATTAATGGACATTTCTATTCCAGGGCTGCTTGCTATACTGGGAGATCTCCCAGAAACAAACTGCTTTCCCCACTGGCACCTGAACTGCTGGCAGGAAGAAATCAGGGAGGAAATTGGGCATCATGCCAGCACGCTGACATCACTTTCAGTAAAAATGAGAAGTGATGTCACATATGCTCTAACATTTGCAAAAATGCTACAGTTTTACCATAGTCTCTCTCTCCCCCACACACACACTTCCCACTTGCTCCTATGGGTGTTGGCTGCAGCCTAGCAGCCAGAAACTTCCACCTAGTCATCACTTGGCTCCATCTTCCTCCTGCAATATGCCAGACCATCTTTCTTCTTGGAAACAAACCTTTTCATCTGCAAAGATGTCTCTTTGCACGTCCTTAAAACTGTTTAAAAAACCTAGGGAAACAGGAGTGAAATGTGTGTGCATACGTGTGGAGCCCCCTTTTTTAAAGCAAAGGATAGTGAACATTGAAGGAATTCTCACACAGTTGTAACCTGTTGAATTCAAAACGGGCAGCTGAATTCTCCATGGAATGGCCAAGATCAGAAAATGGAATTAATTACAAAGTTTTCACATATGCTTATACCAGAGCTCTGTGCTTTTAATCATATCAATTATAGAGTTGACAACCACTCTAATTTCATCAATTTTTCTCTTAATGCTTTAAATCAATGCACATCATACAAAATATTATTAGCAACTTATTGTTACCTTTTAAAATCTCCTTTTCAATAGCTGGCGTTCTCAGTAGAAAAATGTCAAATGCTGCTGTTCAAAATCTTGGAATATAATCCTCTACTCAGTAGCTGCTGTATCCTAGTTCTTTCCTAGTATGTTAATTATTTCAGAGGAGGAAACAAAAAAGATAAAATACAAAAAAATTGTCTTTGTTGTCTAGTAAAATTAGCATAACTGAAAGAGAGAAATAAATTTCTACAACAAAGGCAGGCAACACAATAACTCAGAAGAGTGGAGTTTTTTTCATTAAGTGTATCAAACTGCAAGATGGAAACATGTAATTTGAAAAGGCTCATAAGTAAAAATGGAAACACAGCTGATCTTCCGTCCGCATGTACGTTTTAAATATGAGGCTTCTACAGCTATCCTGAATTCTGATAAAACTTTTTCATATAAAGGATTGTAAGCAGGGGCGTAACCCACACCCCAAAAACCCATGGTTCGGTTGGCTTCAGTGAGGGCAAAGTGCACCCCAAATGATCTCTCATTACTAGGGTTACCAGTGCCAGTCTGGGAAATACCTGGAGATTTTGGGGGTGGAGCCTGAGGAAGGTGGGGTTTGGGGAAGGGAGAGACTTCAGTGGGGTATAATGCCATAGAATCCATCTTCCAAAATGACCATTTTCTTCAGGTGAACTGATCTCTATTGCCTGGGAGATAGGTTGTAATAGTGGGAGGTCTCCAGCCACTACCTGGAGGTTGGCAACCCTACTCATTAGTCAAAGAATTTTCAATTTCAATTGTTGGGCCATCGTTTTGGAAAGCTAGGTTACATAACTGGGAAATGCTATGACAGCTGATCTTGTCTTATTTATTTATTAAAAGCACCTTCCCACTTTTAGAGAAGTGCTTGCAAAGTAGTAAAATAAAAACTAAGATCATAAAAATAAGATGTAAAAAGCATCAGAAATGGAAATTACATATAACAGTGCATAAACCAGAGCAAGAACACAATCTAAAAGGTCTTCTGAAATTAAAAATTTAAAAAAGTTTTTACCTGTCAGCAAAAATCTTGTAGGGAAGAGACTAAATCTAGGGGCAGGGAGTTCCAAAGGTTAGGGGTAGCTGCCACAAAGGTCTTTGTGTGGGTCCCTGTCCCGTGTACTTCCATAATTGTGGCTTCCCCACACATAGCACTACATTACGGCTACAAGATATTAAAACTGCACAATCAGAGAACAGAAATGATTACATGATAATGACTTATGGCGACCCCTTATGGGGTTTTCATGGCAAGAGACTAACAGAGGTGGTTTTGCCAGTGCCTTCCTCTGCACAGCAACCCTGGTATTCCTTGGTGGTCTCCCCTCCAAGTACTAACCAGGGCTGACCCTGCTTAGCTTCCGAGATCTGACGAGATCGGGCTGTACCATGCTGCCTTCCCTGCTTGATAATGCATTACAGACATTTAACTAGTACATTATATACATCGTAGTTGAAAGACAAGGATTAAATTGGAGTAAAAATCCAGGCATTCAGACTTGAGAATTATGCAGGAGGTGTGGGATACAAATGTGATAGAAAGATTGATAAATATTATTCTGCTTATGGATTGGAGCACGGCATGGTGTATGTTGCAGGAAAGACTCACTTGTCAGCCGCCCTTTGGAATCCTTCATCTATTCACGAGTGGTATTTTGATGGGATCGTGTTGCGATGGTATTTCCCCCCTCCTTAAGGGTCTGGGAAGTCGGCGACACATTTTCTGCGCCGTCTCCCGCCACCTTAACAAGCATGCCGGGCGCATTCCCTGCTTTGCATGGAAAATGTATTTGCACAGTTGTCAGGATGATGGACAGTTGGGGGAAGAGAGAAGGATAGGGAAAGTGCACCCGTCTTTTTCCCCCCTTTCTTTTTTTAGCTTGTTGTTACATATAATAGGCCAGCAGGAATCATGATGTGTTGCTGAGACAAACTGTGTCCTATTCTGGAACATATTAAGTTTGTCTCTGGGACACACATGACTTCACGAGGGTGTCTCACCTCATTCATAATAGATGCTAATCTCTTCAGGGCTGACTGATGACAGCCCTTCCTGCCCTTCACGGAATTAGAGCCGGGTTTTATCAAAGGACTCAAACTGCCTGCTAATTAGACTAATTTCCTTCATCATGAATTATTTATTTCCATTGGTAACCGATCACTGTGACATTAATGGGTTCTGCTCAACTTAGTTTCCTACTCATAGACACTAGAAGTTAAAATGTGTCCTAAAAAAAAGTAAAAAAGAAAACACCTCTCAATACCTTCACTGCAAAGTCTGATGTATCCTAAAGTGGAACTCTTGAGGCAGTTTTTGAGGACTCGCTGGTATCGGATAATAACACCAGCACATAAATGACACCTGACGTTTTGTTGAAGTGTTGAAATTCAGTCCAGTTAGGGCAGAAACTACAGCCAAATAAGGGGATTAGAACCTGCTGACCAAGTTTGATAGGAGTTTAGAAGAAGGGTTTCTATTTGCAGTTGAGTCCCTCAGACAAGGACAGTGTGAGATAATCAGTGAGAAAGAAGGCTTTGCTCAGCTGAAAAAGTATATTGTTTTCATCTTATTTCAAAGCTGAAATGACTTACAGGCTCTGCTCCCAGCAGCAAAATAAGGTGAGTGGGGCCAGGTGTTGTTATTCATCAAACCCGATAATGCAAGGGCGCTGCCATGGTCAGTTGATACTATGCCTACGCCACCCAAAAGGATGGCACTGCCTGGAGAATGATATGACGGAGGGCTAGTTCTGAGGTGCCCTGACCTGGATGGCCCAGGCTAGCTTGATCTCGTCAGATCTCAGAAGCTAAGCAGGGTTGGCCCTGGTTAGTATGGGAGACCACCAAGGAATACCAGGGTTGCTGTGCAGAGGAAGGCACTGGCAAACCACCTCTGTTTAGTCTCTTGCCATGAAAACCCCAAAAGGGGTCGCCATAAGTCGCCTGCGACTTGACGGCACTTTACACACACACACAGTTCTGAGGTGGTAAACCAGCAACTGGGCTGTAACTAGGGTTGCCAAACCGCCCGCTATGATGGGCAATCTTCTGCTGCCCCCTCCCAGCCTCTGCCCCTGCTCAAATGACTGGTAGAAGGGAAATAGGGGGAGATATTTTAACCTCGAAATTGGTGACATCCTAGAATGTCTGTGATGTCACTTCTGGGTTTTAGCCAGAAATGATGTTAACGTATTGACAATGTCTTTTCCCCCTCTGCCTCACCCCTCAAAGTCTCCCGGGGTTTCCAGCCATGTTCCTGGCAACTCTAGCTGTACCACTGACTATGGGTTGGAGGTCCTGTGATATATATCATTGTGCATAGAAATTAACATGTTTGAGAGAAAGCTACTCTTTCCCTGGTGTTTGACTTTCTGTATGAAGGAATTCTGTTTATTATAGAAAAGAGGACAGAGTTGGGAAGAGGCCTCAGTGGAGATGTGATACCATAGAGTCTACCATACAAAACCCTTTTCTCCAGTAAAACTAGTCAGTGTAGTCTGGTGATCATTTGTAATTTTGGGAGAACTCTAGGCCCCACATGGAGTTTGAGAACTAGGGTTGCCAGGTCCCTCCTCGCAACCGGCAGGAGGTTTAAGGAGGCAGGGTTGGGGCCTGTGATGGCAACATCTATGCGATGATATCACATTTGGTTTGTTCAGGGAGGTCCCAACTGGGGTGCCAGAGAAAGAAGCAGCCCTGGATGACCACAAGTCCTTTACACTGGTGGTACCCAGACTTTGGAACTGTCTCCCCAAGACAACTAGGACTGCCAGCTCAGGGTTGGGAAATACCTGGAGATTTTTGGAGCAGAGCCTGAGAGGGGAGGGACTTCAATGCCATAGAGTCCAATTGCCAAAGAGGCCATTTTTTTCAGAGGAACTGATTTCTATCAGCTGGAAAACAGTTGAAATAGCGGGAGATCTCCAGCCACCACAGGGAAGTTGGCAACCCTAACCGGAAATGACATCAGCATGTTGCTGGCAGCGTAGGTGATGCTGAGAGAGCGTGACTTGCCCAAAGTCACCCAGCTGGCTTCATGTGGAGGAGTGGGGAAACAAATCCAGCTAACCAGATTAGCCTCCGCCGCTCATGTGGAGGAGTGGGGAATCAAACCCGGTTCTCCAGATCAGAGTCCACCGCTCCAAACCACCGCTCTTAATTACTACACCATGCTAGCTCTGGGGAGGAGGGGAGGAATCTCAATGAAGATGCCCTATCATAGAATCTGCCCCCTCCCCAAACTGCAAGTTCCCCCAGGGGAACTGATCTCTATAGTATGGAGATCTGTTCGATTTCCAGAGAACTCCAAGCCCCACCTGGAGGGTGGCAGGCACAGTTATAGGCTGCCTTGTGTCTACATTATGGAGAAAGGTGGCATATAGATATCTAAATACCTATAATCTTACACCATGGATATCTGGAAGTCTTAAACCACTTTCACTGTGTTCCGCACAGGAAAGGACAAAACCTCAAAGCTGTGAGATTTTACTGTAACAGCGAATCAATACAGGAATAATAGGTTCATGGCAGCATGCAGGAATGACATATGAAATCAAAGGGTTCTGATCAAAATGAGAAGATTATCTCATTATTGCCATGAGATTCTCACGTTTTATTGGCAGCTGCTCGGTTGTACACAGATTAGTTGACAGATTATCACTAGTTTTGTCAGAAGGATATCATTCTCACCGTATTTAAAATGTTCTTGTCTATATTTATTTGTTCAAAAGCATACAAACAAAGGAGAAAATAAAAAAGTTTTTATGCTTTGGAAACAGTGATGGTATCTGGGACCCATGTGCCAGCTTTTCCCCATTTCCCTCATCTCAGGAGTCATATGCATGTTTCAATGTCAGACATTAGTGGTTATTGGGGTGTGATGCATTTGCTAGCTTTCTTGGTCATGTGGAGGAAACCTACCAATTTCTGATTCCCCCATAAATCAGTCAGAGAGTGAGAGGTTACATTCAGGGCTCAACAGATGAGATGAAGAACCCAGAACATATGAGCACATGAAGCTTTCTTATACTGAATCACTCTTGGTCCATCAAGGTCAGTACTGTCTACTCAGACCGGCAGTGGCTCTTCAGGGTCTCAGGCAGAGGTCTTTCACATCACATTTTTGTCTAGTCCCTTTAACTGGAGATGCCGGGGATTGAACCTGGGATCTTCTGCATGCCAAGCAGATGCTCTACCACTGAGCTATGGCCCTTCCCCATAGAATAGAACAGACTCCATCAACCAGCTCCTAGTATTTTGAAGTAGAAAAGTTGCATGTGTTTTCCCTTTAGAATGCTAATAACAAAGTGGGTGGGCTTGGGTTGAACAATAAACCCCAGTGGGTCTAAGGGTTAAATCCCTCTCCCATTCCTGCATGTCCCCAAACATGCTGCATGAGCATGTAATTTGCATTTTATGGATGAAAAGAGATATGCAGATCATCTGAACCCTATGTGTTAGTCACATGGAAGTTCTCAGCCCACATACTTCTCCTTCCTTACTCACAGCTTGGAGAGATTCCAAGCTGATTGGTGGAAAACAATATAACCTATAGTTTGTTCACAATGGGTAGCTATGTTAGTCTGTCAATAGCAGTAGAAAAGAGCAAGAGTCCAGTAGCACCTTAAAGACTAACAAAAAACTCTGGCAGGGTATGAGCTTTAGTGAGCCACAGCTCACTTCTTCAGATACAGCTAGAATGTGAATTAGATGCACAATGGCAATGTAAATGTCAAAAGCAAGTAAATGACATTAGCAGGTGTGATTGGATTAGGTATGATATGCAGAGGGGTAGTAGGCGTGGATAAATTAGCATTGGTAATGAGACTGGAATCCCAGATCTCTATTCAATCCAGGAGAATGCATTGTTTTGAGCTTCATTATTAGTTGTAATTCAACAGTCATTCTTTCTAATCTCCCTTTGAAATCCCTTTGTAAGAGAACAGCTACTCTTAAATCAGAAACTGAATGTCCTGGAAGGTTAAAATGTCCCCCCACTGGTTTCTGAATGTTGTGGTTTCTGATGTCAGACTTATGCCAATTTACCTTTGTCGCAGGGACTGGCCTGTTTGTTGTATTATCCGGTGATATCCAGGTCTCCTTTATGAAGAGACAAACATGTTATGTTTGAAAGAAGCCAGGGATATTGGCAGGCAGACCGAGCAAGACATAGGTCTTTTATGCATAGCTGTTTCACTCACCTTCACTCCTCCAACAACTTTGAGTCTTTGTGTTGATTATGCATGCCATTTCCGACCATCAGAGGTCGCCTTGCTCCCCCCTGCCTTTTCCTGCGTTTTGTATGCATTTTCAAATTTAAGATAAAACAGGTCTCTGAAAAAGTGGGCGAAATGCAGGGAAATGCAGTGGGAGAGCGAAGCGACCTCTGACGGAACGTCACGCATAATCAACGCAAAGACCCGGAGTCATCAGAGGGGTGACGGCGAGTGAAACAGCCATGCATAAAAGACCAATAAAAGGAATAGCCAGTGGTTAGAGTAGGGTCTGGGAGCCCCAGGTTCGAATCCCTAATCTGCTATGGAAGCCACTCTCTGTGTCTGCCTAACCTCACAGGGTTGCTGTTGTGAGGATAAAATGGAGGAGTGGAGAACACTGTTGTGAGCCACTTTGGGTCCCGTTGGGGAGAAAAGCAGATTATAAATAAATAATAAATAAGTTAAATGCAGGAACAAAGCATTCAAAGCAAAAGATATTTTTGCAGCTCTTCAGTATGTCATTATTTGTTGTGGTTTGTGTTGGGTTAATATGCAGATCTCCCCAAAAAAGTCTGCTCCGCATTAATGGAAAAAATCTTTTTGAAGGTTTTATGTTGTGCACATGTACAATCTCTCAGTGTAAAATACAGCATGAACACAATTACTTAATTTAGTTGCAATGGCAGCTTGTTGACAAAAGGGATCTTGCTGGGACTGAAAACCTCGAAATGTAGCATTTGTGAAGCCAAAAGGAGAGAGAGAAAGAGAGAGAGAGAGAGAGGAAGGAGTCTCAAAATAGTATGTAACAATACCATTTTCTTTATAACAGTGACACAATATTTAGCTCTGTAATTTAAGCATAATTGCTCGATTTCCACGATGTTAATGCTCCTGAAAAAAGTGATACTAGAAATAAGTAAACTTTTCCCTTAGGATAGGGAAATTGCTTTTAGCAGGGAACCTGTCATTCATTACGCTTTTATGTTTGAAACAAATGGTTCTGTTCATTGCGTTGCACCTAGGTAGAGTGGAGAGATGTAGTTTCATATTGTTATTAAGCATCAGTGTTATACAATAACAATTGGACTCTCATTGGGATCGTGCTCTGTCTGAATAATCCCAAACCCAAAGAGCTAGTTATTTCACAACCAGAGGTCGTGGGGGAATTCTGTAGCCATATTCTAGAGAATTCTCAGCTCCACAGAGCTAGGGATGTCTTTCCATTTCATGACAACTCTGGTTCAGTTTGCAAGTTAAAGTATTTATTTGTTTAATTTATACCCCCTCTCTCCCTAATGGGGACCCAAAGTAATTTACACTGTTCTTCTCACCTCCACTTCCTTCCTTCCTTCCTTCCTTCCTTCCTTCCTTCCTTCCTTCCTTCCTTCCTTCCTTCAGTGTTAGAGCATCTGCTTGGCATGCAGAAGGTCCCAGGTTCAATCCCCGGGATCTCCTGTTAAAGGGACTAGGCAAGTAGGTGATGTGAAATATCTCTGCCTGAGACTCTGGAGAGCCGCTGCTGGTCAGAGTAGACAATGCTGACTTTGATGGACCAAGGGTCTGATTCAGCATAGGGCAGCTTCATATGTTCCTTCCTTCCTTCCTTCCTTCCTTCCTTCCTTCCTTCCTTCCTTCCTTCCTTCCTTCCTTCCTTCCTTCCTTCCTTCCTTCCTTCCTTCCTTCCTTCCTTCCTTCCTTCCTTCCTTCCTTCCTTGGTATGACTTTATTGACCATAGCCTTAGCTTAGCCACATTAATATTTTTTTTCCACATCCATTTTAGCCTCCCAACAAACCTGGGAGCTAATAATATGTGATTGGCCCAAGGTCACCAAGCTAGCTTCCACAGCAAAGTGGGGATTCGAACCTGGGTCTCCCAGATCTAAGTACAACACTCTAACTACAACACCACACTGATTGTCTTTGTCTTTTATAGTGTCTCCACACTATAGTTGCCCTTTCTCCTGATCCAGAAATGTTGCTGTTAAAACTGAGACCAGTATTTGCATACATTGCTTCTTCTTCTTCTATACCCTGCTGAGGTCCCTCCCCTCCCCAAACCCCACCCTCCTCAGGCTTCACCCCCAAAATCTGACAGGCGGAAAAGGCATGCATAATCAAAAGGAAAGAGCCCCATGGTGCAGAGTGGTAAGCTGCAGTACTACAGTCCAAGCTCTGCTCACGACCTGAGTTCGATCCCAACGGAAGCTGGTTTCAGGTAGCCGGCTCAAGGTTGACTCAGTCTTCCATCCTTCCGAGGTCGGTTAAAGGAGTACCCAGCTTGCTGGGGGTAAAGGGAAGATGACTGGGGAAGGCACTGGCAAACCACCCCGTAAACAAAGTCTGCCTAGTAAACTTCGGGATGTGACGTCACCCCATGGGTCAGGAATGACCCGGTGCTTGCACAAAGAACCTTTACCCTTTACCTTTTTAATCAAAAAGAAGCCCCAAAGCAGTCAGTGGGGTGACCGCGGGGAAACTTCCCTGCATAATAGGCAACAGGGGAACTCACATGAAGCTGCCTTATACTGACTCAGACCCTCAGTCCATCAAAGTCAGTATCATCTACTCAGACCGGTAGCAGCTCTCCAGGGTCTCAGGCAGAGGTCTTTCACATCACCTACTCCAGATGGTAAGAGTTAAAAAAGAGAGTTTCCCCCCCTATATGTCTGACTGGTTTTGTTCATTCTTCATTGCAACAACTAGTGGCAGAGCATGACAAGGCAGTGTCAAAGAGGGCGGGTGGGGGGGAGTTAATGTGCACTGCGTGTGGCTTTCTTTCTGCAAGCCAGAGCTTGAGATGCTAGAAAGAAACCCAGACTGCCTGCTGAACAATCGGCTGGCAGATTGCAATGGGCAAGTGCTTGAACATCCCTATCCTTGACTTTCCTAAACATTCACAGCTACCTTGATAGAAAATGGTACTTCAAAAACATTCTTTGTTCTTACAGAAAAGATTAATTAGCACGTTACTAAGCTACCTCCTTGGGGGTTTTTTTTTTTGGATAGCAATGAAATCATGTCACTGTCAATTAAACCTTAAAATCCCATTTATCAAAACCTTGGTAAGTTTTGCATGAACAAAATTACTATGTGCGCTATCTTGTAAGCTATTTCTTTTTAACAAGTAGAAAAGTGGCTTCTGGAACCAGTATTGACAGAATGGTGGATTTGAACATAGAACAACCGCATTAAAAAAAAGACTCAGTTTTTTTTGTTTTGTTTTTTAAAGTTGCCTCAACTGCCACTGCAACTTCTCAAAAATCAGGTTTCCTTAAATTCACAGGATGCTTTGAAATTCTGAAATATTTACGATATAAATGTAAAGACAAACATACATTTTAAATGGCCCTTATCTCGTAAAAGAGAACTCGTCCAGAATGGCCAATCGGGGGTCCACACCTGAAGGTCACAACGAAGAATTTGATGGAAGACCAATAAAGATTAAAGAGTTACCAGAGCTATCCATCACCTGAAGAATGGGGGAAGCAGCAGGTATTGATCGGACCTCTTGAGGAAGTCTGAAAGAAAATGGCAAGGTCAAAATGGCGATACAAGATCTGCGTGAGAACCAGGTCGAGCTTAAGTGTTGACAAAGGAGCAATGTTATAGACAGCACCAAATGTCCCAAGGATGGATGCCGTGGCATGGACCTGAGTTGTTGGAACTTTTAAGATAGCTGCAGATTATTTGAATTAATTCCCTTCAAAATAGCTAAAAATGGCTCTCCAGGATTACATGGAACACAAATTTTCAACCTTGCAGACTACAGCAATTAGAAGTGTGTGTGTGTCTGTGTGTCTCACTCTGTGTGTGTGTTAAGTGCCGTCAAGTCGCTTCTGACTCATGGTGACCCTATGAATGAAAGTCCTCCAAAATGTCCTATCTTTGACAGCCTTGCTCAGGTCTTGCAAATTGAGGGCTGTGGCTTCCTTTATTTAGTCCGTCCATCTCATGTTGGGTCTTCCTCTTTTCCTGCTGCCCTCAACTTTTCCTAGCATGACTGTCTTTTCCAGTGACTCTTGTCGTCTCATGATGTCACCAAAATACAATCGCCTCAGTTTAGTCATTTTAGCTTCTAGGGTCAGTTCAGGCTTGATTTGATCTATAACCCACTGATTTGTTTTTTTTTTGGCAGTCCATGGTATCCGTAACACTCTCCTTCAACACCACATTTCAAAGGAATCTATTTTCTTCCTATCAGCTTTCTTCACTGTCCAGCTTTCACACCCATACATAGTAATTGGGAATACGATGGCATGAATTAATCTAGTCTTGGTGGCCAGTGACACCTCCTTACACTTCAAAATCTTTTCTAGCTCCTTCATGGCTGCCCTTCCCAGTCTCAATCTCCTTCTGATTTCTTGGCTGCACTCTCCCTTTTGGTTGATGGTGGAGCCAAGGAATAGGAAGTCTTGAACAATTTCAATTGCCTCTATTTCAATTTCCTCAATTAGAAGTGCTTTCCAATATTAAGGCTTCCGTTGCATGTTGCCACTCATTATGTGGGGGAGATTACAGGCTAGATCCAGCCATCTCTTTTCTCTGAGTCTCACTCAGTCCTCTACCTTCCTACAGCCTCCCATGTATTTGGTCCACACAGGTCCCATGATTCCCAGCATAGCCTTTTTGACCCTCAGAAAAATTGGTTGGATACAACCCTATGTTGATGATGGGTTACCAGTCTTTGGTCTTAACATTGTACCATGCTATGCATCCCATAATCTATTGGTCTAGTCTGAAGCCTTCCTCCAGCCCAGGGAGACTCCCTCCAGAAGAAGTGGCCCAATAAGGTGGGGAAATTCATACACATTCTGTAGCAGAGTTAGTCAAGTATTCACTGGCACATGAAGCATAAACACATTTATTTAGGGAACAAGCCCAGGCTTGATTGTATATTCAGGAATATAAGCGTTGCCTCAGATTTGGTTCAGATATACTGGGAAACGATGGTTTATTTTAACAGTGCTTAGTTTGTGTAGAAAATGGCCTTTTATGCATGGTTGTTTCCCTCATGGTCACCCCTCCCACGGCTTCGGGTCTTTGTTTTGATTATGCATGCCATTTCCGACCGTCAGAGGTTGTGTCGCTCTCCCTCTGCATTTCTCCGCGTTTTGCCCTTGTTTTCGGAGCCCTGATATATCTCAAATTTGAAAATGGGGCAAAAAGCAGGGAAACGCAGGGGGAGAGCAAGGCGATCTCTGACGGTTGGAAACGGCATGCATAATCAAAACAAAGACCCAAAGTCATCAGAGGTGCGACCATGAGGGAAACAGCCAAGCATAAAAGGCCAATAATTCAAATCCTGATTTGCTACAAAAAAAGGGCTGGTTTCATCATTTCCATTCTGGCCTGGCATCTCTGAAGCCAGGAAGTGGGCAAAGGTGGTGCCAAGGAACAAGTCATGGTTAAGCCACAATGTCTATGTTCATACATCACATCAAACCATAGCTAAGACTAATTGTGGTTTTAATGGACTGTTTTTACATGGGCGCGACTGGTTTCGCTGCTGTCTACTCTGTTGTCTCCTCTGACTGGCAGCTACTCTCGAGGCTCTCAGGTCAAGGTCTTTCGCGTCACCTACTACCTGAGCCTCTTATCTGGAAATGGTAGGAATTCAACTTGGGACCTTTTGTATGCAAAGCAGACTCTCTGCCACTCAGCCACAGCCCCCCAATCATGCATTGAGCCCAAAGATGTGGAGCAGAAGCATAAGTACCTTCTAAGAACTCAAAGATATCCTTCTAATCATACGTTGAGTTAAGAAGGGCACAATGGATTCTATATAGCACCCGCTCCCCATAATCATATGACCAGCCTTGCTAGAGCCAAGACAACTGATGTGTGTTATGCAAAACTGAATTCAAGAGGTCTCTCATTCCCCTGTCATTACATTATATAGATGAGCAGAACCATTTCCACTTGTGGATTGCCACTGGCTCGTTCCAAAATAATGGTAAAAGCAGTCAAGTTGTTTGCATTTGATCTCAAAGATGCCAAATGCAATTGTATGTTTTTACAAATGTCAGGAAGTTTGTTGGGCAAGAATGTTTACACAGTGAAAGGTAGAGGGGCCACATGTTTCAACCCAGTATAGAAAATCGTTTTGTTTTTAATTTTATGCTCTTGGTAAAGTCGGTATATCTATTATAGAAACACACATTGAACAAATGACTTCACTCATATGGGTAGTCTAGAATCAGTGCTTTTTTTTAAAAGGTGCAAGTATTCATATATAAAAGAGCCAGTGTGGTGCAGTGGTTAAGAGCAGCAGACTGTATTCTGGAGAACTGGGTTTGATTCCCCACTCCTCCACATGAAGCCTGCTGAGTGATCTTGAGCCAGTCACAGTTCTCTCAGAACTCTCTCAGCCCACGTGGAGGCAGGCGATGGCAAACTACCTCTGAACATCTCTTGCCTTGAAAACACTATGGGGTCACCATAAGTCAGCTGTGGCTTGACTGCACTTTCTACCACCACCACTCATATATAAGGTTGCTGTGATTTCTACCAATTTTCCCCACCCCACTCGGCTGTACTTGAGGGTCCATGCTCTATTTCTCTGGGTAAGTGGGGTGGGTAGGCACCCGAATATCAGGACTTGGGAGAGATCCCTGTGAAAGGTGCTAGTACTGGTACTGAGTGCTGGCCCTGTCCTGAATGGTCCAGGCTAGCCGGATCTTGTCAGATCTCAGAGAGGCTAAGCGGGTCAGCCCTGGTTAGTATTTGGAGAGACTACCAAGTATGGGAGTCTACCCATACTTAGTTAGTATGGGAGACTACCAAGGATGTCTAGGGTCGCTACAAAGAGGCAGGCAATAGCAAACCACCTCTAAATGTCTCTTCCCTTGAAATAAGGTTGCCAACCTCCAGGTACTAGCTGGAGATCTCCTGCTATTACAATGAATCTCCAGCCTATAAAGATCAGTTCACCTCTTGGCAACGACAGATCATCCCATACATATTTTCTTTTCTTCTCTCATAGGATAAAGAGTTACGAAACACGCCGTAGTAGACGGAGAATGTTATCTGGATTACGCTTCGGCAGAACTGCGTGTGCTTGTGTGCCTTCCGCCCCCAATCCGCTCCGTGCCATGGAAACCCAAAATCTATATCCTGAATAACTTATTCAAATCAGCAGTGGTGCCTATTTCGCCTACGGGACTCGGCTCGCCCCAGGGAGAGTCGAGGAGCGCTAAAGCCACGCTCTCAGGACACAGGTCAGCAATGAAGGACTTATGAAGCTTGAGAAAATATCGCATGAAATGGAATTATACCGGATTTCCATCGCATTATGTCCGGTCTTTGCTGCCTAAATTATTGCCTAAATTATTGCATTTGCACTTTATGGACTCATAAGAACTGAGCAACTGTGCCTGATATTTATTCATCTGTAACGCTTTGCGCTTTCACATTGGGTCTTTTTAAGACCATCTTGTATATTATTGTGGTGTTTTGCTCAATTTGGGTTGTGCTTCTTAGAACCATTTTGAATATATATTTTCTAAGAGCAATACTTTGTTGTTATTATTTTGCTTGAACAATATTTACTGGTGCTTTTGCTTTGAGTTGCCATAACTTCCAATTAGCACTTGTAGCCGTTTGTGATTACAACCTCCAGGTACTAGCTGGAGATCTCCTGCTATTACAATGAATCTCCAGCCTATAAAGATCAGTTCACCTGGAGAAAATGGCTGCTTTGGCAATTTGACTCTATGGCATCGTAGTCCCTCCCCTCCCCAAACCCCGCCCTCCTCAGGCTCCGCTCCAAAAACCTCCCGCTAGTGGTGAAGAGAGACCTGGCAACCCTACCTTGAAAACCTAACAGGGCTGCCGTAAGTTGGCTGTGACTTTCCACCACACTATTCTGGTAGGTACTAGCACCAAAAAGAAAAGAAAAAGCCCTGTTTAGGAATATAATTCAATGGATAGTTTCAGGTGGGTCTATAGCTGTAGAACAAAATTTCAGTTCCGTAGCATTTTAAAGACCAACAACATTTTCCATCTATTGATTCATGAAAGTTTATACCCTAGAAAATGTTGTTGCTATTTAAGGTGCTACTAGACTCTAAAGCAGTGGAGTTATTAATATATGAAGAATTATTTATACACATTTGATGTTTCCACTCCAGTAATTGCCTCCACATCTATCCTAAATTATTTAGGGCTGTAGAAGCTACTAAATTTTCTTTAAAAAAATCAATGACAATGTTATTTTCTTTTCCCTGCAATGCAGATTTCTTTGTAAGTAAAACAAAACACTGTGATGCACATTTGAGCTTCCATAATTCACTCTTGTTTTGAGCCTAATGTTAAGATTAAATGGACAAGATGTTCTTTAGACATCTGATAACAAGATTCTGCACATTAAAAAATCCATCAATAAATTGATCCCCCCCTCACTAACAAAGATAATTTGACACAAAAACTGTGTTTATTATGAGAATTCATTCTGTACGCATTACCCTAGAGCAGTTATATGTTGAATGTTTTTCCCCCTACTTATTTTCCCTCTTTACCTTTAGCTGTTGCCAAATCCAGTCAATAAAAAATTGCTGCAGTTCTCTTTCAAATCCGCCTGGCAAAGCCTTCGTAGTTCCATTCCCTCTAAAAGAAATTATGCTTTCCGCTTTTTCTTTGTGAAATAAATCAGGGATGAAACCTTCAAGAACCTAGCAAAAATCTGTATTTATACATGACGTTTGGTCAACAATTCAATTTATAGATTAATGGTATTGCTTGGGCCCCAATTGGCACCTCTAATAGTGTTGCCAACCTCCAGGTAGTAGCTGGCGATCTCCTGCTATTACAACTGATCTCCAGCCGATAGAGATCAGTTCATCTGGAGAAAATGGCTGCTTTGGCAATTGGACTCTATGGCATTGAAGTCCCTCACCTCCCCAAACCCTGCCCTTCTCAGGCTCCGCCCCAAAAACCTCCCGCCAGCGGCGAAGGGGGACCTGGCAACCCTAACCTATAGTCAATTGGGATGTCTTGCTGCACCATGGTGGTGGAAAATGCCATCAGTTCACAGCCAACTTATGGTGACCTCATAGGATTTCCCAGGCAATAGACTAACAGAGGTGTTTTGCCATTGCCTGCCTCTGCGTAGCAACCCCAGAATTCAGTTGGTCTCCTATCCAAGTACTAACCCCAGGCCAACCCTGCTTAGTTTCCAAGTTTTGACAAGATTGGGCTAGGCTGGGCCATCCAGGTCAGGGCAGCAGCAGCAACAACAAAACTAATAGAAATAAATGCCAACAGTTTCCAGATATAACAGAGCCAAATAGTACTGGGCAGAATATTGCTTTAAACTTTAAAAGAAATTCAGCTTTTTCTCTGTTCACTGCAGAAAGTAATACTTGGGTATCTTGATGTTGAATTTAAATCATTTTATCATTAAAGATAAATTCAGAAGCAGACACATTCAGAAGCAGACACTTCCGCATCCCTCCCCATGTTGTCTAAAAACCATTATTTGCTGCTTAGTTCTGTTTCTATTCCCCGTTTCTCTGGAACACTTCCAAGATTGGGTTGGTTATTATTTAAACCCTTTCACTATATGTTGGTGTGTCCCATGCTTCCCATGACTTATGCATTATGGCATTCCTGATAAAATATTTCCTATATCCCTTCTCAGCAATTATTCATTCTCACATGCCACAAATATAATAATCAATCTAATCAATCACTACAAACTTCTTTTTCTATTATGTTAAGCAAATTAGCCAAATGAATGTTTTCTAAAAATTGGTGATATTTGGAGGTCTTTTGGCTCCCAGCCTGCCTTTCTCCTCATCCAACCCCTCCTATTTGTTCTTTTTATTTGTAGACAGTTCCCAATTAGGGTTGCCAACCAGTTCGTTTCGTTCTGGCCCGGGTGTTTTGCTTCACTGGTTGGCAGCAGTATTGTTGCACAACTAGAATTTTAAAGAGAGGATTTCACTCTTTTTCTTAAAAAGAGCAAATTAATATGCAGGTATGATGCACATACTCTCTAGGGCAGTGGACTTCAACCTTTCTAGACTAGGGACTGACCTGTAATCCCCAGACAGAAGTTTGGGGCTGAGTTGCAAGCAGATGACAGGAAGTAACATGACATGTGACAAAAAAGAGGAGCCACCCAGTCTGTGACACCCCATCTTCTCGATAGGGTTGCCAACCTCCAGGTACTACCTAGAAATCTCCTTCCAGAAATTTTGTTATACTTTTAAGGTGCTACTGGACTCTTGCTCTTTTCTGCTGCTTTTGACAGACTAACACAGCTACCCATTGTGAACAAACTATAGGTTATATTGTTTTCCACCAATCAGCTTGGAATCTCTCCAAGCTGTGAGCAAGGGAGGAAGCAGATGCTATCTGGCTTTGGGGGATGCAGACTGGGTCAGGCAACCTGACTCATGCAGAGATTTATTGTGTAGTTCAGATCACCTCTCCTGTTCTTCCAGCAGTTGCCTTCTTCAACCTGAGTCGTTTTCTGAGCATGTTAGAAGTGTAGTTTGTTGATCTACCAGAGGGGGCGATAGAGTCATCTCTGTGGAAGGAACGTAAAACGGCTTTACTACCATGTTCCAGAGGCTTTGAAATGACTTTGCGTTCAGCTGTCACACACACCTGCTTCTCCCCCATACAGAGAGAAATATATCTATATATGTATATATCTCTATCTTTATATATCTATATATCTATCTATATCTATATCAATATCTATAGATATAGATATGTTGGAAGGCATTAGGAGGGCTGATTTTGTTGTCATTTCTTTCATTCTCTCTGTTTGAATTTTAGTGTCATAGAGCTTGTGAAAAATGAAATGTTTTAAGTAAATGAAATAAACGAAGAGCTTTAAATCTAGTGTCACACGTACTGAATGTACATATCCCAAAGATGGCCTCAGACATCATATGGATTCAGGGCACTTTTATGACACATTCAAATACTTAGATTACAGCCCAAATAATAGTCTCCTCCAGTGAAATCTGTTCTATTTCTCCAGCTTAAAAACTATGGGAAACAAAATTTGCTTTCGAATAATTCAAATATTTGTCAGGCAAGTTTACGAAATATCACTGGTTCCCCTTCCAAATGTATGCAAATAGCTTTCTCTCGCTCCTGCGATAATCATAAGTTGTTCATTTTATATACATTTCAGTCCAGACAACAGAATTGCATCTATTATTCTGGGAGTGGGGGGAATCTCCTGAATAAACCCTCTTCTGACAAGACTGCACTATTGTCCTAACATCCTAAGTGGCTAAAAAGACTCAAGATTGTTCTTCTGTGTTATATATGCAATTAGTGGAGAAATATTGTCAGCAGAGATTATTTTAATGGATGTACAGTACTTCTTTAAATGAAGTCTTTGCCATCTGTTCATCTCAATTATAAACACAAAACCAACATATCATACAATAGCATCAGAGAATACAAATATATTCTTCTGCTATGCCCAATATATAAGATTAGTTACATATGGAAATCTTTGCTGTTTTCATCCCTCCCTCTCCTCTCCCCAGCAAATATAGCTTGAGAAAAGATAAAAGACCTTTTATTAAATGTATGTAGTATACAAGATACTATTTTATGAGTCTGGGTCCATTTACTTAAGCACAGTTTTAAAAAAAAACGCGTTACAAAGCAGAAAAAATTATCCAGGACTAATACTCAAAAGAAGCATGTGAATATATACAGGAGAAACACTGAATGGGAAAAAAGCTTGTGAATATCCATTAATGGTCCTGATATGGCATTCTTGGTGAGTGCCACATGCAGCTCTGCCAAAGAAAGATATTATGAAGAGTACCTAAAAATTAATCCAGATTTGGTTTTTCTGCCCCAGTAATATGGAATAGAATACTAGATAGATAGATAGATAGATAGATAGATAGATAGATAGATAGATAGATAGATAGATAGATAGATAGATAGATTTCTGAAAATTTCTATAATATTATTGAAAGTCTAGAGGTACACTGCCCTGACCTGGACAGCCCCAGCTAGTCTGAACTCAACAGAACGTTAAGCAGGGAAAGCTTGGAAGCTAAGCAGGGTCGGCCCTCATTAGTATTTGGATGAGATAACACCAAAGAAATCCAAGGTCACTATTCAAAGCCAGGCAATGGCAAACCACTTCTGAATGTCTCTTGCCTTGAAAAGCCCACAGGGTCGCCATAAGTTATATTTTTCTTAATGGCAAAAAAGCGATATACAATATATAACAGTTCCCCAACTCCTTTTTCACTTAACTGAGCAGTTCCTTTTTCTTACTTTAGCAGAGCATTCCTAAGAGGAATGGCTGCGCCGGGTTTAGGAGGCAATGCGGCTGCGCTGACTCCAAAGGAGGTTTCGGCCCAGCAACCCTATGATGCATAGGCATCATAGGGTTTCATGGGAGATACGCCACCTAAAAGGTGGCATATCTCACCATAAAGAAAAAGGGGCATTCCCAGGCTGAAAGGGCTTTGGAGGCCGCCTAAAGGTGGCCCCACCCCCCAGCCCACTGCTGGAATGCCCTGGGAATGCCTCCGTTGGCGTCCCGGGCTAGTGCTGCCGGTGGCAGCACCCCACGACCAGCATCCGAACCTTCCCACTGGCCCAGAGGCCAGTGCGGGGGGCCAGATGCCAGTGCAATGCCTTCCTAGCCTCCTAAGGGTTTTCACCCTGGAGCCTCAGGAATGCACTGTAGGTGTCTCTGTCTGTCCCCCCGAGATGTTAAAATGCATACAGATGTCCTCTGACCCAGCCTAGGAAACTGAGGAACTGAAAAACTTTTCGTTGGTATAAGTCTGAAGATGACACACAAGAGCCTGGTATTAATTCACAACACATAAACTGTTTTATTTCACTCTTACAGGGAAATGGTCAAGTCAGACTGTCAGGGAGCTTTCAGGTTTAAACTTGGCAGGTAAAAAGGCAACAGGAATGAGGGAACCTTTATATAACTATATATAATAGTTAGTTTGTCACAAGAATATACCTGTTTTCCTCTAACAACAGGTGTTTGTAATTGTTGAGAGATATCATTTTGTTCTCACTTCTTATATAAATAGGCATAAGCTTATTTGGCACAAAGTTTATAAAGTTTGTGGAGGCAGAAACATAGAAACAGTTCCAATTTTTCTTCTTTTCCTAGGAGCTATTTCCCTCAGGGAAGGACTATCGGTTTCATTTCCCTAACTCAGGATCCTCCTCGATCCTTCACTCATCTCCTTCTCCTCTCCCCACATTCCTTCTCAACTGCCACTCTCTCAAGTTAACAGCAGTATTCTTTTTTGAATCACCCTGTCAATCAGGGTACTCACACTGGTATAAGGTATCTGCATCTAGCTGTCCGTCACATACCCATAAGCTGAAATGAGGACCAGGCTGGGAGCTGTGACTGTGGACAGATACATCAGCAAGGCTGCTGTGGGGCTGTCTTCATGCCATATCTCTAGCCATTAATCAGGCTGAAAATCCCAATCTGGAGGTATATTGCAATACAAACTATTAAACAAATGAAGCTGCCAGAAGAGATTTTCCTGGTGGACTTAAACTGCTACAGCAATGGAGAGGAGCATGGGAGCATGCTGTGTGCCTTATGTACACAGAAGGTGTGCCTTATGTACACAGAAGCCCAGTATAATTTAATTTGGCATATTTCATAAATATCAAATATATACATTTAAACTCAATGTTTTGAAGCAAATACATTGCAACCATGAAACCCTTCAGGTAGGATAAATTTCAGAGATCTGATTTCGGCCATTTATGCATGGAAGGTTGTCTTGGATTTGCTGCTCTATAGATGCACATTTTCCCCATCCAAATTCTCAAAACTCTACATGGGGGCTTAGTTTTGAGTTTTAAGAATATGGATGGGGAAAATGTGCATCTAGAGAGCAGCAAATCCAAGGCAAAACCTCCCATGCATAAATGCCCTTCCATGCGGCTGTTAAGGAAGGCAAAGATATCCCATCAGAGGTGAAGTAAAACCAAAGTAGAGGATTTTGTACTTCCCATGTCCGCCAACTCAATCCGAGGAGCAGGTGTTCCAGCTCAATATGGCAATATGTACAATAATCTACCTTCCTCCCAGCAATTTTTGACTCTGTAAGATGCACCACGAACCATTATTGCTGACAGTATACACTGGTGAAATGTGTGCGGACTTATACTAGCCACTTTATGTAACATTATCAAATATTAATATAGTAGAAGAATTTTATAATAAACAGCATTTTTTTCTTGATTGCAGCTGATTATGTTATGCAGCTTGTTCCGCTGGTGTCACAAAGGTGACTTAATAGCTCCTATATCTCATCTCAATAGCTGACCTTGCCCCTTCACTGATGAAGCCTATTCAAAACCTGATGGCCTTTTGCTCCCTTCAGGATCTTCTACTTCTGAATGGTTTTGATCATAAATAAATTTACCAAAAGCCTTTCAGAAGATTTTTTTTAAAGTCCATGAAGACTTCAGTGACCTTTTAAAAAAATGCTATTTAAATAAAGTACAAAAAAGAACAGGCTTCCCATTTCTTTCTTTTTTTAATTTGGGAGGTTTTTTTTTGCTTACCTGATGCCAGCGTGTCGTTAATTAATACGAGAAAATGCTCATCAGGGATCTGAGCATCTGCGTGAAGAAACTCGGTACCGACATTCTTCACACTGACTTGAAAGGAAAGAGTCGCAATATCGCTCTGTAGAAGAAAGGGAGGTTTTAAATAATCATTTACCAAAAATCTACATACGGAGCATCATCGAAAAGCAGCCTCATGAAAGGAAACTTCCAAAGAATCAACTTTTTTATTCAAATTATCTGAAGAGGAAATTAATCTTGGCACAATATGGCCCTCCAAGTTATTTCATTGGTTTGGGAAAGATCATGAATAAATATAAAAGGTACTGTGGACCTTCCGTTTATTGATCTCACAGAATTTTCAGCTTGTGGTATAATTAGAGGAATTTTGGAATGGCCACAGGAAGCAGGGATCACAATACCTCCTTCAATGGCTCTTTCTGTTGGCTATTACAGATGCTGCTGCTGCCTCTTCAGAGAGCATTGCCCCTAGATGTGGAGGTGGATGTTCTTACAGCTTGCCTTGAAGACTGCTGGTATACAGGTCTCCTCCCTTCAGTCACTCAGACTTTTTAGTTTAGGGAAGGGGAAGAAGGCTGTATCCAACTAGACTGCACAGTAAACTCACAGGGTTAGCCAGTCTCTCTCTGCCCATAGAGGGCAGCTTCAAAAAACTGCTAGCTGAAAATGCTTGGATGTGGAAGACTATTTCCATAGGTCGTTTATGCAGGAGTACTTTACACCCCCCATCTGTCTTGGTTGTTCCTTGGAGTTATGCATGAGTTTTCCCTCCATCAGAGGTGACCTCGCTGCCATCCCTCACAAATCCCGGGACTTTCTGTCCCTCTATTAACCCGATTCTTCCCTTTCCCCTGAGCTCAGCCCGCTTGAAATCCCCATGCATAAGGCAAAGTGCCGGACACAGAAGCTTGGTTTCTCTCACAGCAAGCAGACAGCCAATTACAAAGCAGCATGTCAAGGGGCGGGGATTCAACTACTTCCTGCTTCCTCAGAGTTCTTTCTGAGCAGAAGACTCTCCCCCCCCCCGGGTTCCTTTCAAATAGCTCCGGGTTTTTTTTTGGGGGGGGGTTGTTCTCAAAATGCTCTTAAAATGCTTTTTTATGCTGCAATTGGGTTTCGGGGGGACTTTTCTCTCACTACAGCCACTTACAAAGCAACATTTCAAGGGGCGGGAATTCAAATACTTCCTGATTTGAGCTTGTAGACTGCTGGTGCTTAGACTACCAACAGGAAAGTGTGGGTTCAGCGAGCAACGAACCTCAGGTAGAACGCCCATGCATAAACACCTATAGTCTTTCAAAGCACAGAACCCCTAGACAATACCACTCTTATCCACTACACCATGCTGGCTCTAGTAGTTATAAATAACTGAAATTCAGATAATGGTGCATGGTGATTTCTTTTTGTTATATAACACTAATTGTGTGATGCTTTTAACCAGCCAGTTCTACCCCTTTCTTCATTAACAAATAAACATTGCAAAACTAGACTAGCAGGGAGATCTAAATTCCCACTCAGATTGAAGCTTTTCTTGGCCCTGCCCCCTGCCTGGTGGAATAGCCTCTCCAATGAGACCTGGGCCCTGCAGGGCCTGCAAGACGGAGCTATTCCGCCAGGCTTATGGTTGAGGCCAGCTACGGTTTCTTTCTCTATAAATGCTGGCCTCCCCAATCCCTCCACTGCTGATTCCCCCTCTTTTACCTCCTATGAGGGCCTATTCATAGGGTTGCCAACCTCCAGGTTCTAGGTGGAGATCTCCTACTATTACAACTGATCTCCAGCCGATATAGATCAGTTCACCTGGAGAAAATGGCCACTTTGGCAATTGGACTCTATGACATTGAAGTTCCTCCCCTCCCCAAACTCTGCCCTCTCCAGGCTCCACCCCAAAAACCTCCTGCCGGTGGCCAAGAGGAACGTGGCAACCCTACCTATTCATCTGTTCGCCCCTCTGTAACTCTGTTACAATCTGGGGGGGGGGGTTGCCATTGGATATTTTTATGCTATTTAGGATTTTATAGGGCTGTTTTAATTGTTCTTTTAAATGTTTTATTCTATTTTAATATATGTTGGAATACTACGTGAGCTGCTCTGGGCTTGGCTTTTGGCTGGGCAAGGTGGGGTATAAATAAATAAGCTCACTGGATGCTCCTGGGCTCTTTCACTCAGCCTAGCTCACAGGTTTGGTGTGCAGATAGGAAGGGGAAGAATAGAGTGTGAAAAACAATATGCTCATTAGGGTTACCAGGTCCTTCTTTGCCACTGGTGGGAGGTTTTGGGGGCAGAGCCTGAGGAGGGCAGGGTTTGGGAGAGGAGGGACTTCAATGCCATAGATTCCAAGTGCCACAGCAGCCATTTTCTCCAGGTGAACTGATCTCTATCGGCTAGAGATCAGTTGTAATAGCATGAGATCTCCAGCTAGGACCTGGAGGTTGGCAACCCTAATGCTCATACTGGAACTGGTCATCAATAGGTTTATGAGGGCAAATGAAGTTAAACATCACAAAGAGTTTCCTAACCAGAAGATCATTTGAGTCACCTGCAAGGAAGTTCTTGGAATCTCTTTTCCTGGAAATTTTTACAGAAGGTTGGAGAGGGGACATCTTGCATTCGGTAGAACTATATACGGAACATGTTGCATTCAGTAGAACTACATAGCCTTTCCATCTGTGTATGATTCTGCCTTGATAATGTACTGTAACAATGTAATACTAGTATCACTTGTCAATAGGCAGCCAAAAATATTGAGAGTTTGTTTATTGGGAGTCATTTTTCAACCCACAATAGGAGTTAAAACTAGACCTGCAGGATGCAGATAGTCCATATTAAACAAGCAACACTGGCATACAGAAGTCAAAAGCATTGTGAAATGTAATGATATTTTGGATTCAGATTAATATTCAAAGTCCTTTGAAAAAATAAAAAACCTTGCAGTATTTTTTTAAAGGACCGAAAGCTGAGCCAGAAACAAATAAGCACTCCACAGGAGAAAATCAAACTGCAATAAGATGATAAACGCATCCGCAAGTCAGTTGGCACAAGCAGCAAGCAAAACTCCCTAGAGGGCAGCCCATAATTAGCAATTTGAAGATGGAGTCATTGTCCTTAAGGAGGAAGATACTATTTGGAGCTGTGAGCAAATTTATTGCTCGAACTTGAAGACACGCCAAACTCCATTTTGCTTGCCCTCTATGTTACATTTTTATTTTATTCTTTCATACGTAGATAATATTTCTGGAACACTTTTGAATACGAACTCATATATTATCACATATCTGTATATTTTCCACCACCCTGCAAGGTAGGTTAGCATTTAACCCCTCTGATATCAAAGGAGTCTGAGGCTGCCAGACAGTCGTTTGTATCCTACAAATGTGCCATTGGAATGCAAATTTCCCCCATGTTCCTTTCCAATCTCTTTTGACTTCCTGAAAGATTATTCTTGCAGCTACATAACCCATGTAGATGAACAGCTGTATGGGTCAGGGGGCTGCCAGGGAAAGGGGGAAATCACTCTTCCTCCTTGCTACTCTAATCAGCACAAGGGACTCAGGGAACCTCTAGACTGATCTAAGATTTGACATAAGAAAAGCCATGCTGGATCAGACCAAAGCCCATCAAGTCCAGCAGTCTGTTCACACAGTGGCTAATCTGGTGCCTCTAGGAAGCCCACAAGCAAGACGACTGCAGCAGCATCCTGCCTGTGTTCAAAAGCACCTAATATAATGGGCATGCTCCTCTGATACTAGAGAGAATAGGTGTGCATCATGACCAGTATCCATTCTGACTAGTAGCCGTGGATAGCCCTCTCCTCCATGAACATGTCCACTCTCCTCGTAAAGCCTTCCGAATTGGCAGCCATCACCACATCCTGGGGCAGGGAGTTCCACAATTTAACTATGAGTTGTGTGAAGAAATACTTCCTTTTATCTGTTTTGAGTCTCTCACAGTCCAGCTTCAGCAGATGCCCCCATGTTCTGGTGTTATGAGGGAGAAAAGCGTCTCCCCAAAAAGCTTCTTGCAAGGAGACACTGATCATCTGTACATAATAATCTGAAACTACCCTTCATTGCTCTATAGTAAAGGGATTCTAAAAGAATGTAATTAAGGTTAGCAACACTTTCTCTTAGGTTACAAACTGCAACAATGTAAGATGTAAAGGCCACCAAATGTGGCATAAGGAAGGGGGAACAGTAGCATCTGTGGAGGCTGCAAGCGTGTTACCCTTTAATCACCTGAACTAATTAATGGAGGGGGGGCTTTTAATTTATCTACCTGTTCAATTAATTAAAATTTTTGCAGCCCTGCAATCAACCTCTTTAGAACCAGGAACAAGAAAAACACAACTGAGGTTTTAAGAACTTTTTTAAAAAACTTGGTATGACTTTGCATCTTGTTTTATACCACTCTCAATACATAGAAAAATGAAGCTGAATTTACTTCAAAATGATAAGACTATTGAAACTGGTACATAAAGAACGCTGTTTAGGAAACCAAGGGCGAAAACGCATGGTCGCTTTAGCCTCCTTTATTCACTGTTTCGGCCAGGATTCAGCCAGGATCGAAAGCATGTTCGGCGAAACGTATGCGTTCAATCCTGTTTGAATCCTGGCTGAAACAGGGAATCAAGGAGGCTAAAGCGACCCTGCGTTTTCGCCCCAAGACTATAATTCTATAATTAGGAAACCAAGTCTATATATCCCACCCCTCCCCAGCTATAAGTTGGGCTCGGGGTGGCTTACAATATATTCAACAATTAAAACATTGGGCGAAAACGCATGGTTGCTTTACCCTCCTTGATTCCCTGTTTCAGCCAGGATTCAGCCAGGATCGAACGCACATTCGGCGAAACGCATGCATTTGATCCTGGCTGAATCCTGGCTGAAACAGGGAATAAAGGAGGCTAATGCGACCATGCATTTTCGCCCATAAATTACAATTAAAATCTCTAATACTGTAAAACTCTATTGCTGCCTTTAAAGATTTTCATAATAGTTGGGGGGGGGGGGCTGTCCCAAACAGATGGGAAGGAGTTTCCATCTAGACATTAGGAAGAAATTTCTAACAGTTAGAGCGGTTCCTCAGTGGAACAGGCTTCCTCTGGAGGTGGTAAGTGCTCCTTCCCTGGAGGATTTTAAGCAGAGGCTAGATGGCCATCTGTCAGCAATGCTGATTCTATGACCTTAGGCATATCATAAGAGGCAGTTTATGAGAGGGAAGGCATCTTGGCCATCTTCTGGGCATGGAGTAGGGGTCACTGGGTGTGTGTGTGGGGGTAATTGTGAAATTCCTGCATTGGGCAGGGGGTTGGACTAGATGACCCTGGTGGTCTCTTCCAACTCTATGATTCTATGATTCTATGAATAAAGGAGAAGGGAAAAAACAACAAACCTACCAATAGGAATTAGAATCAACAACATATGGACATTAAATAACCAAAATGAAAAATTGGGGGACGGGATGGGAGGCCAGCTAGATGGAAATACTGTCACTGCCCTCAACCATAGGCCTGGCAGAATATCTCCGTCTTACAAGTCCTGCAAAACTTTGTGATTTTAAGCATCCTTTCCCCCTGCAAGCACACTCATGTCAAGAAATGTGATATATTTGAAACCATTATAATATTCTCTGAAATGAGTCTTTCAAATATCTTTACAGGTCATGCTCCTGTCTGCCTCTGGGTTCTACAGTGACTTTGACTCTGCCAGCAGTGTACTCGGGGTCCCGTGGAGTATAACCCTACAGCTTTCAGACGGTATCCAGGGCATCTTGAAAACTTTACAGAAAGAGAAGACGGCTCTACTGGTATAATAAGCCTATATTAAATATCTAGCTACGCCTTGGTCACCCCCTGTGCTTTTTTAAAAAAAAAACATTCCCGGAAGTGATTTTTAATACCAGCACAGATCACTTGTCAATTAGTGTGTGGTGATTATTTGCAACATAGCATCACACGCGTGCCAAAAAGCAAGAGAATTACTTACATATCCAGCAATGGAGCCTCCTCCGAGGGAACAAGGTTCAGTGCCCTATGAGGCTCATTGTAGTCGCATCAGTTAAAATTCTGGTCAGCTCCTTACAATCAAAGACTGGAAAGTAACGAGGTTCTCCAACACTGTGGGCAAAGTGGCAGTAAATTAGTGGCTTGTGGCTAAATATGTGCTCATCAACACCCTGGTGGTAACCATACGGAGACACAAACAAGAATTCAACGCGCAGATTAACTCTTTGCTGCATTCGTTTCCCCTAATTTCAACTTTTTAAACAAGAATTCAGGGGATGCTGGAATGATAGTCTAGGAGCCTCAATTTCCATGCTTGTTTAACAAGGTATAAGTGTTGCCTCTCACCGTAATACAACATAAATGGCGGGCTATAGCCAGACTTTCTGCTTACTGAGAAATAGCCCACTGAGTTCAATGAGACTTAACTCCCCAAGTAAGTCTACATTAGGGTTGCCAGGTCCCTCTTCACTACTGGTGGGAGGTTTTGGGGGCTGAGCCTGAGGAGGGCGGGGTTTGGGGAGGGGAGGGACTTCAATGCCATAGAGTCCAATTGCCAAAGCAGCCGTTTTCTCCAGGTGAACTGATCTCTGTCGGCTGGAGATCAGTTGTAAAAGCAGGAGATCTCCAGCTAGTACCTGGAGGTTGGCAACCCTAGTGATGCTGTGATGTCACTTCCAGGTTTATACCCAGACGTGTCATCACAGCGGCAAGCAACAAAACCCTATGCTGCGCGCCCCCCTTTGCTCGTACTGCTCCATCAAACAGTGGTGGGAGCCTAGGGCCGAAGGTAGGACTCAGAGAGCAACCTGGCAAGCTTACCTGTGTTGTAAGTTTGTACCAGGCCCAGAGAAATGAGCTCTGCAATAGAGAATCTCACTATTTCAATGAACATGATATTCATTGATTTAAATTCTTCTGACCTGCTTCCTCATTTAGTGGGTCAAAGCAGCTGGCCTTCAGAGTAAGAATAATTTTATTTACCAAAAATGCTTCATTGGCCCAGTGCACACACACACACAAACACACATGAAGCTGCCTTCTACTGAATCAGACCCTTGGTCCATCAAGGTTAGTATTGTCTACTCAGACTGGCAGCGGCTCTCAGGCTGAGGTCTTTCACATTACCTACTACCTCATTCTTTTCAGTTGAGATGCTGGGGACTGAACCTTCTGCAAGCCAAGCAGATGCTCTGCCGCTGAGCCATGTCCCCTCCCCACAGTAGACTGCATGCCGTACTGTCTGAGAAGCAGAGACACTGAATAAAATGAGCAAAACCTGCTCAAGACAATAAACGAGCATGATGCTGCCTTCTGAACAACCAGAGACATGTTCCTTACATAAAAGAATTCCCAGAGCATCTTAAAAGGAGGGTGGTTACATCAAAGTGGTACATAAGTAGTAATCCTAAGAACATTTTCCTAGAAGTATGCCCCATTGAGTAGACTTCAGAAGTAGACCTGCTTAGGAATGCTCTCTCTAGGAGGCAGACTAGATTGTGTGGTAGCATAACCAAGTTGTGCAGAATTCACAGAGCTGGGGTGGAAGGATGGAAAGATCAGCATGGGTGTGCAGGAAGCCATTAAAAAAATTCTGTAGCACCATCCATGTGTATTGCACTTAATCAGAGAATGAGAAGACAGGTCCCTGGGTTTTCAATGTACCATCATTTTATTTGCAGCCTGCCTGCCTGATTCTTACACATGAGTCTCTTGTAAAGCAGTGCCATTAAGTCGCAGCTGACTTATGGCAACCCCTTATGGGGTTTTCAAGGCAAGAGACAGACAGAGGTGGTTTGCCATCATCTTCCTCTGCATTGCAACCCTGGTATTCCTTGGTGGTCTCCCGTCCAAATACTGACCCTGCTTAGCTTCTAAGATCTGACAAGATTGGGCTAGCCTAGGGCATCCAGGTCAGGGTGTAAAGCAATTTATTTTAGGTCAGGGCATAATGCAGTCTATTTTAGCTTTAAATGTCCAGTTTAGCTAAATTCACACAAATAGCAGATTAACTGGTCCCCTTGTTCCTTGATTATGTAGCAGTGGACTACAGTGATACAACTAAATGATTCCCCACAGGTAACCCCCCCCCCCAACTAACTTGTAAAATTGATGTATTGGGAGCAAAGGCTGGAATTGTTCTGGTATACTCTTTTGGGTTGAGGAAGTTTTACATGGAGATAACATTCAATCCTGTGATTCTCCCATTTGCATCCTGAAGTGGTAAAATCCCAGAGTACCTTACCTGATGACTTAATTATCTGGGTATCATTCACTTTTGATGCAGCAGGCTATTCTGCATTTGTTAGTTAAAGAAGTCCATTAATTCTCTTGCTTTGGGACCCATGTCTAGACTCAGAGGGATATTCATCAGGCAAGGGAGGAAAGTTACACTCACAGCAGAAGTCTAGAATAAGAATGTGCAGCTTTTAAAAAATCAGTATTTTGTGGATCCATATATCAGGGAGCTGAAAAATATTGGTATTTCTAGTTTCCCGGGATCCAAATACAGGTTTGATATTTGGATCTTTTTTGGGGGGGCGGGGATTCTGATACTTTTTATCTCCATTATTCCCTATAGGGAATTTTTCCTGGGGGCTGGAGGAGCTGCTTTTAAAGCTACTGGTACCAAAATGGCTGTGGAGCTGCTGGTGCCTGTCCTTTAAATAACTCTCAAATTTCAAAGGAATTGGATCAAGTGGTCCAATTCTATGGGCCCCTGAAGGAGGCCCCCCCCAGCCATCCTCCATTGATTCTGTGTGCGTGTAAAGTGCCTTCAAGCTGCAGCTGACTTATGGCGACCCCTTTTGGGGTTTTCATGGCAAGAGACTAACAGAGGTGGTTTTCCAGTACCTTCCTCTGCACAGCAACCCTGGTATTCCTTGGTGGTCTCCCATCCAAATACTAACCAGGGCTGACCCTGCTTAGCTTCTGAGATCTGACGAGATCAGGCTAGCCTGGGCCATCCAGGCCATCCATTGATTCTATAGGGGAGGAAATGGGGGGAAATGTAAAACCTGAGAATCCACACCCCTTGTCTAGAGCTAACCAATATCTGATCACAATTTGATAGAACATCAGGTTGACCTGGACTCCCTTCTGAAACATTTTTTCCCCCATTATCTTCATTCAAAGAATGAAAGTTTAGATAGGTGGATGCTGAGGAACAGCAACAAAGATTTTTTCAGTAGAATCAATGAAAACTTGTCCAGCATGCTTTTATGACTTAGATCAATGCAATTCATTAATAATTATTCTGAGGATAACACACTGCAGCAAGGAGTCTTTCACAATCAGTCACCCTCAGTCATACCTAAAAACACTTTTTGCTATATCAATAAGCACTTTGTTAAAAAGTTCAATATCCTTCCTCTCCAAGAGTAGGCTCAAGATGATTCATGCGGCCATAAATGCACCAAGTCAATAGGGAACAGCAGAAAATCTACTACTTAGAATCCTTTACCACATAGCTCATAATGGTTGTTTGCACATTATCAGCCTTGAACTATCAGTTTCTAAATATTAACTAAATATGCCATTCATTAACTGTACTTCTGTGAAACAAAAAAGGGCAAATTTATTATTCACAATATGTGCATATTTGATAGTCAATTAATGGCTTGCCGTAAAAAACCAACACATTGCTTACAAATGAGATACTGTGGTTGCCGCAGGAACATCAATTCCTTGTTCTAGACTTGCTTTCTATAATTTTGATTTCTGTTGAAATATGTCATCCATTTTTTTCTTACCCACTTCTCAGTCTTTGTTCTGTTTCAACCCTGTTAAGGTAGACTCTATGGTCTTTTATGCATGGCTGTTTCCCTCGCCATCACCCCTCCAATGACTTCGAGTATTTGTTTTGATTATGTATGCCGTTTCCGACCATCAGAGAGAGGTCACCTCGCTCTCTCCTTGTGTTTCCCTGTGTTTTGCCCTCATTTTCAAATTCAAGATAAAACAGGTCTCTTAAAATGTGGGCAAAACACGGGGAAACGCAGAGGGAAAGCGAGGTGACCTCTGACAGTCGGAAATGGTATGCATAATCAAAACAAAAACCCAAAGTCGTTGGAGGGTGATGGCAAGGGAAAAAGCCATGCATAAAATACCTAACAGAAGATTCCTCTCTGCCTCTATATCAGATGTACAAGTTACGCAGCATAGTGCTCCCCATAAGGGAATCTCCCACATGTTTAAAAAACAACACTTTAGTATATCAAGGAGAAACCCACACTGAAGTTTTATGTCTAGTGTTCATTTACTTCATGTAAGCATTTTTTAATGTAGGAGGAACATTCAATCTCATAATTCTTGATCCAAAGTCTGAAGTGATGTACCAGCCTCTGACTAAGGCCAGCTGAGTCATCTGCTTAGAGGACATCTTAAAGGGCTTTTTTAAAAAACATATTTTAGCTGCCTTTCTAACTTATGGGAACTCCAGGCAACTTACAATGTAAATAATAATAAAATACAGTAAAATACATAAGATACATAAAAACCAATAGTTAAAAACAATAATTTAAAACTACTTGTAGGTAGAACAACTAAACATTAAGTCCCAAAATTGTTGCTAGAGCAATATGGTGCCGGCCAACGTGTTTCCTGGTATCCACTTCGGCTTTCCCCAAAGGAACAAGACAAATCCTGGCTTTCCTCTGCTTCACTGGAGCAAGAGGTACTTCAGAAGATTCCACAAGGCCAAACCTTTGTGTCCACAAGGAGTACCTGTTTGGAAACAGCTTTTTCCATCATAAGAGGATGCTTAGTTTGAAATCTCTCGTGTGTGGCCTCATCTCTGTAGCAACCATGTTGTGTCTGCCTGTTCTCTTATCCCACTTCGCCAGCAATTTTATGCAAGTGCCCACTACCTGTTCTCAGTACCCAAAAATGTCCACAGGCTCAACAAGGTTGGAAACCTCTGTACTAGAAGGTTGTTTTCTGATGGAGGGTGATTTCAGGAAGATTCAGAGGCATCCAGAGGAGATTTGATCAAGTTCTTTAGCCCTGCGTCCAGGTCTATGATTTATAGCCCCTTTTCTTTTTAAGCAGTAACCTGAGAAATAGCCTCCCCTTGAATATTTAAAAAAGGGGGGAGGGGAAATGTAGAGATGCAAATGCCAGGGTGCAAAGTGAAGTTAATGATTTTTTTCACTCTCCTGAAATTAAAAGAGCTTGAATATTATTCAGAAGAAGAACAGCTTGTTCACACTCGGCACTTACAGCAACCCTACCCGAAGACGGTGATTTACTGAAAAACTTCCAGCAGTGGGATTCATACACGTGACAGACTGACAATTGTGGATTTCTTTCAAAATCAGTTTCTGTCTGTCATACCTATGTAGTTACAAAATAACAAAGAGATAATAAAACTCAATTGTATATTCACAGTTTGAGATCCCTATTGACAGATCTTCACACTGAAGGCAGCCGCAAGAAAGTCTGATTATGGGAGCCCTCTGTTCAAAGATCTGAAACCCTTTCTTTTGTCCCCGCTCTCTTAACACAAGATTTCTATAATTCCCAGTCTCTTCAATGACTCCCAAGAATGACAGGACCTAAATTTGGCCTCCTCTCATCAAATTATGACAGTACATTTTCAAGCATCCACCACAGAGGACAGAATTTCCACTCAGGGCTTCTTTAATCAAGGCTGCTGAGATAACACAGCCAAGATTGACAAACCTAGCCCAAACACAGCAAAGAGTGATCTGCATATGGGAATAGGCTACATCAGCCATGAACAGATAGCTGTTGGGAACTGGTTTCACACCGATAAAATCTTCTGCCATGTGACAGAGGCATTATGCCGAAGAACATAATGTACAAGACACGGCCGTTTCCTCTGGGATTCCCTGCCCGGGGAAGCCCTGCATGGCCACTGTCCTCTTGATCTTTCTAATGGTGACCAATGCATTCTTCTTTAGAAAAGCTTTCGGACTGCAGAAAAGTGATTGATGTTGGCTTGGTTGTTATGCTTTATGTACTGACTGTTGCTGCTTTACATGAGGCAACCTGTTGTGATTTTGTTGCTAAGTGGATCAGAATGCTTCATCAAGAATCTGCAGGGTTCCAGACATAACACAAAACCATGGCTTAGCTAACTTAGTGTGTCCATCTGAATATGAGCCTCTACACTAAATATGCTTAGTTAGGGTCCATCAGACCACAATCTGAAACTATGTCTTGCAGTTTATTGATTTATATTTATTTATTTTTCTTTCTACCCCACTCTATCCCGACCAAGGCCGGGCTCAAAGTAGCTCAATAGCATTACACTGTAGTCCATTGAAATACAAGAATATTCACAAATAGTCCATTAAAATACAAATATAACCCTACAATTAAAACCATAAATCCATAAGATCGAAAATCCAACCGGCACTCCATTCCTTGACATACTGGTCATCAGCCAGCCCAAAGGTCTTCAGATCAATTTAACCTAATAGTAGGGAAGGGGAAGAGAGGCGGGCTATGATGGAAACCATTGCTGCCTCAACCATAAGCCTGGGGGAACATCTCCATCTTACAGGCCCTAAGGAACTGAGCTAGGTCCTGCAGGGTCGGGATCTCATTTGACAGAGAGTTCCACCAGGCCAGGGCCAAAAACACCCTAGCCCTGGTTGAGGACACCTGGACAATTCTTAGGCTGGGGACTCCGAGCAGATTGCTGTTAGCTGAGTGTAATGCTCTTTGGGGTGCACATGGGGAGAGTTGGCTTATTAATCAATTGTAGTTTCATGTGATGTACTCCTACAGAGAGAGACATTCGGGTCTGTTCCTCAGCATTGCCCCTGTGCGATCACTGACTACAGAGATTCCTGGCCAGAACATAGGCAACCAAAGTACGCATTGCTGAAGCAAACCAAGATTCAAGTAATCATCGGCAAGCCAAATCCTGATTTTGCAAATGATCCTCTTTTAAAATAAACCATTGTTTTGCATTTTGTCTGAAGCAAGCTTGCAAAACAAACCAACAGTGATAGTTTTTAAGCAGCAATTGCCACTATCATAGCAACACTTTTTTGTAGCTATTAAAATCACAGCAATTGCATAAGGGTTGCTGCAGTTGTATCTGTGGAGGGCCCAGGTCACATATTTTGCTGTTTCCAGAGGCAGATGAGGAGGGGGAGGGGGAGGAGGAAAAGAAGAAGAAGAAGAAGAAGAAGAAGAAGAAGAAGAAGAAGAAGAAGAAGAAGAAGAAGGAGGAGGAGGAGGAGGAGTTGGTTTTTATATGCCAACTTTCTCTACCACTAAAGGAAGAATCATCAAACTAGCTTACAATCACCTTTGACTGTTTCGATAATCCCTGAGTGATAATAGAAAAATTTGTGCTCCTAATTCCTAATATATCTCTGACAAGCATTATTCAATCAGTGCCTCCTCCATGGAATGATTTCAATAACCCTCTCTTACTAGCTGTGTATTCCACACCTTTACTTTGGGAGTTCCTGCCCCACAATTTTTTATGGGACATGTGCCAGCAAGGTTTCTCACTATCTCCTCCTTCCAGCAATGCTGTGGCATTTAATTGATTTTGTTCTGCTACTGTATTTCTGTGAAAAGGCAATGCATTTTTTAAAAAATTATTTCAGAGAATCTAAAAGCCCATGAGAGGGTATAGCCCAATCTTGTCAGCTCTCAGAATCTAAAGAGGGTCGGTATTTGGATAGGAGACCACCATGGAAGACTCTGCAGAGGAAGGCAATGGCAAACCACCTTTGCTACTCACTTGCCTTGAAAGCCCCTTGCTGGGGTTGCCATAAGTCAGTTGCAACTTGAGGGCACTTACGAACATAAAAGCCCATGAAGTGTACTGGTTCAAGCAGTGGAGTGGGTTTGGGAAGACCAAGGTTCAAATCTCCAGTCTGCCATAAGATTTATTGGGTAACCTTGGGACAGTTACTGTTTCTCACCCTCAGCTACCTCACTAGTTATTGGCTTAGATCCATTAGAGGATTTCCACAGAGGGAAGGGAGCACTTTCTGGTAATCCCCACCTCCCACTACAGATTCCACCCCCCATGCTGTTGCTGAGGTTCCCTGTCCCACAGGAACTGCATTGGGGGTGGGGATTTTGAACTGCAGTGGGACAGAGGAAGGTGGGGAATTCTGTTCTGACCATGAAATTTCCCATTGGATTCAAGCCATTATGCGGATAATATGAGAAAGGAAGGACCATGAATGCTACCCTGAACTCCTTGGTGAAAGGGTGGAATAAAACATAAGACATAATTTTTTCCAAATAAATTTATAAAGTATATATGGTGTTTCCACCACCTCCATCCAGATGTATGAAATGCATCTTATTGTATTCTGACCCAAGCTTAGGAAGATGAGGAAACTGAGAAACCCTTCAGTAGAATAAGTCTGAATATTGGCACACAAGAGGGTGGTATGAATTCTTAACATAAAACTGTTTTATTTTTCTCTTTGGGAGAAATGGTCAAGTCAGACTGTCAGGGAGGCTCCAGGTTTAAACTTGACAGTTGAAAAGGCAATCGGAATGAGGGAAATTCTGAAATAACCATATACAATAGATAGTTTCTTATAAGAATGTAGCTGCTGGGTTCTACTGACAGGTGTTTGTAACTGTTGAGAGAGATCACTTGGCAGTTACTTCTTAGATAAACAGTCATAAGTGTATTTAAAATAAAATTTCTAAAATTTGTGGAGGCAGGAACAATACACCCAGGTTCCAATTTTCCTCTTTTAAAACATGGTAGAGATCACACTCTTTTCCTTGGACCTATTTCCAACAGGGATGGACTACTGTTTTCACTTCCCTATCTCAGGCTCCTCCTTGAGCCTACACATCTCTCCTTCCACTCTAGTGCTGCCTCTAACTGCCACTCTCAACTGTCATTCTCTACCTTCAACTGTAGAATTCTTTTTGAACCCCGTCAATCAAGGTTCCCAGACCAGTACAACACACCAGCAGTTAGCTGTCTCACAATATATTAAAAGGAATATCTTTTTTCTTGTGGAAAATTTATGATCCATTTTCCATCCAGACAATAACCATGACGGAACCCATAAAGTAGTGGAACTGTTGAATACTAAGAGTGAAATTGAGAGGACTCACTAATCTGCTCAAACCCAGTTGAAGGAGTGGATTTTAACTCTAAATGTCTAAAGACCCCAAACAGCTATGAAAATACCCCATTGCTATAAAGTTTCATTAATGGTAATTCTCCTGATATGGGACACTTACAAAGCATATATCCCTTAAGCTTTTTGTAGCTAAGCAAAATATGGGTTCTTATTCAAAACTTCATGTCCTACTATTTCCTCTTCTCATCTGTTCATATTCATATCATCAAGTTACCAAAGGTTGACCCACCCAGTGTTGCTTTTTTTTTTAACTTCAAAAACGTTTACCAGTGACTGTCTTTGAGGTGCTGTCTAATTAGTGCCTGAGGCTGGAGAGTTCCACAGGCATCAACCTTAGGCATATTAAGATCATCAGGGAAGTAAATTAATGTTTTCATGCCTGGAGGAGCATAATTTCTGCCAGCTTTCTTTCCCAAGGATCTTTCAAGAACACCTGCCAAGAGAATAGAAGATGCATGAGAACAATTGTCAAGGTCCAGCTGATGTTCAAGCATCACCACGGCTCAAACAGAACTATCACATACGACTTCTTTGTCCTCCTTCCACTTGGTGCATATCGGGGCTGTAAGGTATTTAAAATACAAAAGGCCTGTCCGAAAATTATTCTGAGTTTGCCCAGGACGGTGATCTTTTAAAACCGATGCCTTATTTAATAGCTAGAGCCTATACAAGTGCAAAATCAGATTTTCTTAAAAGGTCAGCAAGCACACTGTAACCCTTGTAGCCTTAAAAGGGCTGAGTTAATGGTCACAGCTTTGCCCCCCCCCTTTCAGGATTGCAGCCTTAGGGACTTTTAGACATTACACAATCCATGAATGTTATGACCACTCATTTCTGGGTTTTGGCCCTATATGATAGGTAGAGAGGAGTCACATTATATTCACATACTCATCTAGAGAGGCTGACAAGAGCAGGAAGGTTATCCTCCCTATTGTTTTCTCCCATTGATAAGGAAATTGCTTGCCAAGCTGGAGCCAAAAGAGTGATACAACAAAAGAGTAATACATGAATCAAGTGAGGCAGGTTTTTAGCAGAAAATGTAGAGATATAGAGACATATAGAGATCACGTTCAGATTTTTTAAAAATAATGCCATTCTTTTTATAGAAAATGATGTTTTGAGTCCAAAAAGTAAGACCTCTGGCAGGCAAACAGAGTCAGGGCAATTAAACTCAATAGCAACAAGTCCCCTCAATGACTCTACCATATAAAACACTGGTAATTAGAAGTTAGTCAAAATCGTGGCACCATCAATTGGGTAACATTCATCTACATTCAGTCACTCGTTACAGAAGTCCAGATTCAGCACCAGGAGCAGTCACACAGTTACAAAGGATGGGCTTTATGTCTAACAACCCATTCCTGGGGTGGGGTGGGGGGCGAACCACAGCAGCTAGGACAGCACAGCTGAGAAGCCTCCTCAAAGGCTTCCCGGCCACCGCAGGGGGGGGGGGAAGCCTTTTTTCTGACCTAAAAACTGGGGGGAACATTTTTTCCCCATAGGGGAAAGTGGGCCTGTGCTACCAAAAAGGGTGGTGCAGGACCGCTGACATCCCGGGAGGTGTCCCCAGGGCAAAAGAGGTTTGGAAGCTGCCTAAAGGCAGCTCCGCCCCTCAGATCGCCCCAGGAACGCCTCCCGGGATGCCAGCGTGGGGACTTTCACCAGGAAAACACCAGCGGTGTGAGGGGGGGCGCGCCGGTGTCTGAGGGCCGTGCTGCCACCGTGGTCCAAAGGGGCTGGTGTAAGTGGCCCCACACTGGCATCTGTGCCAGTTTGCATGGCACAACTGACATGGGCACTGGTATGGGGGTCATGCTGCCTCCTGAGGCGATTCAGCCCCTAGTCTCAGGAATGAGCTGTAAGTGTCCAAGATGGAGTTTTTAAGCTTTAAGTTAGAGTTTGCCTGTATGTATTTCAATATGTTGTAAATCACATAAAATCTGATGAGATTTGTAGTGTGATTAGTTTGCATCTATATGTTTCAATGACTAATAAATGATATTTTTTTTAAAAAAAAAAATCAGTTGCCCCCAATGGCTCTTTTAAATAGAGTGGGTTGAATCCTATCTTTTTTGATGTGCGACATCAACCCAGGGATCAAGCCTAGTGTGCTTTTGACCCCCTCTGAGAGACTGTTCCAGAGGACAGGCGCCACAGCTGAGAAAGTACACACTCAAGTTTTAACAGTCCCAATGGACTTGTGAGACTGGGCGATGAGAAGAGAGAAGTTTTTATATGCCGACTCTGTGAGGTAGGTGGGGCTGAGAGGGCTGAGAGTGTGTGACTAGCCCAAGGTCACCCAGCTGTCTTCATGTGGAGGAGTGGGGAAACCAACCTGGTTCACCAGATTAGCGTCCGCTACTCATGTGGAGGATCGTTTTTCCAACACCAGCGTTTCCTACCTGCATAATCGCTTGACCCTTTCCCAAAAGCAAATCCACAAAATATCCCAAACAAATGATTTCAGATGTATGAATCAAGACTGTCTCTTCCCTAAGACAAGGCACAGAGTTGTATGGGATTTAAAGACAAGGAAAAAGATATATGTTACGGCAGTTAAGAGTGTTCTTCTCCAGTGTAAATCAATGTAATTGTTTTTATACTTCAATTGAGGTGACAAAAAAAAAAGAATTTATACATTAAGATTAAACAAGTGGAAATATATAACAGTTACCCAGACTTGATACTTGTCATAATCTTAATTTTGTAATAACAATCAGTGATTTTTGACACTGCAAAGATCAAAAGCTAAATAGCTGTTTTAGCAAGATTACATTCTATAGCGTTTGTAACTCAAACGTGGCGGAGGACTGCATTTTTCTGTCACTTAAAATACAGTGAAATGTAATACGAGAATTATTGCAATATCTATATTCACATTTTCAAATATAAATGACACGCTATAAACATAAGTCATAGTGCTACCGTATGATTATACTGTAATAATATAACATGGACATAAATGAAGAGAAATGACGGTGAATTTCCTTCGCCAGTAAGTTGAACTGAAAATACTCTTCCAAGGAGCTCGGAATTAAAATTGGGAAACTGAGTAAATATGGCAACGAGAGTTTTATTCTCAGTAAAGCCCCAATTTTGCTCTAAAATGAAATTGCAGATATACTTTAATATTTATCACCCCAGGTAGTTCATTCACACTGCAGAAAATAGGGATATCAATGGCAGAAATGAAGTATGAAGTCAGCTTGTGTAGGAGATAATACTAGAATCTGATGAGGTGGTACAAGGGGGGGGAGGAAGAGAGTTCTCTCTACAAGGTTCCAAATGAAAAATAAAAGTATAGGGCCATAATGGATTGTCATTTTTACAAGCCCGTGAAGAACCCGAGGAGGCAGATAGGAAAATGTGCATTCTTGAAGCAAAATGTGCCTCTTGCATATTGAATAAAGCTCAGAGCTTCAAGTGTTTTCCAGCTGGCTTTCTGTTTGTATGTGTGAATATGCTTCTGTTGGTGTAGCAATGCCAAGAAGAAAAGCATCCGCTGTACCAAATAAGTCTAATAATCAGAGGAAGGCTATAATTAATTGGGGATTCTGGGTGCAGTTTCTATTTTAGTGATTAATTGATACTGTGTAGTCTTGGGTAAGTTAATTAACTTATCTGTGCTTAGTTTAGCCAACTGGAAAATGGACATATTATTACTTAATTGTATCACGGGAATGTTGTAAGATTTGATTAAGGTTACAGGAACACTCCCTCACAAGTTCCATTTAAGGACAAAATATTTCATTGTGATGCAAGTATAGCTGCCGGGTATGGTTCTAATCGCTTTCTATCACAGAAAAGCTAATTTTACCCTACTTTTACTTTGGTCAGTATGGCCTTTTATGCCGGAACGTTTCCCTGCGGTCACCCCCGCCAACAGCTTTGGGGCTTCCTTTTGCTTATGCCTGCCTTTCCCGCCCATCAGAGGTCGCCTCACTCTCCCCATGCATTTTGCATGCATTTTCCAGATTCTGGCTAAAACAGCATCTGGAAAACACAGGCAAAACACGTGAGGAGAGCGAGGCAACCTCTGACGCAAGGGAAAGGCATGCATAATTAAAAGGAAGCCCTGAAACAGTCAGTGGGGGTGACCGTGGGGAAACATCCCTGCATAAAAGGCCTATATTGATTTGTTCAGGAGTGCCACATATAAGGAAAATGTCTCTACTTCAAGAGAAAGTGGATATATACCCCACTTTTGCACTCAGATTACTGTCTACAGATAGTTTGGGATGCTGGAACCTTTTCTAAAATGGAATGAGTGATAACTTACATTTGCCATTAATAACACTCTCATGTAGCCAAATCTTAAGGCTAAGTGACAGTATTATTCATTTGCAAGAAAAGGGAGGAGTAATTTGGAAGAAAATGGAAGAAGCTCATGCCTTACTCCTGTGGCCACCATGGGCCAGTTGCTAGGCACAGGCAGAGCATACCTAGACATAAATGGGGAGCATAAAAAGACAAATAAAAAGTAAACACTTTAACCCCCTTTTCTGAAGCCCCGCCTCTGACCTGGATGACCCAGGCTTGCCCGATCTCGTCAGATCTTGGAAGCTAAGCAGGGTCAGCCCTGGTTAGTTCTTGGATGGGAGACTACCATAGAAGTCCAGGGTCACGACGCAGAGGTAGGCAATGGCAAACCACTTCTCAACGTCCCTTGCCATGAAAACCCTATGGGGTCACCATAAGTTGGCTGTGACTTGATGGCACTTTCCATCACCACCGCCTTTGAAGATACACCAAATCTTGTCTTGCTTTTACCTGCTGGGAGAGGGAGAGCTCCTGCCACCAGCTTCTGTTGCTCACTGCCACTCCAGTGGCTGGTGGTAGAAAAACCAAGTGAAAAATAATCATCATGTGATGGCACCCTCCATGACCCTGCCCCCCGACTCTCGCTGGTTGCCAGCCAGTACCTGGCAACCCTAGCTAAACCACATCCTTTTTGTGACCTAAGAATACTTCAGCAAAAAGTACCCCCTCTGTAGGGTTGCCGGGTTCCCCCTCTCAATTGGCAGGAAATTTTAGGGGACAGGGCTGGGGCAATTGCACACATGTGGCTGTGTACAACGTGATTACGTCACTTCCGGGTCTACCCCCGAAGCCCTTGATCGCCATGGCTGCTTTAGCACTTAAACCTCAACATGGTGCTTCTGGGGGTAAACCCGGAAGTGCTGTAATTGCATAGTGTGCATGACATTCTATGTTAAGGCTGACAGCAGCAACAGGAGGTCGAGGAAGAAAGGTTGAGGGAGTATCCGGCTGGTTAATCAGATATACCCATTTATACCAGATATCCTAACATGATGACTGTAATGTTCAAAAATTCTATGGCTCTCCCTTTGAGGACAGACTCTTCTTTTAGCAGCATCCTGGGTGTTGTAGATAAGCCGCACTCCAGATGGGAATGGACCAGTAGGGAACTGAAGCTCAGGGATATGTAGACACAATGATAATCAGGGAACAGTCAGATCATTTTTCTACACCAGAGCACTGATGAACTTCTGTGTTCAGTTTTGATTGTTCATGACTCACATAGGTCTCTGTGCAAATGACTCACATAGGTCTCCGTGGTCATGCCAAGGGGGAGGGGGAAACTAGCTGGTACAATCTCACCTTCCACATATAATCAGAAAGTATACATAGGATAAAGCCAGCTATCAATCGACACAAATAAATACGCAGACAGATGTCTGTGTTTGTAAGAAAGAGCGGCATTAATATTCACTGCATCTAGAATCCAATTTAAGTTTCCACAGTAATTTGCTATAAATTCCTAATGGCATCTTTAAAAAGGCACCCCAAAGCAGTCATGAAACGGCTAACCTGCTACCAACAGCATAACAATAATCAGACATTTGCAAGTCAGCCACCAAACAACACACTCCAAGTTCCCCGGAATGTTTCAATATTGCAGTGAAAAGCACCCATTGTAGTTCAAATATGTCTTCAGTATGAGTGCATTGGGTCATTTACCTTAACAATGTGAACGCGCTCTCATTATCATGTTCAACTTGATTAGTGTATAGTCTAACATTTAAAAGTGCACTTCAGATGGAAGAATGTATGAATGCATGATTGGTTCCTAATAAATCGAGCAACCTCCTAATGAACTGTGTGGGATCTAGAAGGAACCGGTGGATAGACACAGAGGAGAGATTCCCCCTCCCCCGGCATACACGTTTGTCTTCTCACTTCCAAGCAGGAAGAGACAATCCAGGGTAGCCTAGGCTATATTTAGGAAGGAGAGTGTCATACTGCTTACAGTCTGTTTTTAATTCATTGCTCTCCTTTCAGGGTCCTCACATCCATGGATCCTTGCTTACCCCACCCAAGTGAGTATTATAAAGTAGAGGAGGTGATAATATGCCCATATGGGCCTCCGTGTGCTTACTAAAGGTAAAAGTAGTCCCCCGTCCAAGCACCAGATCGTTACTGACCCATGGGGTGACGTCACATCACAATGTTTACTAGGCAGACTACGGCCTTTTAATTCACCTGCATATTTTTCTTCTCTTTGTTATAAATGTCATGTGCAATATCCCCCCCCCCCCAATATCCCACTCTTGATGTGAATTTATCCAGATTCTTTTTTGTGCAGTGTATAACTAATGCACGCATGTGCTGCTTTGCATTGGTATGGTGGTGGAAAGTGCTGTGAAGTCTCAGCTTAGTTATGGCAACCCTGTCGAGTTCTGAAGACAAGAGATGTCCAGAGGTTGTTTGCTATTGCCTGCTTCCACATGGGCTGAGAGAGTTCTGAGAACTGTCACTGGCCCAAGGTCACCAAGCAGGCTTCTTGAAGAGGAATGGGGAATCGAACCTGGTTGTCCAGATTAGAGTCCTCTGCTCTTAACCACTACACCACACTGGCTCTCTTTGCATTGATACAACAATGGGTTATTTTAACATTCCTTGATACAAGCAACATTTCCATTCAAGTGAAAGTTTTGTTGATTCCTTCCACCACTTCCAGACGCTCGGTGGTATCCCAAATTGTACCCAGGCGGCCACCAACCCACCCTTTGAGGAATACAGAAGGACATGGTGGGAAAAGAGAAGGAGGGAATTTCAATTCAAGAAATGTTGATGTAATTATACATACAATCACACTGATTGCTTTTTTCTTATGTTTTATTAATGGGGATCAGGAGTATAGAGGGTGCAAAAGAACAAAGGGAATTCAAAAATATGGCAAACCATATATGCACAGTACTCTCTGAAAAATTCAGAAACAAAGACAAACCAATGGACAATTCCAACTGTATTTGGGGGGGGGACCCAGATAATTGTGAACTTTGAATGAAATCTGAATGGAAAAAAAGGTCAGAATTGTCCCTACAGAAAGGATATTCACATAGGAAATAATTCTTCTGTGTTCCTGGTAGAACATTCTTCTTGTACTTGCAATTGCTGGTGCCACGTTATTTCCAGTTTTCTTCTGGAACTGCTCTGTGGAATCCCTATTGGCTTTGTTTGCAAAATCATATTACTTATATGACTGCATGTAAGCTTTGCAACAGAGTCAGCAGCATCACCTTTATTAGGAGTTTACCACATCATAGTTGTAAAACAAGATTACAGAAACCAAATCGTCTATAGAAGCATTAAAATAACATTGTTAGTAACATTATCTGGGAGCGCATACAAGCAGTTCAAGTATCCTTGATACAGCTGGCAGGTATCTGGCTACTTGTTGAGTAATAAAATAATTTTTGTCTGATAAAAGATACATCACCAACTGCTGGTCTGAGAAACTCTGAGCACTCGACAACAAAGGTCTGATGTAAACATTCCTCAGCCTCAAGTAAAACTTACAGTCTAGTAAGACATGAATTAAGTGTTCAGGGACCTCAACCATGCATGGACAACACCTGTCGCTGAGAGGAATTCTTTTATATCTACCATAAAAAATGGCTGATGGAAGTTGCAACAGAGTCAATAGCAGCTGCACGGGACAGTTTGAAGGAGGAGAAAACAGTGAGGAGGGGAAGATCCCTCTGCTTCTTCCTGCACGCTCCGGTTGCGAGGAGAAACAGGCTCCATGAATCTGGGAGACACAAAATTCCCATTGAACATCTCATTCAAAGCCACTGTGACATCGCCAAACAAACACAAGGGGCTTTGTAACCCAAAGACTGGCCCTGTGTATCTTTAAAACTTGCAGTGAGGGTATCACCTCTTTTCATACGAACTTGCCCAAACATCAAGCTTTGCATCAGAGGCCCACTCGAATGTGTCCCCACTCGTTGAGGAGAAATGGGCGGTTTACGTTGGCAACCCATGTGTGGAGCAGATGATGTTGTTTAATGGCTTGTGTTTTATACTGTGGTTTTAAATTGTAAGCTGCCTCAAGCAGGGCTCTGAAGAGGGGGCATAGAAATAGTCTAAATAAATAAACAACCCTGCCGCCACGATTCACTTAGTACCATGTTTGTCAACTAGAAACATTTTTTATTTTTCTAATCATTTCATGTTTATTTTTTTCCTGACTAGGTTTTAGCTTTTTTTTTTTGAGATGCTGTTCTGTTTCATATTGCTTATGTGCTATTTCTTTAAATAAGCATGCTCAACAATTTGATGCTCCCATTTGGTGCTAAGCTCAATTGTCCATCAGAGAATTTTTAAAGCTGCTATTTTTGTATTCAGTTTTAAAACTATTTTTTCTATCTGGCTATTTTTATTGATTTAAAAAAAAATTATTATAAATTCTGCCTTGAGAGCTTTTGCATTTGATGTGGCACAGAAATAATTTAATTAATAAATACATGTTGACTACAATCTCTTCTACACTCGATGGAACATTTTTCTGATAGGTTCCTCACTTCCTCTATAAAATGTTTTAATATGTGAATAATCACACTGTTTATTCAGGTGCATTTTGTTGACTAGGTTAATTCCTCTGCCTCTGTTGAAGCTGAGATATTGAAACTTTAAAATTATTTATGTGCCGCCACAGATAATTTGCAAGAATGTACCTAGTTAATAAGGGCATACAAACTTTTGTTGCTTTTGTGTCATGGATTCCTCTACAGAATCCTGGAAAAGGTAGTTTGAAGAGAATAATGGGTCTCCAACACCTCCCCCCTTCCCAATTACAGGTTCTTGGAGAGATAAAATGATTACTAAAACAATTGAAGACTATTATATAGACATGCACTAAGGACCTCCCCATTGGACCCAATCAAGGGAAAGTCAGTTATGCTTAAATCTCATAGAAATTAGGGGATAAATTGTGACTAATTTCAGTCCTGTTAATATTAATGGGACTTCCATTTATGCAGAGCCATGGCCTGTATTTACGAAGCCTATTTTCGGGGGGGGGGGGTATTCTCTTTTCCTTTAAAAAATATATGTCAGAGCCCTTTTCGCATTCTGGTTATAAGGGCAGTATGAAACAGCACTGGATTGTGTAAACTAATTAAATGCACCTTCTCCACTTTGTACATTTCTGTTGCATTCACTATGGGGCCTATTGCGCAGCCATTCCTTTTAAGAAGAAACTGTTATTTTGTATACCCCTTAGCAGAATTTATCTGTTGCGTACACCATTATCTGCTTTTATCTTAGCAGCATTTATCTGTTGCGTACAACATTTGCACCCTTCCAGAGGTTACGAGGATAGAGCGTTCACTGGGAAAAGGGCAAATCTGAGCCACTGCAATTTCCTAGTTCCTAGCTAGTCGGTTCCTACCCCCCCTTTTCCCCTTCAGTGAGCTTTGCATAACGCTAACCCAAACCCACCCGGATTTCTATAATCTCCAAAAAAAGAATGACAATGAATAATGTGTTGTAGATGGAAACTGCCTTGAAGTTACCTAAATTGTAACCGGGGAAAAAAATGACATTTTAGGTTTTAAATGTTACACAGTTTTTATAAAGCTTCAGTCAATTTATTTTATTTATTCTAATGAAGAGCATTACAACTGCTTTACTGCACTGAAGCAAGCATCGATCACACCATTAATCACACCTTGTGAATAGTCACAAATCAAGTCCTAACAGCAAGCACTGAATCAGGAGCAATGAAGCATAAACTCCTTCACAATTTATGATCTCTCCAATTGCATCTTTTCAACCATTAAATTGCAAGATACCATAAATTTTTATCTTCTTCACTTCAGTCACATTATTGATTCTGCCTTGTGAAATATAGAAGAGCTGTAAATCTAGGCGATTGAATTAAATTTAAAGTCTCGACTTCAGAAAAGAAACCCAACACACTGCCATGGCTGTTAATTTACACAGAGGAACAAATGATAGAAACATTAAAATTTAAATGGACAACAGGGATTTCCGAGATACATCCTTCTGTCAATCCCCAGTCCACGTCAACCTTGAGGGTTTTCTCGGAGCTCAATTATAAAAATGCAGGAAAACTAATCCTGAGAGGAAGAGAGTTCAGTTGGTGAGAGTTTTTCCACTGGTCCTCACCAATAAGACCAAGGCAACCCCAAAGACATGGAATCATGACCTCGCCCCATAGCACTATTTTCAATCAATTGGCACTGCTTAGCAAATTCTTTCTTTTTGTAATGTTTGAGGGGTCATAAACATCTTCCATTTGGACAAGATGGTGCCTGCTGAGGGGGGAAGGGGAAAGACCAATCAATTTCATTTTCCTTTTTGGTGCCTGCTAATTGAATGAGCAAACATAAAGGGCTTCCACCAGGAGTGGCATTCGACAAACAGAGGCTATTGATCTTGGAATATGGTCCTTCAAAGGGATGGCAAAAGTGGACATTTTAGGGCATGTTCACAGCAGGGGTACCTCATACTCTTAGCCTGAATGATAAGAGTACCAGAAGGCTTTTTGCTGTTACCTCTCCAAACAGGTGAAGCACTGATTAAAATAAGAGACTCCACAATGGTCAGATGTATCTTGGAGCAGATAAAATCCGGACCACCAGGTCGGAAAAACTGTCAAAAAGTTCCTTGCCGAGCAAATAGTACAACTTTCATATCCCAAATCAGACTGTAGGAGCCCTGAAGCTAAAACATGGCCAGGAACTGGAGCACCAAAGCAAAAGTTTAGTAATGGTACACTGAAAAACCCTCCTTCATTCACATACTCTCATTGTTTACCCATTCAATGGGCTCCTTTGGTGGTCCTGTTCCCCTTCCAAAGGCTACATTATCCTGATAACTACTCTTCCAATGGCATCACATCTTACTCCACCCACCTAAACCCACCACCTTCGTGGTGTAGTGGTTAATAGCAGTGGATTTTTTTCTGGAGAACGGGGTTTGATTCCCCACTCCTCAACATAAGCAGCAGTCTCTAATTGGGTTAACTGGGTTGGTTTCCCCACTCCTACACATGAAGCAAGTTGGGTGACCTTGGGCTAGTCACAGTTCTCTCCAAACACTTTCACCCCCACCTACCTCACAAGGTGCCTACTGTGGAGAGCGGAAGGCAATTATAAGCCACTTCGAGACTCCTTAAAGATAGAGAAAAGTGGGGTATAAAAACCAGTCTTTCCTTTCTGTGCATTACAATTTTATTATAAAATAGGAAATCCCTTTATGTGCATCACAAGTTTTCTTTTAAAAAGGCAATCCCCTGCCTTTTACAGGGGCATCCATTTGTTCCTAATGGAAGATGAACCTGGGAGGCAGGAGGAATGCATTCCAAATGCATTGCTAGTGGCATTAGGGCTGTTGAATTAAAAAAAATCGGTATAGTTCGGATTCGGCTGAATTCGGCCCGTTTAGATTTGGGATATGCCGAAGTCCGAACTCCCCTGCTTCGGGTCCGTGCAATTCGGCGGGATTTCAAAGTTCGGGAAAAAAATTCGGCCAATAAAGCCGTTAAAAACACAACCGCGCCTTTCCATGGCTCGGGGGGGCATTTTGGGGGGTAAAGGTCCCAAACTTTCAGAGGAGCTTCAAAGGACGCTTCTTGAAAGACCCCCCAAGTTTTGTAAAGATTGGGTCAGGGGGGGCTGAGATATGGGCCCCGAAAGGGGTCCCCCCGCCCTTAATGTGTATCTCCGAGCAGAGCTTGCCGCCCACGCACAAAGCTCCCAGCTCCGACAAACAGCTGAGAGCAAGGGTGGGGCAGGTGTGAAAAAATTTGCAAAGCAATACAACTGCAAAGCAACACAAGCACGCAATGCAACACCTTTGCAACAGTGCAAAGCAACACCTGACACCTGGGAGTTTGCAAACCATGGAAAGGGACAGAGGCAGCTAGCTATGCATAATGAGAAGGAAGGGGTGGAATTTCTCCTTTTGCATTGGACTTGGGACCAGGCAGATGCATTCTTTAAGTCGCCATTTGAAAACCAGTTTTGAGCAAGCATCAAAATAACCTAACTGATCTTATGAATGAGGGAAAACCTGAAGACACAAAACTGAAGCCCCCCCCCCTCAAACCAGGGAGAGAGAGACTGGAGGGGGAACACACACCCCAGGCAGAATCGGCAAAAGCCCCCTTTGGCTCCCCCCCCACCCAAAGAAACTGCTCCCTCCCCACACACACACAGACTCTGCTTCCCCCCCCACACACACACACAGAAAGGAAAAATTATAGATTAAAGCCCCCAACGGGGTCTTACTGTGGCTGTCTTCTGTTCCATCAGGAGGGGCTGGGAGGCTGGGTAATCCAATATGATTCCATTTGTATCCAATATGAGATCCATATGTATGCATCTCTCGAGGGTGATCCATTCATCCCAATAGGGAAAAGGGGAAAGCCCATATCTTGGGGGGCCCTGACCCAATGTTTACAAAACTTGGGTGGTCTCTTAAGAAGCCTTGTCTGAAGCTCCGCTGAAAGTTTGGGGTCGGCACACCCAAAAATGTGCCCCCTGCAGCCACGGAAAGAGAAAAGGGGGGAGCCGATATTTCTGCCCCCACTGAACCCATCTTTACAAAACTTGGGTGGTCTCTTAAGAAGGATTGTCTGAAGCTATGCTGAAAGTTTGGGGGCTGCACCCCCCAAAAAGCGCCCCCTGCAGCCACGGAAATGGAAAAGGGGGAGAGGAAAAAGGGGTGGAGCCCATATCTCGGGCCCCCCTGACCCAATGTTTACAAAACTTAAGAAGGCTCATCTGAAGCTCCGTTGAAAGTTTGGGGTCTGTACCACCAAAAATGCACCCCCTGCAGCCATGGAAAGAAAAAAGGGGGGAGCCCATATCTCGGGACCCCCTGACCCAATGTTTACAAAACTTGGGTGGTCTCTTAAGAAGGCTTGTCTGAATCTCCGCTGAAAGTTTGGGTCTGTACCCTCAAAAATGCACCCCCTGCAGCCACGGAAAGGAGCGAATGTGAACAAGCACCCACACACACACACACAGGAGGATTTCCCTCTCTCTCTCTCTCCCCGGCCGGGCCACACATCAGCTGATTCCTCCAGTATTCAATCCTGACTGATTGGCCAGAAGGAGACCCAGCTTGTCCACCGATTGGCCGGGGAGGAGAATGCTGCTTACTGACAGTTATGCTGCTTACTGACGCCCCGAATTTGCCGGATTTATTCGTGAACTCCCGAACTCGCTGAATTCGCCCCCCCCCCGGTTGCCCGCCATTTTTGAGTTCGGTTTGTCCCGAACTAAAACCCGCCGAATCAAGGGAAATTCGGCTGATTTTCAGTTCGGGCCGAACCGAATCAACAGCCCTAAGTGGCATGCTTTGATTTGGACTTCTGGCCCAGATGTGCTGCCACTATGTGGTCCATCTCATCTCCCTTTGGTGTCTTGCTCAGGGCTTGGCTCTGGGAGTGCAATGGAAGGGAAACCTCTCCCCTATGGATAATCTGGGATTCACCCCGGGATGAGGTCCATTTGGTCTTGACAGGACACTGTGAAGGACAGCTGAAGTGAAGAAGGAAGACTGGAATAGGAGATAGGTGATAACAAGGCTGAAATTATAATAACATCTGAGCCATGAGTGCAGGAAGCAATATTGCTATATTAACTAGGATGAGGAATGTGTTTGTGCCTTGGTTTAGTACTGCTAGCATTGGCTTAGTATAAGCCCCCCCACTATTGTACCAAATCTCTCAATAAACTCTATATTCCCTTTTAAATCAGGTCCCTGCCATCCTTTTCCTACTAAAGACTTGCGACTCACAGCCACCTCTTTAGGTATACGATCCTGGTTTGCTGTGCCTTGTACAAATATGCAAGCTAATTCCCCATATTAATCTGGATGTTTGTGGGGGTGCGGTAACACTAGTACCAGAAACTGATGACCAGGCAGGCCCAAATCATACCTTGCTTGCAGTCCCCTCAGGGTAGGGTTGCCAGGTCCCTCTTTGCCACCAGTGGGAGGTTTTTGGGGCGGAGCCTGAGGAGGGCGGGGTTTGTGGAGGGGAGGGACTTAGAGTCCAATTGCCAAAGCGGCCATTTTCTCCAGGTGAACTGGTCTCTATCGGCTGGAGATCAGTTGTAATAGCAGGAGGTCTCCAACCTAGTAGATGCTCCTACTGAGGGCAGGGGGAAGATGGCAGACGGAGGGCTTCTCCGTCTTCAGAGGTGTTAGCTGATTTGTGAGATTTTATATGATTCACTGAGGGCAAACAATTCCCTCTCTTTGAATGATCCAGGAAGTGTACACTTTCCACTCCGATGGTTCAGGCAGCGAGGGCCTATAAAGAAAAGCATCTGTGTTTTCTAGCTTTAATTTTTCCTTGCCTTTGGTTTTTTTTTTTTTTAATCCAATGTTGGTTATTATTAGATCAGTTGGTTTTACCATATCATTTTAACAATATATGCTCTGCTATTTGCTTTTGTTGGATTTTTTTAGCCACTTAACATTTAAATATTAAAAGGCTTGGGATTTTGCTGGCTTTAAATCATAGGCTTGGATCCAGACTAGATGTTACCATGGAAGCAAGGATTTCAATGCATGGAGTGCAATTTTCCCCCCTCCACCCCTCTCCTGCAGCTGCCTGAAATGCCTGATGGTATTCTTGGGGGAGAGGGGACCCCCTGGAGCAGGCTTTCAGAGGGCATTTCAGGACACCACAGGACAGGAAAGGTGGGGTCACAGCACTCTGTGGGTGGAAATCCTTGCTCCGGTGGAAGCGTTTGTCTGGATCCAACCCTTATACTTCCTGTCTGGTGTTTGGTTTTTTTTAAAGGCTTTACTGGTTCTAATCTGCATTTTTTCTTTATGCTAAGTGCCTGGAGAACCACCAAAGGAATCACAAATGTAGGGTAGGTAAAATAAAACAAATGACTACTACGGGTTGAGTATCCCTTATCTGGACATCCCATATCTGGACTGATCTGAAAACCAGACCTTTTGAGCAGGCATGTAGGCATTACTCACAGCCCATCAGTTGTGCCTCTGGTGGTTCAACGTACACAAAAATATTTAAAACATTGTTTAAAAAATTACATTCAGGCGATGTGTATAAAGTATATATAAAGCATAAACAATACATAAATGAATGTCATGTTTAGAGTTGGGTCCCATCCCCAAGGTATTGTCATTATGTATATGCAAAAATTCCAAAATATTCCAAAATACGGAAAGATCCAAACTACGGACCACTTCTGGTCCCAAGCAGTCCGGATAAGGGATACTCACCTGAATATTGTAAATACTGTGTTCATGTTATTTTCAACGTTAACACTCAAATACTACTAGTAGCGGAAAGCACACGCAGATGCAAAACAGCTCCTCTCCACTAATTTACGGACATATCTTTGATCAACATACATAACGAAAGTTGTGTTGAGCCCAGGCCCTCCCTTTACTAAAGGGTAAAGAAGGCAATTAGAATTGCTAAATACCAGTAGCCTGCAAGGAAACCTTGGAAGAGCACACATGAACACATGAAGCTGCCCTACAATGAATCAGACCCTTGGTCCATCAAAGTCAGTATCGTCTACTCAGACCAGCAGATGCTTTACCACTGAGCCACAGTTTTCACTCTTCTCATTTCAAAATAGCCTTCAGTTGGCTAAAGTGTAGCCAATGATATTGCTCGAGAAGCTAATATTTTACAGCAGACAGACAAAGAGAGACTATACTTTGCTTCTATTTCCTCCTAGCCACATTACTTGCATAAAAGATTGCTGGTCCTCATCCCCTATCTCATCCTTCTATAAATGTGCTAAATTATACCAGGACAAGCTCCATGGCCCAAAGTGGTAAGCTGCAGTACTGCAGTCAAAAGCTCTGCTCATGACCTGAGTTCAAGCCTGACGGAAGTTGGTTTCAGGTACCCAGCTCAAGGTTGACTCAGCCTTCTATCCTTCTGAGGTCGGTAAAATGAGTACCCAGCTTGACTGGGGAAGGTGATGGCAAACTGCCCTGTAAACACAGTCTGCCTAGTAAACGTCATGATGTGACATCATCTCATGGGTCAGTAATGACCCGATGCTTGCCCAGGGGACTACCTTTACCTATACCCGGACAGAACAATAGCCTTTCTCTATCTCAAACCAAGCAACATATCTGAGGAGACAGGCTATAGTTTGTTTAAAGTGGGGCTGTTTATCAGCATTAAGGCAATTGGGGGAGGAGGAGGTGTCAATAGACCTTCAGGAACAGCATAGGAACAAAGCAGGGGGCTGCAGTGGGAAGAAGGAACTGGAAGAAATTACCATTAGGGCTGTCAATTCGGTTCGGTCCGAACTGAAAATCAACCGAATTTCCCCTGATTCAGTGATTTTCTGTTCAGACGGATCCGAACTCAAAACTGGCGGGCAACCAGGGGGGCCGAATTCAGCAAGTTCGGGAGTTTGCGAATAAATTCGGCAAATTCGGCCCCCCTTCAGGGGAGCCCGCTGAAAGGCGTGGGCTGCCCTTTAAACTGACCTGCGCCTCCGCTGGAGAGGCGCGGGCTGCCCTTTAAACTGACCTGCGCCTCCCAGCTGAGAGGCTCAGATCAGTTTAAAGGGCAGCCCGGGCTCCGCTGAAGGGGGGCGGGCTGTCATTTAAACTCAGCTGAAAGGCGCGGGCTGCCCTTTAAACTCATCTGTGCCTCCCGGCCGGGAGGCGCAGATGAGTTTAAAGGGCAGCCCGCCCCCCTTCAGCGGGCTCCGCTGGAGAGGCGCGGGCTGCCCTTTAAACTGACCTGCGCCTCCCAGCTGGGAGGCTCAGATCAGTTTAAAGGGCAGCCCGAGCCTCTCCAGCGGAGCCCGCTGAAGCGGGGCGGGCTGCCCTTTAAACTCATCTGCGCCTCCCAGCTGGGAGGCTCAGATCAGTTTAAAGGGCCCCCGCGCGCCTTCAGGGAATCCCTCTGAAGGCGCGCTGGGGCCGAATTTTCCCCCAAACTCCGGATCCCCCCGAATTACCGGGGATCCGAAGTGGGGGAGTTCGGACTTCGGCACGTACCGAACCCACAAGGGTCAAATTCGGCCGAATCCGAACTGTACCGAATTTTTTTTTTTTGACAGCCCTAATTACCATCTCCTCTGCCTTGAATGGAAAGGGCCTTCGGTCAGGCATACTGCATGGTTGGTTACAGACTAGTATTTTCAACATCTAGGACCAAGTCTATCATGTGTTTGCCTTTCTGCACCTCTGCTACTGGCTTCTCGCTCACTAATGGCAACCACAAGAGCATCTGTGTGTGTGTAAAGTGCCGTCAAGTCGCAGCCGACTTATGGCGACCCCTTTTTGGGGGTTTTCATGGCAAGAGACTAGCAGAGGTGGTTTTCCAGTGCCTTCCCTCTGCACAGCAACCCTGGTATTCCTTCGTGGTCTCCCATCCAAATAATAACCAGGGCTGACCTTGCTTAGCTTCTGAGATCTGACGAGATCAGGCTAGCCTGGGCCATCCAGGTCAGGGCCAAGAGCATCTAGTCTACACTATAACAAACCAGGCATACAGAGAGAGCTGATGGACAACAGGAAACATGACAATGGAACTGATAAGGCCGGACATGAAGTAGAAAAGGTAGCCAAGCAGTGCCCTCACACCAAAGCCCCACCACAACAGCTATCCTTCAAATAAGTTATCTCCTTGGCATTCCCACCCAACCCCCTGGAGGAATTTCTGCCTAGCTTAGAATACGTATATGGATAAGAATATGCTCATGCTTCTAGAAGTGTTCAGTATTTTGTCTAGCTATAGTGGCAAACAAAACTCAACAATGTCTAAGGAGGAGATGCTTGCTTTGGCCAATTTTGTTTCACAACAGCAACATATTTTCTGTTGCCACCCTGTGTTTCTTGCAGTGACACTGCTTTGATAATTAGCGTCACTTGAACTTCAACTTGTTATGCACTTTATGTTCTCCATAATCCAGTCATAATTATTCAGAACTGTGCTACTTCTCTTATTACTAATTGCGGTGGATCCTCCTACCTGGAGAGGGACATCTGGTTCCATTTCAATGCCTGGAATTTTCTCACTCCGCAAAGTAGGGGATTTTTTGTATAGGCTGAGGAGGGGGTCAATGAAGTAATCAAAAACTATCCCTTGGGAACAAAAATTTATTATTCTTATTTCCACTGCCTACTAAACTCCATGAGATAACCAACATTAAAAGCCTTGAGAAATTCTGACTAACAAACACCAGTGACAGCCTGGTAAAGTATATAAACTCCACATATAGAGTGCTTTTCTCAACCTTCTGCAAACTGATTTGAACTTCGAAAAATAGTTCAACCATTCACAGGACTGTACATTTTTAACCGCAAGGTTTTCTAGGCTTCTCATAGCGTCTTCCACAGTAAGTTGTTGTGTCGTGCTTTTTTTTTTTTTTTTTTTGCCTTCAAGTCACATCTGGTGGTGTTTCAAGGCAAGAGGCGATCAAAGGTGGCTTGCCATTGCCTGCCTCCATGTTACAACCCTGGTATTCCTTGGAGGTCTCCCATTCAAATTCTTGCCAGGGTCAACCCTGCTTAGCTTCTGAGATCTGACGAGATCAAGCTAGCCTGGACTACCAAAAAAGCACAGACTTACATGGCAAACAAAGGAAACTGGTTGTAAAGTTTTCAGACCAAATGTATGGTATAAAAACGCCATGTTGTGGCCCACACAATTGGAATAGTCAATGCCAGTCCTGGCATAACTGCCATGTTCAATAGAATAATGGTCGTCAGAAAGCTGTGGGGAAAGTATACAAGGTGCCGCCATTTATAATTCATGTGGTAATGGTATGGAGTGTTGCAGGATCAAACTCACATCATCAAGAAATCAGACAGATCTACCATTTGCCTGTCTCTGGAATCCCTAAAGGATATTAAAAATACATAACATTGACCTTATTGACAGAGGCTATCTTATTTAATTGTACTGTACATATAGAATCTCCAAGCCACCTCCGAAGGGTATACCCTCTCCAAGTGACTGGCAGCTGAAATCCACTCATCATTTTAGGATGAAATGAGTACAGTGACACCTGACAGTTCTTCATCATCAGGTGCTGAAATCAAAAGCCTGCTGTCACAGATGATGGTTCTGAACCAGGGTCTAGAACCTTGGTTAGAATATGGTTTCTCAATTGGTCCCTGGTGCTGTCCTTGGATACTTCTCACTACAAAGGTGTCTGGGGAAAACACAGGTGATGATGCCAGCATTTGTTGCAGCCAACCAGGGTTTTATATCATCACCTGCGAGCTTAATCCTGTTTCCACAGACACTTAGAACAAACCATAGTTTCACATCCTATGTCAACTGATCCTTTTATTGGCTTTTTTTTTTTAATGAAGCATTAAAGGATATCCAAGCCACTCACTATCACATTTGAAAAGAATTCCAAAATCCTATCTTTCCTCAAACCAACTTACTCACCTGGTCTTGGAACAAAGCACCACCAAAAGCAGGTACGTTTGAAAATGCAAAATATATTTCATACGATTCATGAGGAGAATCTGGAGGAGGGTTCTCTGGGGTCAGGAGACAATCCTGTAATGAACACAAAGTCTCCAGTGAAAAAGAGAAGGGGGGGTAAAATGAATAAAGAAGTTTGAATACATTTCCTACAGCCTTTATTTATTAATACTATAATAATAATAATAATAATTTCCACTTCTATAGCTCCTACTATCCAGATATAATAAGCCTTTTAAAACACTAATTTAGTTTCACATAACGATTGTGAGGTAGTTATAATTACCTCATTACAGAGGAAGCTAAATAGAAGAATTGGCAAGTTAAATGGCGTGAGGGAGGTAAAAGTCACCTGAGTCCAAGGCAATGATGTGAAAAAAAAGGTTCAGGCAACTGCCCCTAACTAGGCAGTGAGCCACAGTCCCTTGAATAACCATGTTTCAGCAACACATCAGGCACACCTATGAGTGAGCAATGCATGAGGAATGTGAAGAATTGTTAGCTGAACAGGAAAACGTGCTTGGCTCCCCAGAGGTTTTCTATAGCCACCAATAATGAACATTTGCTAACACATGAAAGACTTAATAATCCTCCGAGTGGTATGACTTGTACTCTCCTTAATCTTTCTGGCTCATGGGATGTGGGACTGGGACCAATAATGTATTCCAAGACAGCCTCTTCCCTCCTAAGTCAGCAATGGGAGCTAGTTGAGGATGTGTTTATTAAGCAGTAAGGGTAGGGAATGAAAACTGTACTTTGCCAAGTGGTAACCAAGGGTGGCAAGATGGGTAGCCGTGTTAGTCTGTCACTAGCAGTAGAAAAGAGCAAGACACTCTGCAACTAACTCTGTGGTAGACGGTTCCCCTTTCTGGTGCAACATCTATAAAAGAAAGCTTTTATTATTGATTTAATACATTTTAAAGGAGCCTTTTTAAAAAACACAGATGTGCCTTGCTACTTTTGGTGTGCAGATGCCTTACGGATATGAGTGACTCAAACAAGGATATCCAAATTCCGCATAACCGGGCTTTTAAAAAAGAACCACATCTAAGTTCTGCAAGCTGAGCTTTTCTTTCTCATGTTTTTCAAACAATTTGTTTTCATTTCTGGGGTTTACTTTTCCTCTTTAGGAAAACCATTTGATCCAGAATGCCTTAAAAAAAAAAACCTCTGTCAGAAACTTCCTTTAAAAATCATTATGAAGCTCATTTATTCAGAAATACATATGACATACTTTTTTACTAATGACACTTGGGGGGAAATGACTCATACATCCCAGAATCCTTTTATAATGATCCCAGCTATTTGCTAAAGTAACTTCAAATTGAGTTTGGATCTGTCCAGCTGCAGCATTCTGCAAATCAACTAACATTCCTACACTGCTGGACACTTATTTTCTCCGCAAGCAATGTTAAGTACCTTGTTATAACTGGTCAATTTTAGGAGAGAGAGTAACATCTGCTCCATCCATAGCTCCCAACCTTTTACTACTTAAGGACAACAGTGAGAATTTTCTCATTTCAAAATAAATATCACAGAACCTCAAAATACAAATCTGTAATCCAATCCACACACACATGGTGTGAAAATGAGATAATCACCCATATATGGGGAGGGGCTGTGGCTCAGTTTGTAGAGCATCTGCTTGGCTTGCAGAAGGTCCCAGGTTCAATCCCCGCCATCTCCAGTTAAAGGGACTAGGCAAGGAGGTGATGTGAAAGACCTCTGCCTGAGACCCTGGAGAGCCGCTGCCAGTCTGGGTAGACAATACTGACTTTGATGGACCAAGGGTCCGATTCAGTATAAGGCAGCTTCATGTGTTCATATACAACATGCAATACTGACAATCAACATTTCAGGAGTACAATATGGGCAATCTCCATATTCTGTGAATAGGACATTGCATGGATTTTTTATGTGACAACAGCTTCCATTCATGCTAACCAGAACCTTGTTTTTTCAGCTAGTGGGCTTCCATTCCACATGAACTGGATGTAACATCTGCAGAGGGCTATATTGACATAATATTGTTTCAGTTAGGTACTAACCATTGTAGGCTAATTTCAACTAGGCTGATGGGGGGAAATGTCAAGCGAATTTGAAAAAAAGTCCCAAAGAGGTTGCGTAAATCTGTCTTCCCTCAAACAGAAGGGCTATAGACATGATGTAGCAAGGAATTATTTCTAAAATGGAAATAATATATCCAGGAGCACAGGAAAAAATTAACAATGTATGGAAGCATGGATTTCTTATACTACTATCTTCAACCCCTTGAATCTAAAATAGTCTCTTTTTTTACTTCAGTAAGAGGGCTATAGGGACCCATAGCATAGAGTGGTGAACTGCAGTACTGCAGTCAAAGCTCTGCTCACAACCTGAGTTTGATCCTTAATGTAAGCACTTGTTCCCGATGCACTCTCACAAGCAACACTCGCGGACAGGTAATCCATAGAAGAGTTGACTTTAATGGAGATCATACAGAGCTTGCAACGATAAAAAGGCAGGAATGGGGCAAAAGGGACATACAGCAGACTATATGGAGTAACAGGTCATATCAAGATAACACAGGTTGGCATGGAAACCCCTCAGTCCAACGGGCCAGGCTCCCACGAGCTTCAAAGCCAGAGAGGAATGCAGTCGTTAGGAAAACAATCCTTGAGCAAAGCAGAGTATCTGTGAGAAACCAAAACTATCCCTAAACGCAGAGAGCAGGCCTGACATGGGAGTCGGTTTCAGGTAGCCAGTTTAAGGTTGACTCAGCCTTCCATCCTTCTGAGATCGGAAAAATGAGTACCTGGGGTAAAGTGTAGACAGCTGGGAAAGGCAATCGCAAACCACCCCGTAAACATAAGGCACTTTCATACATGCCAAATAATGCACTTTCAGTCCACTTTCAGTACATTTTAACTATTGTTTGCAAGTGGATTTTGCCAGTTCACTCAGTAAAATCCAGCTTCAAAGTGCATTGAAAGTGGATTGAAAGTGCATTATTCGGCATGTGTGAAAGTGTGATGTGATGTCACCACATGGGTTAGTAATGACCTGGTGCTTGCACAGGGGACTACCTTTACCTTTAAGAAGGCCAATTTCAATCCTAATCCAAGAGTAAACAGACGGCTGCTGTTCTAAATCTGCTTTGTTACTTGAACCGCAAAATACTAAACATTAAACCATGCTGTGATTATAATGAAGTTCCTTCACTCTAGTTCTGCGCACTTGAAAATCACATCTCAGGATGAGCAGTCAATTGAAGATCCTACCACCGTGGTTGTTCTCTGTACCATGCTGCTTTCAGGAATTGCAGTGATAGTTTTCAAGTTGTATTGGACACATTTGTTAAAAAAGATGGTTCAATTTGATCAGATTGTATTTTGTGAGTTTCAATCTGGCTAGTCACATAACTGTGAAAACAAAACGATTTAAGAATTTCTTGTCATACACATAAGAGCTCCCAAGGAGCTGGATCCAGCCCCTGGGCTGTATGTTTGACACCCCTGGTTTAAGGTTTAGAGAGGTATTAGACACATTTGTTGGATTTTGTTTTTCCCATGGAGTGTAAATGGTTTATTGCTTCTAACCTGGACTAACTTGAACCAGCTCTGTTTCGATCTGCTCTGCATTTAACACACAATATAAGTTTTACCAGGACTTTATTTCATGTCCTGAGGCATTCTTCCTTCCCCGAACTCTCCTTATAATTTTTTTTTTAATGTAACATCCAGCTAATTTTGGTACGCACACTGTTATCTGCCATTTGGTTGGTCCAAATAAAAGCTATGTAGATTGCATTCATGGTCTAGGGAGTCATTCTCAGTTGATTCATTCTAATGTCTATTTTTTTTAAAAAAATGCTACTTATGTCTAATGGCTTGGGTTTTTTTTAATGGCTTGTGTTTTTAATGGCTTTTTATACTGTGGTTTTTAATTGTAAGTCACCTAGAGCAGGACTCTGAAGAGGCATCGTAGAAATATTCTAAATAAATAGTTCAATCCTATGGTAACTTTGTGAATGTTAAACTGTAAATTGTTAAACATTCCTATAAGTATATTTGTTGAGGGAGGAGAATGTCTTACTTCATATTATAACAGTATGAATATTTTTTTGCTGTCAAATCACAGCTGCCTTATGGCAACCCCTAAAGGGTTTTTCAAGGCAGTAGGCATTCAGAGGTGGTTTTCCTTGGTGGTCTCCCATCCAAGTACTAACCAGCGCTGATCCTGTTTAACTGCCAAGATCTGATGAGATTGGGCTAGCCTGAACTATCAAGGTCAGGGCATCTGAACTACAGGAATAACCAAAACCAACTAATATCGAAATGCTTCCATTGTTATCTAACTCAAAATAGTCCTTCAGTCTTATAGTAGAAACCCCAGTCATGCAATTCCGAAGACAAACTGTTCACAGGAAGAAAAAGAAGAGTAGGTTTTTATATGCCGACTTTCTCTGCCTTTTAAGGAGAATCAAACTGGCTTACAATCTCCTTCCCTTTTTCTCCCCACAACACACACCTTGTTAGGTAGGTGGGGCTGAGAGAGCTCTAAGAGAACTGTGACTAGCCCAAGGTCACTCAGCTGGCTTCATGGGGAGGAGTGGGGAAACCAACCCAATTCGCCATATTAGAGTTTGCCACTCGTGTGGAGGAGTGGAGAATCAAACCCGGTTCTCCAGATTAGAGTCCACCACTCTTGACCACTATACCACGCTGGATCTACATACTTCAGGATTTAACAATAAAATCACAAGAGCTGTCAACATTTTGGTTGTGAGAATGGGAAACAGTTTGATGGCAAGCAGTAGAATTACAACAGTGGAAAAAAAATAGGCCACACAAAATATGTCGTTTGGATATAATACAGTGTTGGCACACAGTGGGCCTGGATAACCCTGCTTGTCGGCTCCATTTTTATCTTGGACTATTCTACTTGCTGTCAGGTGTCATTCTTCTGGTGTTCCAAAGGGGCGGTGCCACTCTACACATCCCCTACTGAGTTGCTTTAGCTTAAAAGCTACAATAGAGTCCTTAGAATCTAACAACAAGAGCTATTCCAGGAGCTGGTTAGGAAAATGTGATTTAAAGGAGGTCTCTACCATTGTGCAAAATTAGGGCAAAAAAAAAATCTCTTTTCAGTTTGCACAAAGTCTCTCCATTCCAACAGTTTGCTCTCCTGCTGTTGTATCTGTCGTAAAGAAAAGACTGAGTCGCGGCAGTGCATAAAGGTGATATTTTAATCAATGAAGATTAACTCGCACACAAAATACAAAATGATTCTGCTTTCTGCTCCTCCCACTTCCAAGGCTGAACCACGACCTTTCCACTTTTACTCTGCATTTCATTTTCGTTAAAGAGGCATTTGCTTGGGGGGGGGGGAGCAAATGGGCATTAGAGGTAAGAGTAGGCTATCTGGGATACTATCAACCACTCAGTTTTTTAATAAAAGAATTCTATTTTGGAATGTTGTTATTACTTCAAAACTCCAATCAATTACATGGTAGTCACAATGGATTTGTCAATGAAAAAGCCGTTTGTCTGATGTTCTATTAATTTTGTCTGCTATAGGAAGGATTGTTGGATATAGCCGCCTTCAAGAAATTGTTATTTCTTTTTCTAGTAGGGCAGGAGACAGAGAATAGTTTCTTCAGACAACTGAAGGTTGTACGATAGATGCATTGCTGGTTTGGGTGTGTACACATAGAATCACAGAATCTATCCCACTGTCCTCTCTGATAACCAAGCTTTGCAGGTGTTTGTGCTGCTTATACTGGATGGCAGTCTCAGCGGGTTGATATAACTCGCCACACACATTTTGCAAGGGGCTTTTGGTGTGTAGTGTGTCCTGGCAAGAGTGGAGAAGAGGGCTTATAGTTTATGAGAAAAAATGTAATAAAAAATGAGGATCCTTGGGTTACTAACACTTTGAGAACCACCGACCTAGATTTTACTCATTTCCCGCCAATCCATTGGTCGGCTCAGGAGCGGAGATTGCACACCGGAAGTGACACACAGGAGGTGATGTAATCACTTTGGCGCAGCTGCACACATGATCTCCGCCCAAAGAAACCTCCCACTGGAGGAGAGGGGAGACCTGGCAACCCTGTTAGGATTGCACTGTGAGAAAGAATCTAAAATTAAGCAGTCTAGAGATCAGCAAAAGCTCAGTTTTATTCAGAATGACATCCGTCCCGGTTTATTTTTAAAAAATTATTAATACAATAATAACATCAGCAAATGCTAATCTAATATAAATAATGTTATTTTTACTAGAAAACCAACAGTAGATCTGCAATGAGACTGCATACCTAGCAACACAAAATCCAATAAGGAAAGTTAACATAGTTAATATTCTTAAAATCTGTAGAAATTACAAAGGACAGAATCAAATATTGTAAACTGTAGGTTAAAATCTTATAAAAGAGACCTTATCTGACTCAAATTGTATTTAATCTTAGTGTTTAACTCTAACCAGGGGGGTTATAATTTTGTTCCTTTTATACTTGTATATCTTTAAATAATATCAAAATTCTCAAAGACGTTGTTCTTCTGTTCTCAAGAGCTTTTAAAAAAAATAAGCGGCTCTTGACATAGTGAAAAGTTCTTACATCTCATTCCTTAATCATAGGAAGGTCACACTTCTCCACCAAAGCTGTGCTATAAGTATTCTTGCCATATTTAAAATTAATACCAGCAATTTTACAATTACCAATAATTTTACAAATACCAATAAACAATTTTACAATTACAAGGTTGGGCTCTGAAATTATCTCCGTTCCATTGATTTCTATTAATTTACTTTTATTACTTTTATTTTTTTTCTATTTATTTACTTTTATTACTTTTATTTTTCTATGAATTTACTTTTATTTTATTGAATCTGTAATTTAGTGTGATTGCATATTGCCATCCAATATATCACTCCTGACTTTAAATACTCCGTGGATCTGAGCATCACTCCATTTGTGGTTCCTGGTTTTAGATACATAGTGGGACTAGTGTTTCAGGCAATAGCTTATCGCCTACCTGTGTTTCCCTACTTCTCTTTTTTCAGCAAAGTCAGGGGAGATACTGAATGCAGTGAACTGATGTACATATCTGTGAATAGGACAGAAGAGGGCCAGTAGACCTAACAACAGATAGACTGAGGTGCTATTACTTAATTACACATTTTATCAAGGAACAAGGTGTGATTGCACTCCCCCTTAAAGGAGCAGATTCATTACCTGAGAGTATTATTAGTCCTTTGTCTGCAGAGAGGTGGTCATCTTCAACTAATTCATTGCAAGGGATAATTTGAACTCAGGGTTGTAAAGTGACATGATTTGTTTGCTTGTCTTGCCCTTTCTGCATGTGCTTCATAAATATGGATGTTTTTACAATGCAAAACTATGCACGGAGATTAAGAAAAGTTAAACATGCGCACACAGTTGCCTGTGTTAAAATGCTTTGCAGAATGAATGCACACTCAGTGTACAACTCCACTAGGACTCCAAACACTTTATAACCATGCTGCAGGAGAACCTTTGCAATCTCTTTTATAAAATAGCCTCAACAGGTAACAAGATTCCATAGTATTTATTACCAGGCCATACTACCTTACCAGGATGCAATAAGAAAGAAGAACAAATGGTGACACTGACCACTGACCCCAATATAGAAGGGTGTTTACGCTGACTAGGTTAAACACCTTTCCGCCAATGGTCACGAAGGGCTGTTATGTAGGTTACTTCTTATTCAGATAGATAATATATAGAGTTGCCAGGTCCCTCTTCACCACCGGCGGGAGATTTTTGGGGTGGAGCCTGAGGAGGGTGGGGTTTGGGAAGGAAAAGGACTTCAATGCCATAGAGTCCAATTGCCAAAGCGGCCATTTTCTCCAGGTGAACTGATCTCTATCATCAGCTGAAGATCAGTTGTAAGAGCAGGAGATCTCCTGCTACTACCTGGAGCTTGGCAAACCTAATAACGTGTGGGTGGTCAAATTGAGAATTTGGAACATATTCTTTTGTTCTGTTGCTTTTGGAAGGATATGAGGAAGAAATTTTTAGGGCAGTTTGTATTTTATAAGTCATATCTTTCTTCGCAGAGACTAATTCAGATGTTACTTTGTGGTCATGATGAAAGATCTACGTTATTAGTTGCAACATTTTTGTCGGCAGTAATTAAGCATAAAAGGGGGTAATGAAGGGTTGCTTCAGTGTGATGCTGCATGTGGCCAGTTGGCCATTAAAGTGGTATCTTTTAAGTAAGTAAGACCACTGATATATCTGCTCCGCAATATTTCAGAGCCATTACAAAAGGACAAAGAAGGGGGGGGATTGCCTTTCCTCAATGAGGTTTATGTGAAAAGCGTTCCCTTAAAGTCAAATGAACACACAATGATAATGGGATAGAATAGCGTGCTCACTTTGGGGACTCAAGTACATTATCTGTTCAAAGGGCAGGTAACAATGAGAGCAGGAGTAATGAATTCCCTCCCTCCTCCGTAACCCCAGGAACCCAGCCAGTCCCAGCTCTCCTCCCAAGGATAGACATGCCGGTCTCCGCAGCCACACCTCCTTGAACTTTTCTTAGGACAAAAGCCCACTTATCGCTAATTTTAACTTGTACATGTTTATGATTGGGAGCCGTGTCAAGAGAGGCTAAAAGGGGAGGAGAATCATTTCAAAACCTTTAGGCTCAGGTTTTCATAAAAATCCAGGTCATCAAAAGCGGCACATGAGTGCTGGAACGAGCAGCAGCGCGATCACATTACGTAACCCACCATTAGAGTATGAACGTTGGTTAATCCCCTAAACCAGAATGCCTCCCTGATATTAAAATTATACACATTAATACATTGGTTGGCTCGAACAAAGAAACAGGAAGCCATGAAGTAAGTTTGTGTGAGGCTGAATCGAATAATGGCCGGAGACAGATGTTGAAAGGCACGGATGTCAAGCAATGGCAGTCATTACAACATTCAATCACCCCATTTGGAATGTTCAACAAACTAAGCAGAAAGCCATTATTTTCACCTTCAGGATAAAGTTTTCCTTGGGCTGCCAACGAAGTCCTGCAATGGACTGATGCACCAGCTGTTTAAACGTCAGCTCCCTTTTCCGTGAAACTCCCAGGAACGGAAACAAGTCATTGATCAGGCCTAGAAATAGAGGGACGTTGTTACTGTGACCATTTTAGGCAGATTAAAATCCTGAACGCTCTCAACAGAATCTTAAAAAAATACAACCTTGGCATTATAATTAAATGAAATAATAACAAACCATAATGTAAGGCATAAAATTAACAAACATTATGAATTAATCACACTTAAACAATTACAACCCATATGGCTTGTTAAACTCAATCTGCTACCTGCAGTGACATCGACTAGATCCTGTAAATTCTATGCGGCAACATTTCCCCCCCATTACGATGCAATTACTTACTTTGGTGAAGGAAAAAATGGTGTGTAAAAACCAGCAGTTTTGTGGCATTATCTCAGTCTTCAGTGTCATGGGTTGGCTAAAGAGTTAGGTAAACACCTCCCCCACACATATCACATCTAAAGGTAAATATAATATAAATACAAGATAAATATTATATCTTAAGGTAAGCATCTAAGCTTTGCTCATATTGGACACGAATGCTCAAGACCAACAGGCCAATCCATGACAAGGTTGTTTTGAACATAAAAGGAAGGTGCTGACCCGTTGCTGTTAAATAATAATAATAATAATAATAATAATAATAATAATAATAATAATTTTGGAATTCAGCTTTACTGTGACCCAGATGGGGATGGCCCAGGCTAGCCTGATTTTGTCAAATCTTGGAAGCTAAGCAGGGTCAGCCCTGGTTAGTACTTGGATGGGAGACCACCAAGGAAGTCCAGGGTTGCTATGCAGAGGCAGTCAATGGCAGACCACCTCTTGTTTGTGTCTTACCTTGAAGACATTGCAGGTCACCATAAGTTGGCTGTAACTTGGAAGCATTTTCCACTACCAAGTCAGATTTGCATTGCATAAATATGTTAGTCCAGTTCTGGAGCATTATCACAGAATATTATGAGGCAATGCTGGTGTCGTGGTTAGGAGCAGTGGACTCTGATCTGGAGAACCGGGTTTGATTCCCCACTCCTCTACATGAGCGGCAGATGCTAATCTGGTGAACTGGGTTGGTTTCCCCACTCCTAAACTTGAAGCCAGCTGGGTGACCTTGGGCCAGTCACAGTTCTCTTTGAACTCTCTCATCCCCACCGATCTCACAAGGTGTCTGTTGTGGGGAGAGGAAGGGAAGGCAATAGTAAGCTGGTTTGATTCTCCTTAAAAGGCAGAGAAAATTGGCATATAAAAACCAGCTCTTCTTCTTGTTCTTATTCTCCTCCTCCTCCTCCTCAGGGGCTTTTCTTTTTATCTCAAATTATCTTAGTTTTTGTTTTAAATTTTGTTTTAACCTAGCTCTGTTCCTTTGCTTTTTGTTATACTTTGTCAGTTTTTATTTCTTGTTTGTTTTCTTTTTATCTCTGTTTTGTAGACTCAGGGTTAAAGTCTCACTTCCCTTCCCTGTGAGTAATGCCATAGCCATTGTGTGCATCAGGCTTCCAGCTGCCGGCCTTGGGGGAAAATGATAACAAAAAATGCAGTTGGAGGGTCCGTATGGATATACAGTTCCTTCTATGTCCCAAAGTGGCTGGATGTTCTTTGCCAGCAGAAATAAACCCGCAAACTGATGAAGCATAATATGTGCTGGTCACCCAATGTGGGAATTCCTAGCTCTGAAGACACTATCGTCCCATCCTCTTTTCAGCTTCTGGCCTCACAGACTTTTGTAATTGCTGAGACTCTAGGAAGGATTTATGATAAAATCAATGCCTTATATCAAGCCCTTTCCTGGAGGGGGGTGGTGTCATACTTTATTCCAGGTTCTGTCTGTAACCTACACCTGCACTCAAAACAATTCACAAAGAGGCTACAAAATACCACCTAAGAAGCCTACAGAAACCTCTCTGATGCTAGAATCTTGTAAAATATCACTGTTCATACGTCACTTTCGAGGGAGAATTATTGATTGAAGAGGTAAATGGTGCATTAAGGAGCATTTGGCTTATCTCCTTGATTGCTCTCCCAGAGATGTCAATGTGAAAAAAATTTAGGTCCTTCCTGGCCCTATTAGAGAAAACCGGCTTACACTTACATTCTATTCCCCTCATGTTCCTACTCTGATTATCACCAAACAGAAGTGGTTTGATGTGCATGGAATTATCCCTAAAAATATTTTTGTTCTTCTGCTCTACCACTTTGCCCCATGAAACCCTATGTTAAGAAACCTGCAGCATAATAGAACAACCTTTGCCAGTCACTGGAAACAAAAATCAACTCCAAAGATAGAGGAATGGCTGGTTAAAGCTAAAGAAATATATGTTTTAATTAAGCTAACAGCATATCAGAAAACAGAGATACAATAAGATTGGATGCGGTATGGTCACATACAATAAGTAAAATAGAGAATTTCATAAATAAGGGCTGGAAAGAGGAATGCGTTGGGCTCAGTCAGGACGTAATGATGAATATGAAGACATAGAAATAAGCTGTAGCATGGGAGACTTGACCTTATTTTATTATGTGTGTGTGTGTGTATATGTGTGTATATGTATATGTGTGTGTGTGTGTGTGTGTGTGTGTATATATATATATATTTTTTTAAATTACGAAGACTGTCAGTAATTCTGCTTTTTTTTAGTTGTTATTGTCATTGGGTTTTTTCTAATAAAATTTTTTAAAAAGAAGAAAAAAAACTAACACACACAAAAATAGTTTATAGGATTAACCATATGAAAGCGTATCTGAACAACAATACATGTCTATTGTAGTGAATGTCTATTGTAGTAAATGTTTACTCATTGCAGTATGATTCTTTAAATGTTTTTTTAATTTATTAGACCGATAAGACTATACGTCTACTGCAGACGGATTGCCCCTGCCCCCTCCCCTTTTTTCCTTTTTGTATCCTATATATTCATAATAAAAAAGTGATCATAAAAAAAAGAAACCTGCAGCAAATCTCTTACAATCAACAAAATGGAATAAAATCACCCCAAGGTAAAGGTAAAGGTCCCCTGTGCAAGCACCGAGCATTCCTGACCCATGGGGTAACGTCACATCCCGACGTTTACTAGGCAGACTTTTTTTATGGGGTGGTTTGCCAGTGCCTTCCCCAGTCATCTTCCCTTTAGCCCCAGCAAGCTGGGTACTCATTTTATCGACCTCGAAAGGATGGAAGGCTGGGTCAACCTTGAGCCAACAACCTGAAACCTGCTTGGACTGCAGTACTACATCTTACCATTCTGCGCCACAGGGCTCATGGTACATGACTTTTAATAGAGCTTTCCCCCAGTAAGAAAAGACTCATGCCCAAGCCTGATCCTAACAACTAGGAATTCAGTCAAGAATAATAAGGAACTGCTAGAGATCCTAAAAAGCTCACTCACATTTTCGAACATTAAATGATGAGCCATTGGATATGGCAGACTCCAACCTAATGTAATCCTTTTGTGTTTTGTCTGAAATGGAACAGATTAACATCAGCAGGCTACAGAATCTTTAAAAAAATTGAAGTTTTTTTCCCTGGAGAAAAAACTTTCTCCTCTGGAGAAAATGGCCACTTTGGCAATTGGACTCTATGGTATTGAAGTTCCTCCCCTCTCCAAACCCCATCCTCCTCTGGCTCCACCCCCAAAATCTACAGGTATTTCCCAATGCGGAGCTGGCAACCCTAGCCCCTAAAGGGTGTTTTTGGTCAGCTTAAATATCTTTTAAAATATTATATCTAAATGTTATATCTAAAAATAAAATATTTATTTTGTATCACTGACTTTACTCTTATTGCCTATCTGTGGTAATGTATATGCAGACTGCATGAGCCCATGCTATAAATGTCTTCTAACTGAGCAGTTGTTGTCACTCAGCTCTTGAAGACAAGCGTCCTAATACCATCCAAGGAGTGATATAATTAGTAGATATCCAATGACTGTCATGTCTTATTGCTTAATTAAATAATGTAAGCAAACTTCCGAGTACAAATGTTTGAATAAAAAAAAATGGTAATATTTTATGCATTACCACATAATCTTTTTAGAAGGCTAGGACAACTAATGTGTTAAAAATAACTGCCTTTTCCACCCAGTGCTATTATTAGTTTAACATTTCCATACATTTGCCACGGAGGCGTGTAGTTTGAGTAAAGTGTAGAAATAAAAAAGGCATGATTAAGCATGTCTGATGTGGTTCTCAACTGTTAGTCAATAATTAGACAACTCAACGTGCGCTGGCAGAAACTATAATTTATAAATAATCACATTCCACTGAAGAAGAAATTTGGGCTTCAGGCTAAAAGTCTCTCATTTAAAGTGTTTGTTGATCTGAAAACTCTTCTAGTATATTCATTTCAGTGGTCTCCAGTGCGTTGAAGGAAAGTTTAGTTTTTAACAAGAAGTGCTATGAGGTACAGTGGTGTATCCTTCTCCATAAGTCCGTGGACCTGTGGCCTAGTTCTTGTTGAGCTAATGAAAATGGTGTCTGGGCTGTACCTCTTCATAAGGCAGAGTGAGGCTTATACCCCCTACACCCACCCACACAAACTACATAGAAGACTAGCATGTCAGGAAGAGGGTTCTAGCCAAAACATCTTCCTAGTACATTTCTCTTACATGTGGAAGGAACTCAGTGAAATCAGCCCCATCAAGATTTCAAAGTAATACGGTAGGGATGAACAAATATTCCCTAGTTTGTTTCTTTTTATATTTGCTTCTATTTTTGTCAATGGTTTCAGTTCTTCAGTTTTTGCTGAGGAATGTGTAATTTGTATTCTGTGTGCATGTTGTATAGTTTCTCTATGCAAATTGTACAGGATTTATATGTGCAATATGCACCATGTTTATTTGTAGCTTATAATGCATACTGCTGATTTATTAACAAATAACATTCAAAATCCACTATTTTACAAGAAAAAAATCAGTGCAATGAAATTGAAAAATGACACTGGGGTGTGTGGAGAAGGACAGGTTCGGTTTACACAGGAAAAAAATTGAAATGGGGATTTTCAGGTCATAACAACTGCAAAGATTAAACATGATCCCCATATACAGTTTCTGTCTTCATGGAACTCATTTCTCATTTCATTGTTAAGCAAAACATGTAATTAATGAATCTATCCACCAGCTAAACATCTGCAGTTCTATCCTTTGCTCGTCAATTGGTCAACAGCTATTTCCTTCCTTAGTTCAAAGAGGAGGAAATATCCAAAGTTTGTTGTCAGGAACCGATGCCCAGCCTCTACTCAACCCTGCCCTGGCTGCCCAAGCTTAGACTGGCTTGAGGGCTAGGGTTGCCAGGTCCCTTTTTGCCACCGCCAGGAGATTTTTGGGGCGGAGCTTGAGAAGGGTGGGGTTTGGGGAGGGGAGGAAATTCAATGCCATAGAGTTCAATTGCCAAAGCGGCCATTTTTCTCCAGGTGATCTGATCTCTATCGGCTGGAGATCAGTTGAATTAGCAGGAGATCTCCTGCGACTACCCGGCAGTTGGCAACCCTATTGAGGGCCTGACTCACTGATGTGAGAAAGACTGGAAAAGGGTGGCGTATTTTTATTTTAATTGAATGTTTGAACTGTGTAATAAAAAGGTTGCTATTATGTTTCCTTGTATTATTCCATTATTAATAAAACTCGAGTAACAATAGGATTATCATATGGGACTGACAGTTTCATACATGGCTATAATAAATGCATAAATGATGCTTTGTTAGCTGTTTAATAAATTACTAATGATGCATGTTAATAATTTAAACTGTTAAATAAGACTGCAACATTTGTCTGTCAAATATAAACACAGAAATGGATCAGCTTCATATTAAAACTAAATCCAGAATGTTTGACAAGAAGCCTGTAAAATTAATAAAGAAGAAGGCATTCCTACCTTTGAGGGAGTGTGTGTATGTGTGTGTGTGTGTGTGTGTATACACACACACACACATACGCATACGTACGTATGTACGTATGTATGTAACTGAAGACAGTTTTATTCATGATGTCATTTGAGTAGCTCTTCTGCCTATTGGCAGTTTTAAATTATTGATTTTAACTAATTTTATGTGATTTATTATTTACATTGCAAGCCCCCTTTAGTTTCTATTAGGTAGAAAGGGGGCTACTGAATGTTTTAAATAAATAAATCATTGTTGTTACAGAAATGTTTTGCTTAGTGATATCCTGAATTTAGTGATAGCTTGAGGTAGCGCCCAGTTTGACAACCCAAATGGGTCCATTATTTATTTAGCAACCTCATATGCTGCCTCTCCTCGGTGCCTCAACTGATACGCATAAAACAGCCCTCAGAATAGAAGGAGACCTATAAAAGGGGGGGAGGGGATGGCACCCCTCATTTAAAAGCCCGGGTAAAAAGAAATGGTTTGGCCTGGTGCCTAATGGAAAATAAGCTGGTGCCCAAGAGAAAAGGCATTCCAATGGCAAAACACCACCACTGAAAAAGCCCTTCTCTGGTCACGTTTTGCCTCACCTCTGAAGAAGGGGACACCGTCAGCAGGGCTTGAGAAGAGGATCTTACCTGGAGGGCTAGACAGTATGGGAGGAGGTGGTTCTTTAGTGTTCCATGACAGGTGTAATCTACCAAGTCCTCTGCCATCCAGGCCCTGTTCATTTCAGTGGCGGCTTCTGTTTGATTCTCTTCCTTGATATTCAGTATCTAAGAAGAAGATGACCAATAAATCAGACTGAGCCTCTTTTATCTGCTTAGACAAGATCTTGTGACATAAGATGATGAGAACATAAGAAAGGCCATGCTGGATCAGACCAAGGCCCATCAAGTCCAGCAGTCTGTTCACACAGTGGCCAATCAGGTGCCTCTAGGAAGCCCACAAACAAGACGACTGCAGCAGCACCATCATGCCTGTGTTCCACCGCACCTAATATATTCGGCATGCTCCTCTGATCCTGGAGAGAATAGGTATGCAGCATGACTAGTATCCATTCTAACTAGTAAACATGAATACCCCTCTCCTCCATGAACATGTCCACTCCCCTCTTAAAGCCTTCCAAGTTGGTAGCCATCACCACATCATCCTGGGGCAGGGAGTTCCACAAGAGCCTAGTAAACTTTCTGGAAAGCAATCTAGTATACACAAATTCTTCTGCCACCAGCATTAGGGTTGCCAGGTCCCTCCTCGCCATCGGCTAGAGGTTTTTGGGGCGAAGCCTGAGGAGGGTGGGGTTTGGGGAGGGGAGGGACTTCAATGGCATAGAGTCCAATTGCCAAAGTGGACATTTTCTCCAGGTGAACTGATCTCTATCGGCTGGAGATCAGTTGTAACAGCAGGAGATCTTCTGTTAGTAGCTGGAGGTTGGCAACCCTAACCAGCATTATTTCACAAATCAGCTCCAAGTCCAGAATCATCATTGCACATCATTGTTTATAGATGCTTATCTGTAAACTTGCCACCATTGTTGCTATATTTTGTTATATTTTTAATTTCTTTCGGTTTAGGGTAAATAAAATAAAAAGTTTACATTAAAAAAAAATCATTGCACCAGGCCTGTCAAATCAGTCTAATACGTTAAAATGTGAAAATCCACAGTACAAACTGCCAGTATTTCACAGCTTACTATTATCTAAACCAATTCTCTCTTCTTCTTTTTTTACGTCAAGTCTCAGTTGACTTATGGCAACTCCTGGTGGAGTTTTCAAGGCAAGAGAACATTCAGAGGTGATTTGCCATTGCTGGCCTCTGCATAGCATCCCTGGACTTCCTTGGTTGCCTCCCATCCAAATGGTGACCAAGACTGACCCTGCTTAGCTTCCAATATCAGACTAAATCAGGTTAGCCTGGGCTACTCAGGGCAGGGCCAGTTCTTATAGTAGGGTTGCCAACCTCCAGGTAATAGCTGGAGATCTACTGCTATTACAACTGATCTCCAGCAGAAAGAGATTAGTTCACCTGGAGAAAATGGCTGCTTTGGCAATTGGACTCTATGGCATTGAAGTCCCTCCCCCCCAAACTCTGCTTTCCTTTGGCTCTGCCCCAAAAACCTCCTGCTGGTGGTGAAGAGGGACCTGGCAAACCTATCCTGTGTGTGTGTGTGTGTGTGTGTGTGTGTGTGTGTGTGTGTGTGTGTAAAGTGCCGTCAAGTCGCAGCCGACTTATGGCGACCCCTTTTTGGGGTTTTCATGGCAAGAGACTAACAGAGGTGGTTTGCCAGTGCCTTCCTCTGCACAGCAACCCTGGTATTCCTTGGTGGTCTCCAAGCAGGCTGACCCTGCTTAACTTCGGAGACCTGGGCCATCCAGGTCAGGGCACCCTATTCTATAGCCATCCATTTATTTCAACCCTGCAGTTCTTTTCCATTGTTGGCATGCATGAAGGCTGTGTGAAGACTGCTGACACATGTATAAATCTGCTCATGGGTGATCTGGGGAGTGGCACCACCAGCATTAGAAGTTAGGGAAAGAAGCCAGGGGAATCATGAGAAAAGTAGATTGTTTATCTCTAACTGGTATGTTTTCAGGGCACGTCCACTCAGTTACTTCATCCCAGGAGGCACCTCTGCTCTAGATGAAGAATCAATCAGATCTCCTCCCTGAAGGGGCATGCAATGCAACCCTCTGCCTTGAGGGCAGAAGCAAGCGGCTTCCCATGCAGTTCCTTCATACCACTGCTAGTAGATATAGCATAAGAGATACCAGCATTACAGTAGTAGGACGATCCATAGAAAAGTTGTGTGACTCCACAGTGACTACTCAAAGAACATTTGTTACAGACAAACAATCTGGGTTTTCCCCCCATCTTTTTTCAGGTCTCAAGTGCACTCTAGGGTTGCCGGGCTGCTTGGATTGGTGGGCAATTGCCGGCCAATCTACCAGGCTCCTCAGTCAGTCGTTTGCCTGCACACGCAGCCCCGTGTGACACAATTACATCAAGAAGAAGAGTTTATTTTTATATGCCAACTTCCTCTACCGCTTAAGGAAGAATCAAACCAGCATACAATCACCTTCCCCTCCCCACAACAGACACCCTGTGAGGTAGGTGAGGCAGAGAGAGCTCTAAGAGAGCTGTGACTAGCACAAGGTCACCCAGCTGGCTTCATGTGGAGGAGTGGGGAAACCAACCCGGTTCACCAGATTAGAGCCCGACGCTCATGTGGAGGAGTGAGGAATCAAACCCAGTTCTACAGATTAGAGTCCACTGCTCTTAAACACCAATCTTAACCACTACACTACGCTGGCTCACCTATTTGAGTGCTAAAGTGTCTCGTTGCGATGTGGCGCTTCTGGGGGGTAAACCCGGAAGTGATGTAAATCGTGTCGCACGTGGTCACACGAGCTGGATCGCTGACCTAGTGCACTTCTACGTAAGGGTGAATGGCAAGCTGACTTACCTGGTGGAGGGCTGTGGTACCGGAGAAAACACCACAGCATTCTGACCAAAAGATGCATCTTGTCAGGCTTGTCTGTTAATGGCATGAGAGGAGGTGACCGTTGAGGATATCGACAAGGTGCAGCTTAAGAACCTTGGAATTAGCGGTAAGTTTGGAAAACATCACATAGAAGTACATCTCTGAGAAAAGCCACTGATTTAGAGCTCAATCTGATCAGGTGAGCTTTGACACACTGAGAGAGAGGTTTCCATGCTGACAGTAGCATACTGAAATGGTGGAGGGGATCCACAAGGATAGTGACAATCAGTCTGTAAAGAGAAGCCCTGGGATCATAGGTTTTTTGCATCCACTGCATACTGGATCACACGGGAAGCCATTGCAGATGAGTTGGCCAGCAGACTAACTTTGACTTAATTAATTTGGAAGAGAAGGTAAACAAGAACGGTCAAGGCTTCGCCCAACTATATACTTTCCTTTTCATAACAGTGTTTTCAATTAACTTTACCATTACAAACAATGCTCAGAGTGTGGTGGCCTAACTGGAGTCTGGCCTAATTTGAAACAAATCCATCACATGTCCTTCCCCCGCCTCCCTTTAAGCGCTGGTTATATGTGACAGTCCCTCCAATCCTAAGAGCACTTACTTTGGAGTAAGCCCCATTGAATAGACTGGAGTAGGATTCTGAGTAGACCTGATTAGGATTTCTCTTACCAGCTCTAAAAGTTGAGGTCAACTGTGATCACGAGGGTTGCCAGCTCTGGGTTGGGAAATACCTGGCGAATTTAGGGGCGGAGTCTGAAGAGGGCAGAGAGGGGAGGGACTTCAATGCCATAGAGTCCAATTGCCAATGCAGCCGTTTTCACTTGGAGATCAGTTGTAGTAGCGAGAGATATCCAGCCATCATCTGGAGGCTGGCAACCTTAGTGATCACTAACATGCCAGATCAGATTCAGTCCATCAGATAAACTTTGCATACAGCTTAGAGTCAAGAGGTTCTTTGTATTGTGAGAAAGATCAGTCTTCAGAGCAAGCGCCTTAAGGTTGGGTAGCAAACTTTGGAGAGAATCAAATGAGACAGGAAAGAGATGTGGGAAAAAATTCCCCAAAGGTCCAAGGATAGGCCCTGGACACCTTTCATATGAGTCAATGAAGTAAGGAAGACAGGCTTTTGTACTGGTACCTAGAAAAGCCTTCAGAAGGGTGCCACTGAAATCTTTGGTTCCACTTATTAGCTACCTATAAGGCAGGCAAAAATTAGCGAGGGATTGGCAAAAGTGGCATCACAGATGGCAGGGGTGAAGCGATGGTGTGACAATGTCTTGGAAGCAGGGGGAAGAGAATGAGGGGTTTCAAAGAAGGGGGCAATATGGGACGGGGTCCACCCCAGAGCACCTTACTGCCTTAGAGAAGCACTACTATTTTGTCCTCTATGTCAACTGCAGTGTTACAATGAACTTGACTGGAACCATCTTAACCTCACAAGACACAGCCTCTAGCTTCCTATCTAATTAAGGAGGGAGATAGAGGGTAATATAACTCCGGAGAAGGAGGAAATTAGACTTCTAAGAATATTAGTCTAAGGACAGACAAGAGGTGTGAAAAGGGTGGAAAGGTCTCTAGCCTTACAGCCCTAAGAAGCTGACCGTTTGCCCGCCCCCTGCTGGGTCTCCTTCTCAGTTCCTTTGCACGCTAGACATTGCAACTCTTCCAACATATACATTTTCAATATCTTCTGCCAGGGTTATCAATTAATTTAGGTAGCATTCTGGGGTTGCACCATTCCTTCAGAAGGCTCATGCTTACCAAAGGACCAGAAAATACTATGTATTACCCACATGCCACAGCCCGTCTGAAGTTCCTGATGCTTAAAGAAGGGACTGGGTTTTCTCCCCCCAGTACTATTCACTTTTATATTCATTTAAAAAACAACAACACCTAGATGCAAGTATTTTCATGCTTTGTAGTTTTTTGGAATTAATTAATGGAATTCAATTAACAAGACCCAGAGTCTACCTATTTAATTTCCATACTCGTATGGTCTTCATTATCATCGTCTTCAAACCTCTTTAATGTTATGTATCTGCACATCGTTCCTATGAACAAGGCTGCTTAGATGAATTATTTCTGTATATGAAACTGTACCAATTTAATCTTATTTCAAATATTGTTTAGTGAGACTTTTCTGTATACTTTTAATAGTATCACTCCACAGATCGGAATATAGTTAATACAATTATTTTAGCAACACTTCTTTATGGTGTCCATTTTATACCTCTCGTAGACATGGGAACATGTTTTTGTTTGTCAGAAAAATCACAAACACTGAAAAGCTCAAACCTCACAAAATGTTGCAGTATTAATATATATATATCCATCTGAATTCAAGGTTGGTTATTGTGTAGCATCATAATTTTGGAAAGTAAAACCTCAGGAAATTATTAATATGTTTATATTGGGATGAATGCATGATGCCTACTTTGCTGCTTTTTGATATTTGTCAGCCATTTCAGTTTTCCACTTTGGATTTGATGTTATTTTCATGCTTCTAATACTGTTTTACGCAGCTGGTTTGAGTGATTTCTGGTTTTATAGATGAAGATCGTTTTACTATGGGGGAGTTAGTTTTATTTAATTTTTACTTTTATTGATTTACTGTTTTAATTTGTATTCAAATACAACACAAATGTCCTAAATAAATAAACTGTATATGCAATTTATACATATATGGACAATGCATTGCACTAATTATCTAATGCAAAATAATGTAGAAATATATGTCTATTTTGAGGGGGAAATCTGACACAAGAAAATTGAGCTGAACAAACAAAATAAAGAGAGGGATATTTGGGATACAACAGCAGGGAATGTGGAATTCAAAATGATCCTCAATAAGTTTCTCTTGGTATTTAACTTTTACCATTCCAAATAATTTCCAGATGCTAGCATTCAGCCGATATGTTGGCCTGCATGAGCTGGCAATTAATTGCTAGGCTATAAGTTAAAAAATACAATACCTTGTAATCCATTTGTTCTGAACAGCTGGGCAGACTGTTCATCATTCCAACAGAACAGCCTAAGTCTCTTGGTGGTTTCTGTTCTTCCCCACTCCAGCAGGTCCCAACGCCATACTGTTCAGAGTCAAATGAAGAGACTGTCAAAGTTACGCAGCATTTGCAGAACCACCAAAAAAAAAAGAATATTTTTGTAGAGCTGCAGAAGATATACAGAAGAATTTAATAATCAGTATGTACAGATGAATGAGAAAACCTGTCACAATGCATAGATGAGTGATACTTGAATATTACCAAACTGTAATAAAGCACTTCTTGTACTGTATCAACCTTGGAATCATACAATTAGTATATTATTCGACACTTGTTTAAGAAAAATAACCATTAGAAGTGGCAAGTACACGAAAATAACAATTCCCAAATGGAGGTATTGTCGAAGGCTTTCACGGTCAGAGTTCATTGGTTCACACAGCCCGGATAACCTACAAGAACCAAAATGGAGGTTTTACCCAATAGGCTGAATTTACAGAGCAGGGTAACCATCTGTGACGGATAAGGGGCTGACACCCTGAGCTCTGAGAGACAGAAAAGCATTCAGAGCTGGGTGAAGAGACGAAGAAGAAGCCAGACTGTACCCTGTGAACCTGAGGGGTTCTGTGAAAGCCAAAGCTACTGAAACACACAACCTGTGGGAGTGACAGGAGTGAGAACTGGGTTAGAGAGGGCCCATCCTCAAGTCACGAAGGGGAATTAGTCTCTGAGGCAGAGCTATTCCGGTAGCAGGGAGGTGTGGAGGATTACAGCCACTGGTGTGGGGTAATCAGAGAGAACTGGGAGAGGGATTTTGGATATTTCCCCAAACGTCTGTGAGTTCTCTGAGGAGGGAAAGGCTGTGAGCTAGGCTGGGGACAGAGAGTCTGAATCTGAGTAAGCGTGAAACTAAGAACTGAAGGAACCTGAGTGAGGAAAACATCTAAGCTATCTCTCTGAAGTAATCTTATGTAGATAAACCTGACTCTGAGTTTTCCCTCCAATTCCTGCCTTTTCCTTGACAATCAATCTCTGTGAGTTCTGCTCAATAAACGTCCCTGTTTTGTCTGTTTGAGTTAAAAAACCTCTTGTGTCATATTTCTCTCTGAGGTAAATATGGGTGTTGGACTGAAGGAGAAGGAAAATAATCTCCTCACATATATACTCAGGCCAATGCTTTTCCCTCAGCATATACGGCCGGGCTGAGAGAGTGGGATATTGAAGTGGTTGAAAGGGGGGTGCGTCATACCATCACACCGCATGGGCCCACGTTTTCACACAACCCAGGAACAAAAACAGCACATTGTCCGTAATTTCCAGGCGCGACTGGATTTTAAGAACATAACTGCATCTTGTACAAGTCACTATTGTTGATTTTGGTTTCCGGCACCTTTGGTACAAAAGACTGAATTACGCCTAACTCTTTTTTATCCAAGTTTCTTCTCACGTAACTGTGAGGATTCTTCCAGAGGCAATCTTTATGAGCGACAGTTCTGCTACATCAACAGGCCTGATACAGCCGCAAATCAGACGGGATCTGTGCTGGTCCCAATGCTGACCGCCGACAGATCAAACTGATCAGCAGTATCCGTGCTCAAATCAAATTGACCAGCAGCACTGCACACATGCTGTGGCACAAACACAGCCAGAATAGAAGCTACGTGCCTAGCGGGTTCTTCTCCCACATGGTACATTTTTTTTACCTCACTTCCCATGTAGTGCTAAAGCAAGTGGGAAAAATCTGCTCTCTGGAAATGCCTCTCTAGAAGTCTGCCATTGACTCAGAATATTTAACTCCTCAAACTGTAGCCCACAGGTTTTGGACACTAAACGTCCCTTTCCATCTTTCCCTTCATCTTGCTGTGTGAAGAGAATAGCAGGAGTAGGGATGAAGAACCTCTGACATGTGGAATAGATTAGATCTGATTTTTTTTTTTTACTTTCTTCATTTATACCTCGTTTTTTGCCTCCAGTGGAAACACAAAGCAGCTTACATCGTTCTCCTCACCTCCGGTTTATCCTCACAACAACGGATCCCATGTGGCTCTGTGACCCCAGGAACGAGGACTCAAACCTGGATCTCCTAGATCCTAGTCTGATACTCTCACCACTACTCCACAATGGTTCAACTTGCATACGCAATGTAAAAATGTCTGCTTGTTATACAAAATATGTAATGGGGAGGCAGCACGGAGCAATTTACAGAGCAATCCTAGTCAATGGACTCAGAAGTGTGTAATTCTGCTTAGGAGGATTGTACTAATACACAGACATAGCTAGGAAATAAAGGTTCTTGTCTACCAGAACTAAGCCAAATCCTCTGACCTAGATTCTAGTCCGCACTCCACTCATTACCCTTCCCACAATTCCATGGGTGTCCTGTCATAGTCAAGGTACTCATAGGTGAGGCCTCAGAGAAATAATTAACATTACAATCAGTTTGCTGAGTATCTAGAAAATCTGTATTGAAGGGATGGCATTAGAAACAGGGCATTGAAACCCAGCATTTTCATAGTTATTATGGGCAGTTATCCTCTGCCATTTTCCTTTTGGAAACCGCATGGGGAAAGTACATGGGGGGAAAAACCACCAACCAACATTGCACTGGCATGAATACCTCTGATATAAAAGTTGCTTATGGCCACAAAGGATCAAAGCTGATCTCGCAAAAACATAATGGAGAGGTTTGGGCATACCTGTAGACTAACAGGGCAATCCTATGCAGAGCTATTCCAGTCTAGGTCCATTCACTTCACTGGGCTTAGAATGGAGTAACTCTATATAGCTCCGCACCGTTAGTATCTCAAAGATCACAGGTGCAACTCCCAATGCATTAGTCTATTATACTAATATTCATGATGCTTAGACAGGGAGGGAATTCTGAGTGTCGACTTTTGGAATTTTACCATCATTTCTCTTTTTAAAGAATAAGTGCCAATATGAACTTTTGACAACATTTGTACTTTTGAAGGCCATGTCTCTGGCCTCTCCCCTCTCCCATTTATTCAACCTCGATAAAGACAGTTTTCTAGGCTTCCTGCCAGTGGCCTTGTTCATCAGCTTGAAGAATTCTCTTCTCCTATTTACCACCCTGTGGCCTTTCATCTCTCATGCTAGCTGGCCCCACTAGGTCTCCCTGCTTTCTCTCGATCCTCTTCTTCCTCATTAGTCTTCTTCTCCACCCTTGATCTTCATCTCCTTCACCTTTGTGGATTGCCTTTTGTGTGCTCTCTGATATCTTTGACTTCCTGAAAACCTTTTCCCTTGCGCTACAGTACTTTCGCTTTCTTCCGTGACCATCTCCGCATGATCCTCTAACCCTACAGTACACCTTGTTATTACTGTATACCTGCTCTCCTTGTACTTTGCTACTAGGCCTGCCTCCATTGGCTTCTGAAAGTGTGGGCTATATCCTTTGTCCTTTCCTGATCAGGATGCTCTACCTTTTTTTCCTTCAACTCCACAAGGTGTCCTCCTTTGTTTGTTCTTGAACGTCCTCCTCCAGCACATTGATCCTACAGCTTTACTAAGATATAATTGATCATGTCACTCTCTGCCCATATGGTGAAATCTAAGTGGCCGGCCTTTCCTATCTTTTCTTACCAGCTGTTTCTGTCATGTACAAGAACGTTATTGTTCTTTTCAGAACTTTTTAAAGTCGTGGAGAAGGAGACGTGTGGCATTCAGCTACCACTAGTGGATTGCTTCATCGTTAAAAAAATTAATTTTGTTCCTAGTATCTTCCTCTTGAAGGTCACAGGAAGTGACCTAACCTGCTAAAATGGACAAAAAGTTTTTTCACAGTGCCCAACTTTGGAAGGCGTACGGAACACGCACGCACACACACATACACATTACTGTCAAGGGGAAAGCATTCCTTTTCGGCAATTACGGAAATGTAACTTTCTGCCTACATTCAAAGAGGTACAGTGTGAAGAGGAACAAAAATTCCTCACACATATTCATAGATATCAGCATATTGCTCTGTCTCTTGTTCGCTGACAGAATGTGAGAAGTTTGAACATGACATGAGAATGCCTAATTTCCCAGGATATCCCTAGCATGCATGAATAACATGATGGTTCTCCTAACAGCATTATGTCTTAAAAGGTAAAGGTAAAGGTCCCCTGTGCAAGCAACAGGTCATTCCTGACCCATGGGGTGATGTCACACCCAGATGTTTACTAGGCAGGCTTTGTTTACGGGGTGGTTTGCCAGTGCCTTCCCCAGTTGTCTACACTTTACCCCCCAGCAGGTTGGGTACTCATTTTACAGACCTCGGAAGGACGGAAGGCTGAGTCAACCCTGAGCCGGCTACCTGAAACCAACTTCCGTCAGGATCAAACTCAGGTCGTGAGCAGAGCTTGGACTGCAGTACTGCAGCTTACCACTCTGCGCCACAGGGTTCCTAATTATGTCTTAGCTCTATTTATTATTTGCCAGAACACCTAACGGTACTGTCTACAGTTTATTTAAAACCCTGCTTGGTTATGCATTTCTAACAACCATGTTTCAGTAATGTCAATAATAATTTGAGGGTGAAATCCTGGTTCTGTGGGGCAAGTTATTGATTGCAATGAGATCACAATAGCAACCTTAATGCATGCTTCCTTGTTTTCTCATATGCAACCTTTTCCTTATTAGCTTCTTCAGTTAGACACTCTCTTTTGACTGGTACACTAGGAAGATCTGGACAGCAGAATTTCTTCTCATTCTCATTAGAGTCTTTTTTCAGTTATTATGATTTTGGTGCTCCTTCCTCTTGTACCAGGGGAGCGCACTATGGTCTGGTCCTCTCGATAAGCACAGTAGTCATTTTGTGTGAACAGGGCAAGGCACATATTTTCTAACTTTGGAACGTGTAAAAACGAATCTTGGAAAATCTAGCTTTCCAAATCATGTGTGCCCAAGCTGGAAAATCTGTGTGTTGCTCTATCCATACAAAATGGCGGCCATGCATATCGAGAGGATCATGTGTAGTATGTAAAGTAGGAGTGCCAAAATCATAAGAATTGAAAAGGGCTTGTCTCCAGTGAGGAATAGCCCCATTATTCTAACATTCCAACAGGATTTAAAGAAGTTCTATTAAGGAGCAGACTCAAATCTGGAATTCCATAATTTTGCTGGTCTGAGAAGCCTCAAACAGGTCACCTATCTATCACCACATCTAGTTTAATTTAGTTAAAATGGGATTTGGATCTCCTCATGTGTAATCACCTGGGGGTGAAAAGTTCCACCAAGTTGTTGCAACCCTGTAGGGTTTTCAAAGCAAGAGACAAGCAGATGGTTTGCCGCTGCCTGCCTCTGCCTAATGACCCTAGACTTCCTTGGTTTTCTCTCATTCAACTACTAACCAGGGCTAACCCTGTTTAGCTTCCAAGATGTGATGAAACCAGGCTAGCCTGGGACATCCAAGTTAAGGCTTGTGAAAACCTAGGAAATAATATTTGGTGTCTGCAGTCCTCAAACATTAGTAAAGCCAGTCCCTACCCACTTCTACCCATCACTGCTTTTCCTTTTTTTTTAATTCCTAAAGAAAGCCTTTTAGACTATTCATCTGTAAACTAATTAGATACCAAAAGCATATACAAAATATATCTCAAACAGACCTTATACAGAAACAGCAGATATATAGCAAATATTGGTTCATCCGATCTTGACTTTTAGCTTTATGTTGGCCTAAGGAAACTTCTGAATTAAGAAACTCTTCTACTAAAAAGAGAGTCCTTTCCATCAAAGGAAGACTCCATAAACTGGAATAAAGGTTCAAACTTTGCTGAGCAAAGTGGTAGGATACAGGGCAATTTCTCCTTCATGCCACGCTGGAGACCCAGCGTAGTGTAGTGGTTAAGAGCAGTGGTTTGGATCGGTGGACTCTGATCTAGAGAACCAGGTTTGATTTCCCAGTCCTCCACATGAGCAGCGGATGCTAATCTGGTGAACTGGATTTGTTTCCCCATTCCTCCACATGAAGCCAGCCGGGTGCCCTGGGCTAGACACAGCACTCTTAGAGCTCTCTCAGCCTCACCTACCTCACAGGGTGGGGGAAGGGAAGGTGATTGTAAGCCAGTTTGACTCTTCCTTAAGTGGTAGAGAAAGTTGGCATATAAAAACCAACTCTTCTTCTTTTTCAATATGTAATGCTGCTCTTTGTGCCCCCCTTCTCATCATAAGTAACATTTCCAAACTAGCATCAGCCACTGCAGGAAACTTTGGAGACAATCCATACAACATACCATACATTGATGGTATGGTGGAGATACAGGTTGCGTCAGATGCGATCAAGATAGTGTGATAACAGTTAATTTATTCTTTGGGAATTTTTTTTTTTTTGCCATCAAGTCATAGCTGACTTATGGTGACCTCATAGGGTTTTCAAGGCAAGAGACACTGGGAGGTGGTTTGCCATTGCCTGCCTCTGCCTCATACCCCTAGTATTCCTTGGAGGTCTCCCATCCAAACACTAGCCAGGGTGTGTTACTGGTCCAAGGTCACCCTGCAAGTTTCCATGGCAGAGTGGGGATTCGAACCTGGATTTCCCAGGTCCTAGTCCGACACCTTAACCACTATACTACACTGGCTCTCAGTCAGGAAATTCAGCTATAAAACCCTTTCAGACCCAATGTAAATATTTATCTATTTATTAGTAGGAGCATTTGTAGCCCACCTTTCTCAAAAACTAGATTCAAGGCTGTTACAATAATAATAAGCACATTATGTGACAAAACACACTATAAGACATTCACACAAATGGGCTAATGGTTAGTTCTATGTGCAGCAAATTTCCCCCCTTCAATTTTTGCATTTATATCCCATCCTTCCTACAAGGCATCCAGGGCAATACAGCTGTTCTCCCATTCATAGGCAGAGAGATAACAATTGTCCTTTTTCACTTCCTCTCAATCAAGAAGCCACTGAATTTATAGCTGTGCATGAAATGCACTTTGCCCTATCCTTTGGGACCCAACCGCAATGACCAGGGCATAGAGTTGCCAACTTCGGTTAGGGAAATTCCTGGAGATTTGGGGGTAGAGCTGAAGAGGGCAGGGTTTGGGGAAGGAATGGATCTTATATAATGCCATACAGTCCACTCTCCAAAGCAGCCATTTTCTCCAAGGGAACCAATCTCTGCATTTTGGAGATCAGTTATATCTCCTGGAAATCTCCAGGCCCCATCTGGAGGTTGGCAACCCTACCAGGGCACCCAGAATCCCCCCCATGCTTTCCTTTCAGCATTCCTGTTTGTATCTATCCTTAAAAATAATGATTCCAGTCTTGTGCATTTAACTGAACTCCATGTTCTCAATTGCCCTAGTCCTGAACAAACTTGCTTCCCAACCCCGAAGGATGTAAATAAATAAACAACATATTGATGTAAATAAATAAACAGTTACACCACATGCATCACACTGCACTTCTGACAAGCCTTCACCCAAAAAAATGGATGAAGGAAATGAAAGATAAATGCTGTCTTTCTTTAGCTTCTTCTTCAGTATCAACAGTTTGTTAAGGAGTAGATTGCTGGGGTGCCTGACCTGGATGGCACAGGCTAGCCTGGTCTCATCAGATCTCAGAAGCTAAGCAGGGTCAGCCCTGGTTATTACTTGGTTGAGAGACCTCCAAGGAAGTCCAGAGTTGCTGTGAAAAGGAAGGCAATGCCGAACCACCCCGTTTGTCTCTTGTCTTGAAAACACTACAGGGTCGCCATAAGTCAACTGCAACTTGACAGCCCTTTCCATCACCAGGTTGAGGGAGGAGGTCAAGGGGTTATTTCAGAGTGAAACGTTCTCTTCCTGTAGCCTCTTCTTCAGCATCAATGGTTTAAGTGGTAGGTTGAGGACCAAATAGGGTTGCCAACCTCCAGGTACTAGCTGGAGACCTCCTGCTATTACAACTGATCTCCAGCTGATAGAAATCAGTTCACTTGGAGAAAATGGCCGCTTTGGCAATTGCACTCTATGGCATTGAAGTATCTCCCCAAGCCCCGCCCTCCTCAGGCTCCGCCCCAAAAACCTCCCACCGGTGGCAAAGAGGGACATGGCAACCCTAGGCCCAATTGTCTATCTTTAAACTTGCTCGATAAAACTTCATCATTGTTTTGCCTTTTTAAATAAAAAAAAGGCAAGCCGTTCTTTGTAACCATTGAAACGAATGGTTGTGTGCCACAGAAGAGCATTTCTCTCTCTTTTCCTGAGGAAACATGGGGGGAGGGCTTGACTTGGTATTCTAGAATATAATATGAAAGATGTTTGTATCTGCAGCAAAACAAAACCGTTCACTTCTTAGAGCCCCCCTTCCCCGCCACCCTGTCCTCATCCAAAACTGTAATTAATAGGAATTCCATATTTTCATGCCGCTCGGCAGCTTGATTATTTAAGTGCTTATTCAGCACGTTCAAAACCCTAATCACCCCTTCAAAGCACATGGTACCACACAAGGCTTCCCATGTCTGAAATACATAAGGATCAGCATCACCATCATAATAGCGCGGCAGCTGTGCTTTCCACAAGCCAGAAAAGTTAGTCCTGTATACAGCAGACACACCTCAGCTACTGTCTGCCATCTGCCTAGTTAGCGGGGAGACAGCCGTGGGAGGCAGAGAGACAGCTGCTCCCCCACAATGCCGAAAACATCAGTCCTTCCTTAAAGGGCTTTGCCAATGTGGATAAACAATTTCAGTGAAAAGAATATTTAAAATTGCTGCAAATTTTCCCCTGCAACTGCTATTATGCATCACACCACAACAAAATGATTGGAAAGGGATTTTTGTTCAGCAACTGTTAACAGTTCTTGCAGGGTATTGGGGTGGGGGAGAAGGTTTTTTATTTATTTATTTAACAGAATGCCAGTTAACAAGGCTAAAAGACCATTGTCCTGGACAAAGAGCTGTTATTGCATGCTGAAACAATTAAGGGGACTGTGCTTTTTTATTTTTAAGTAAAATATACATTTTAGTCATGTTAATAAGCTACTTAAGACCTATTCATCACTTTTTCTGTAGGCCTTACTCTTGACAGTGGAAAATTCTGAGGAAACCGGGTATATTAATATACAGTGTCAATGTCATAATTTCCCTCTGCTTCCTAATGCTCAAGTTGTTTGTCAGATGCCTGCACTGCGTCTGCACGTGGTTGGCTATTGTGCTATTATTGCACTATCGCAATCCTTCGCAACTAAATTTTCCTGTGTGAAAAAAGACAAACTAGGAAGCGAACGATCGCTATACCACAACGATAGCACGATCTCCAGACCTGTTTCAATCCACCCCTGTACCTCACCTTTACATTCAGTCACATATTTGTGGTGGAAAGTGCCATCAAGATCACAGCTGACATGGTGACCCCATAGGGTTTTCAAGGCAAGAAATGAACAGCGGTGGTTTGCCATTGCCTGCCTCTGCATAGCAACCCTGGACTTCCTTGGTGGTCTCCCATCCAAGTACTAACAAGGAGCAGCCCTGCTTAGCTTCCAAGATCTAATGAGATAGGGCTAGCCTGGGCCATCTAGTTCAGGGCCAGTCACCTATTACTATGTATCTTATTTTGAGGGGGGAATTATAGGATAAGCCCAGAACAAGAATTTTTAGTGATAGGTTGTAGAGTCCCACTGCCTTCTTCTTAAGGAAGCCAGCGTGGTGTGGGAGCCAGCGTGGTGTAGTGGTTAAGAGCGGTGGTTTGGAGCGGTGGAGTCTGATCTGGAGAACCGGGTTTGATTCCCCACTCCTCCACATGAGCGGCGGAGGCTAATCTGGTGAACTGGATTTGTTTCCCCACTCCTACACACGAAGCCAGCTGGGTGACCTTGAGCAAGTCACATTCTTTCAGCCCCACCTACCTCACAGGGTGTCTGTTGTGGGGAGGGGAAGGGAAGGTGATTGTAAGCCGGTTTGAGTCTCCCTTAAGTGGTAGAGAAAGTCGGCATATAAAAACCAACTCTTCTTCTTCAAATAGCCCCCCTTGACAATGTAAAGTATGATCCTCACCTGGCCAGTGACGGTTTCATTACAAGCCTGAGGCTGCTCCCAAAATATTCATAGGAGTATTGAAAGTAAGCCTCATAAAATTTGACAAAACACTGTCCCATCCAGTACATAACTGTAGCAACCAAGGAAATGCTTGTCTAATGGAAATCTCAGATCAGAGTCAGCAGCCGCAGGTGAAAAGATGTGCTGGAAAAATCCTATGGCTTATTAAACCTTCTGCATGCCACGCAAATGCTGTACTACTGAGCCATGGCCCCTTCTCCTGTTCAATTTTCAGATACCTTTATTGGCATAGTACAATTTGCAGTATATAAAAGGATAAAAGTTAAAGTAAAATAAAATTAATATAAATCATTCCTTAATGTTGTGATTCTACTTTCGACTAGATTCCCATTGGTTGAATTGCTATCGTCAGAAATTTTGCCACGTTTTCGGTTATCTCAGGATCCTTATCAGCTAATAGTTTGTGAAGTATTTTAGTGTTATTTGAGGAGAAGTTCAAAACTGTAGGTTTTATAAGGTTTCCTCTTGGGGAATCATAAAGATGGCAGTCCCTCCCCTGTGTGGACAAGACAGCCCTGTTACAAAACGATTGATGCATTGCAGTGATAGTATCAAATAAAATCTTTATTTTGATACAAGATCAGCTCTGAATAAAAATTAAAAAGTTACAATAATAAAATATGGTGATGATTCTGGGAAAGATGGTTTGTAGAGGGGGAGGAGGGATTGTCTATTGGGTGAGATTTTCAGTCAGCCATTTGCGAATCTCACAAGATCAAAGACAACATTTGGCTACTTGGGTGGTTATCTCCTGAGAGGAGTCTGCTAAGAGAAGGGAAACTTTAGATTCTTCAGATCTCCCAGGAAAAGTTGACAAAACGGGGAGAATATACTGCGATCTTATATTGTTGTAGAAAGGGCAGTGCAACAGGACATGTTCTATAGTTTCTACTTTCTCAGTTTTGCATGGACATAATCGTTGGTAGAAAGGAATGCGGTGGTACCTGCCTTCCAGGAGGGCTGAAGGTAGGACATTGAAACATGCAACAGTAAAGGCCCTTCGGTATTTACGTACTTCCAGGATTCCAAGACAGTCTGCAGAATGAAAAGGTTTAATGTATTGCAGGATGGGTGAGTATTTATGGATCTGAGCCCTATCTGATTGAAGGGAGTGATCCCAGAGTCAGTAATAGTACAATATCCAATGATGTGTGGACGAAACCTTGCCAGAAGTCAAAAGGAAGACAATGAGATATTTTATACTCTGTGCATAAGTCTCTTGGATCTAGTGACCAAGTCTGTGCATAAGTCTCTTGGATCTAGTGACCAAGTCTTCTAGTGACCAAGTCTTCTAGTGGCCAAGTCTTCCATTGACCAAGTCAGCTTAGTTCAGACTCCTCTTCCCTTCATCACTTACACATGCAATATGCTTCTACAGCAGACTATAATTGTTCCGGGTCAACAAAAACTAGGGAGAAGCCCTCTCCCTATCTAAAAGCTACACAGAATGGTATAGGTTGCAACAACACACAGCTCTGATACCGCACTACTGTTGCTCTACAGAAATCGTTCACAACTGGACTGTCTTGGCCACACAGGAAAGTCTGACTGTGAATGACTACTACAATGCAACAACAGTGAAATATCCAACAATGTGTGGATGTAGCTTTACTTAGTTTTTCAACAGTATGCTTTGGACGGTTTTAGAGCAATGTTGCAACACTACGGTTTAGCAAGATTCATACCAGCCTGACTGAAGAGTTGCTGCTGTATCTCTAGAATGTTGAAATAAGGTGGGCAAAGAGAGAAAGCTGGAAACAGCCGTCATCTATTATTTCTTTGCACATTCTAAATTGTGCCATGGGTTGTCCAGATAGTTCCCTTGTTAAGTGCTGACATGTCTGCTAGTTTTTGTGCTATTCTCACAACACAATACACAGAATATTTGCCATTTCATACAATGCTGTGGGGCGCTAATATTCACATCTTGAAAACTGAGGTTTCCCCTGTGGTTGATATAATATTCTGCACATAGAAAAGACTTCCCTCATCTGATTTTCTCCTTCTGCATTTTCTTGGAATGTGGCCAGTTCATGAGGTAACAAACATTTTCACACCTTCACACGAAGAAACAATGAAACATTCAGTTTGATTCCAGCAACAGATCTGTCATATTGAACTGCTTATTGTGTGGCTAAGTTCCTTGAATAATTTTCTCAGTATTTCGTTGCAATGGTATAACTTAGTGTTGCCAGGTCCACTAAGGTTACCAGCTCTGGGTAGGGAAATATCTGGAGATTTTTTGGGCGGGGACTGAGGAGAGCCGGGTTTGGGGAGGGGAGGGACATCAATACCATAGAGATCAATTGCCAAAGCAGCCATTTTCTCCAGGTGAACTGATCTCTATCGGCTGGAGATCAGTTGTAATAGCAGGAGATCTCCAGCTAGTACCTGGAGGTTGGCAACCTTAATGTCCACCCTGGCCTCCGGAAGGGGATTGGGGGGTAGGGCTGCCAGATCCATGTTGGGAAACTAAGTGGGGAAGACAGGGACTTCAGAGGGGTACAATGCTGTAGAGTCTACCCTCCAAAGCATCCATTTTCTCCAGGGGAACTGATCTCTGTAGTCTGGAGATTAGCTGCAATTCTGGGGGGTTCCCAGGTCCCACCTGGAGGCTGGCATTCCTAGTATAATTTCATGGTATCCACTTTGGCCTGAATCTGGCCATATGAACCGGTGTATACTTACTGAGACCTAAGGTTGCCAACCTCCAGGTACTGGCTGGAGCTCTCCTGCTATTACAACTAATCTCCAGCCAATAGACATCAGTTCACCTGGAGAAAATGGCAGCTTTGGCAATTGGACTTTATGGCATTGAAGTTCCCCCTTCCCAAACCCCACCCTCCTCAGGCTCTGCCCAAAAAACCTCCCGCTGGTGGTGAAGAGGGACCTGGCAGCCCTACTGAGACCACTGATCCGCCTACTGGTAGAGGATCTTTAAGGTCTCAAGCATAGGACATTCCTAGTCCTGCCACCTGAACTCTTTGTCGCTGGAGTTAACAGACATTGAACCTGAAGCTTTTTGAATTCAATGTGCTCTGTCATTGAACTATGGATACACATAGGTAAAAAAAATGTAAAGGTCCCCTGTGCAAGCACTGGGTCATTCCTGACCCATGGGGTGATATCACATTCCGACGTTTACTAGGCAGACATTTGTTTACGGGGTGGTTTGCCAGTGCCTTCCCAAGTCATCTTCCCTCTACCCCCAGGAAGCTGGGTACTCATTTTACCAACCTCAGAAGGACGGAAGGTTGAGTCAACCTGGAGACGGCTACCTGAAACAAACTTCCGATGGGATCGAACTCAGGTCGTGAGCAGAGCTTGGACTGCAGTACTGCAGCTTACCACTCCATGCCACGGGGCTCTATATGGATACACATACAGGCCTCATATTTAGAGTAAGGAACTGTAAAGGAACTGGCAGCCATGTTGTTCTTACCTCCTCAACAAAAAAAAAACTCTCAACAATATACCAAACAAAAAGAAAGCACTCTACAAAAATATTATACAATATTATACGGTATTTGGTGTGACTTAAATTGCGATTTCCTGCTGTCATGAAGGCACATTTTGATAGCATTTAACAGGGCAGATCACTGAGGACTTGCTGTCATTGCATAGCATACATTTTTAATAGACACTTTAAACATTTGGACAAACACACACTCTCACACACACATATATATTTAAGTAGCATTTTTTTAAAAAAACTGGTAAATGTAATTATCTACAGTCTGAAACCAAAGGGGGGGGGAGGATAGAAATTGACTGAATCAAAATATTCTGTCATCATTATACATAAGCCACCCGAATATCTTTTCGACAAATGAAATTATTCTTTATTTTACGCTTTTAAAAAATGCATTAGGGTAATTGCTCTGCAACAAATTACCTTCTGTGCTGTAAGCTTTGCTGCAACCATCTCTCGCGTGTACATCAATTGTGCATATTGTCATGATCTTCTGACGATCTCCAGGGGTGAGTTCCCCTTAACAGCATGTTTGTAAGGGCGTTCAGTTGAGCAATCTGCAAAATAATTATGTTTCAATGGAGATATTACATTGTGAAGGGAGAAAAACCTATTATATGTCAAGTGCTAAATGGAGCAGTTCTGGTAGCAAGGCATACTTATTGGTGCTTTTAATCAACGCAAATAACTTTTGCAAACTAATAATGGTATTGTTTTCTCATAATTGTAATTTGCTTCCTTAATAACAAAGATACACTTTTCAGCCAGTAGCCATTACTTTTTATTTCAATACAAGTTAAATAGTGGTATGCAAGTTCATTTGTATTGCACTTGTTTTAAGAGTTCAGTGTGATGGAATTATTAGGAGTTTCAAATGCCATGCGTATAATACACAGGGCACAAAGAAGCACATAATAGCTAAACAGTGCTTTGTTATTTAAGCTCCTTTACCCCCCCCCCCGCCCCTCAAAAAAATAAAAGAGGATTATGTTCAGTTCAGGTACATTAAATCTAATTTGTGACAGAAGGAAGAAAAACAGGTTCAGACTAAACTAATAGAGAATTTTGGGCTTTTTATACAAGAGGAATCGGTTCTAACAATTGTTTCCGAAATTATTCTAAATTAATAATAAATAACTAGGGCTGCTACTCAATGAAAGAAATGCTTGGAACTTTACAGAGGGTTTGGCAGTCTGGCTGAAAAGAGCCTACTATGGAATCTGTGGGACCCTCACCAAATTGGGCAATTGCCTCTGTCTTCATCCCAATCAACTCCTGTATAACGCCAGGCTGCATTAGGCCCATGGTATGGGTGGAGGTCATGGGATTCAGCAAGGGCAGACTGAGAAGTTAATAATATGACCCTGGAGCAAACCATGCTGAGGGGGCCTTGCCGCACTACAAACCAGATAGGGTTGCCAGGTTCCTCTTTGCCACTGGCAAGAGGTTTTTGAGGCGGAGTTTGAGGAGGGGGGGGTTGTGGAGGGGGGACTTCAATGTAGGGTTGCCAACTTCTAGGTACTAGCTGGAGATCTCCTGCTATTACAACTGATCTCCAGACGACAGAGATCAGTTCACGTGGAGAAAATGAGCACTTTGGCAATTGGACTCTATGGTATTGAAGTCCCTCCCCTCCCCAAACCCCATAGAGTCCAATTGCCAGAGCAGCCATTTTTCTCCAGGTGAACTATCTCTATCGGCTGGAGATCAATTGTAATAGCAGGAGATCTCTAGCCACCACCTGGAGATGGCAACCCTACTCTGGAACCCTAGCTTTCTAGTTCACTTGGTTTATCGTTTTAGCTTTGCTGTAAATTTTGGAGACAATAGGGATGTTTATCTTGGGGTTTGGTTTCGTATTTTTTTATCTTAAACCCTGTATTTTATTCACAGTGGGTAGCCGTGTTAGTCTGTTTGCAGTAGTCAAAAATATTTTCTGGTAGGGTATGAGCTTTCGTGAGCCACAGCTCATACCCTACCAGAAAATATTTTTGTTAGTCTTTAAGGTGCTACTGGACTCTTGCCCTTTTTGACTCCTGTATTTTATATAACCTTGCGTTTGATGTAATTTTGTATTGCCCGAAGGCCTGTGAGCTGTATAAACTTACCTGTTAATAAATGGAAATGGACTGCACCTAGCCTAACAACAACAACAAAAACAGGCACCCAGAAAAATAATCCAGTAAATACTCCAGTAAATCCACAGAATTAACAGCAATGTCAACTTTCTTGCCCTTAAAAAAAAAAAAAATTTACCCAGATTTTCTCCCAGCATTGCTTTGGTGATCTGCTTGTGGTTCTAGTATTTCAGAGCAGTTTCAAACTTTTCCTCCAGCCGTTCGAAAGGAATTCTGACATCAGCAGCTCACCAGAGTTGGCTGACTGTCAAACTCACTCACTCAGGCCAGGTAGCCAGTCACGGATCATTAGACTTCTCCTCACAGCTTCCTGCAGCTTCCATTATTTTCTGCTTAACTGTCACGTCCATGTGGCCTTCTAAACAGCTTAACCAACATTCTTCCTACAGGAGTCAGGTATGCACAGGTTATTGATTTAAATTTGCAGGAGGAGGATGATCAAATCTTACTTTTTTGTGCCTAGCCAAATGCAGAACAGGTACATTGCTAGTGGAGACAAGTTCGGATCCTAGGTTTTGGTCTCCCTTTGCTTCCTCTCCGTTCCTCAACAGGGGGAGCTATTACTTCAGTTCTGCAGTAAGGAACACTCTGATTAAAGGAAGGCTAAAATTATGGGCAGAGAATTGGCAGAAGAGAGAACAGACAACCATACGGGTACTTTTTTGGCTAACTTGATCCTGCTGTCGCCATTCGTCAGACACTGCTAGGGTTGCCAACCTCCAGGTACTAGCTGGAGATCTCCTGCTATTACAACTGATCTCCAGCCGATAGAGATCAGTTCACCGGGAGAAAATGAGCACTTTGGCAATTGGACTCTATGGCATTGAAGTCCCTCCCCTCCCCAAACCCCACCTTCCTCAAACAGAAGCCTCATGTCCAGAGTACAGGTTGTGCATCAAAACAGGGGAAGAAAAAAGAGGGGAATAAAACCCAACCTAAAAACAGAAGCTGGGTACCCAAGGTTGGGTAGAAAGAAAATATATATAAATATATATAAATACTGAAAATATAATTTATTCGAAGCGCTATGTAAAGGTTAAAAATATTTAAAAACATTAAAATAGCACAATGGCATTTCCTAGGGTTGATATCTGTAACCACATACCAAATGCATTTCGGCCTATTGGGCCATCAGTGGTTAATTAAAACTCATGTTAAGCCTGCAGACATTTACAGAAATAAATAAATACATATACAAACAGTTCAAATCAAACCAAGCATGCGTATAGGTTGTAAAATCTATTACCAATTACTCAAACATCTGGTCTGAATGGTTCAGGTTGTGATACTGGTTTGTATATGTTATCAACCTAGTAGAACAGTGTCTATCAGATGCTATGGCACACCTATTTCCTTTAAAACCAGCCATCGCTTTTCATGATCCACACAGTCAAAAGCTTTGCTATAATCTATGAAATACAAGCTGATTTTCTTCTGAAATTCTCTCGTATGCTCCAGTAACTAACATAAATTTGCAATATGATCTTTAGTGCCTCTTCCTTTTCTGAATCCAGCTTGGACATCAGGCATTTCTTGTTCCATACATGGGAACATTCTTTGTAGTAAGATTTTGAGCTTCACTTTACTAGCATTAGAAATTAATGTGATGGTCCAATAGTTGCTGCAGTCTTTGACATCTCCTTTTTTTTAATAAGAATGTAAATTTATGGCTGTGATTACTAACAGCCAGTAGAAGACAGAACCAGAATACAGGATGATCTTGACAGGCTGAAAAACTGGGCTCAAACTAATATAATGAATTTCAACAGAGATAAATGTAAAGTTCTGCATTTGGGTAGGAAAAATCAAATGCATAATTATAGGATGGGGGAGACTTGTCTTGGCAGTAGTATGTGCAAAAAGGATCTTAGACCATACACTGAACATGAGTCAGCAGTGTGGTAGCTAAAAAAGGCAAATGTTATTTTGGGCTGTATCAACAGAAATATAGCGTCCAGATCACGCAAAATGATGGTATCGCATTACTTTGCTCTGGTTGGACCTCACCTAGAGTATTGTGTTCAGTGTTGGACACCACAATTTAAGAATGATGTAGACAAGCTGGGACATGTCCAGAGGTGGCAACGAAGATGGTGAGGGGTCTGGAGACCAAGTCCTATGAGGAAAAGGAGCTTGGTATGTTTAGCCTGGAAAAGAGATGACTGAGAGATGATATGATAACCATCTTCAAGTACTTGAAGGGCTGTCATAGAGAGGATGGTGTAGAGTTGTTTTTTGTTGCCTCAGAAGGTCAGACCAGAACCAACAGGTTGAAATTACATCAGAAGAGTTTTCGGCTAAACATTAGAAAGAACTTTTTGACGATTAGAGCGGTTCATCAGTGGAACAGGCTTCCCTGGGAGGTGGTGGGCTCTCCTTCTTTGGCAGCTTTTAAGCAGGGGCTAGATAGCCAGCTGACAGCTGATTCTGTAAAGTTAGGCAGATCATGTGAGGGAGGGCATGAAGGGTTGCATTTTGGGCTGCAGTGGGAGGGGGAAGGCAAGAAACTTGCAATCTATGGGAAGAAATCCTTCTACCGAATCCCATGAGATCAAAGTCTGCATCTTCCATCATAACTCTCTTCTACCGGCTGCTGATTTCCATCAAAAATATCCCACATATTTACTCATTGGGATAATTTGCAGCTGAACCTGCAATAGTATTGAAGTATAGCCCTATCTTAACAACATTAATAGTAATGTGTATGATCTCTTAATGCTAATGTGAATAAGTATTACATCAACAAGTGAGAGGAGTATTAATATTCCTACTTTACTATACATACCATGCAATCGACTTAGCCAGCTGCTCAATGAAAACAGCCATTTACGTTAGAAAAAACCTGGCAATAATTTGCCATGGTGAAGAAAGCTCAGTGTTGAATTAATGCCAGTTTTTCTTATAGCATGGCATGGGTTTTGCAGTTTTGCAGAACCCCATCTTGTTCAAGGACCCAACACACAATTTGTATCAATACGTCCAACATGAGTGCATTGTAGTTATTTTCAAATAGCCACTATATCTATAGAAATCTGTACACAGAGCAGCCAAAGTGGAATATGTAAAAATTCTTTTTACTAGGAATGTGAGCAAGGTTCTATTTACAAGAAACAGTGTCCATTGTCCAAAAGCACCAGCTAGCCTGGAATACTCTGGGGTGTTCTCTTTTATGTATTTAAAAATCCCCCCTTTTGATAGTATTTTATTGTACACTTGATGTTTTGTTTTGTAAACTGACTTGCTATGCAATTCTAAGCCGAGTTACACCCAAGCCCAGTGACTTAGAAGGATGTAACTCTCTTTAGGATTGCCCTGCCATATTTTAAAAAGGGCAAGATATTAGTTTAAGAAGAAAACAGATACTGAAAGCATTGATACTTCTACTTTTAAAATTTTATTTTGCTTCATTTATATCCTGCCCTTCTCCCCAGCTAGGGAAGCGGTTGGACCATTGGATGACAATGGGAATAAAGTAACTGTAAGGGAGGATAAAGCGATTGCTGAAAAACTAAATGAATTCTTCTCATCTGTCTTCACTGTTGAAGATACAGGGCAGATTTCTTCTCCTGAACAGAGATTTTGGAGAGGGGAAAATGAGGAACTGAGGCAAATAGTGGTAACAAGGCAGGAAGTCCTAGAACGTCTAGACAAATTGCAAACTAACAAGTCACAGGGACCAGATGGTATTCATCCTAGAGTTCTTCAAGAACTCAAATGGGAAATTGCTGAACTTCTAACAAAGATATGTAATATGTCCCTTCGATCAGCCTCTGTACCAGAGGACTGGAGAATGGCCAATGTAACACCCATTTATAAAAAAGGTTCCAGGAGGGACCCAGGAAATTACAGGCCAGTTAACTTAACGTCTGTTCCGGGTAAATTAGTGGAAAGCATTATTAAAGATAGAATTGTCAAGCATATAGAAGGGCAAGGTCTGCTGGACAAAACCCAACATGGCTTCTGTAAGGGTAGGTCCTATCTCACTAACCTATTTTTTTGAAAGCGTCAATAAGCATGTGGACAGGAATGAGCCTGTGGATATTGTATATTTGGATTTCCAAAAAGCTTTTGACAAAGTCCCCCACCAAAGACTGCTAAGCAAACTTCATAGTCACGGGATAAGAGGACAAGTCCTCTTATGGACTGAGAGCTGGCTGAAAAATAGGCAGCAGAGAGTAGGAATCAATGGTCAGTTCTCCCAATGGAGGGATATGAGCAGTGGGGTCCCTCAGGGATCTGTGTTGGGACCGGTGCTTTTGAACCTGTTCATCAATGACCTGGAGTTGGGGGGTGAACAGCAAGGTGGCCAAGTTTGCAGATGACGGCAAATTATTTAGGGTGGTTAAAACAAAATTGGACTGTGAAGACCTCCAAAAGGATCTCTACAAACTGGAAGAATGGGCATTAAAATGGCAAATGAGATTCAATGTGAGCAAGTGTAAAGTGATGCATATTGGGGCAAAAAATCCTATCTTCACATATACACATATACACAGACCAAGAAAGGGATCTTGGGGTGGTAGTGGATCGCTCGATGAAATGTCAACCCAGTGTGCGCCTGCTGTGAAAAAGGCAAACTGGGTGAGTCACAGCTCTCTTAGAGCTCTCTCAGCCCCACCTGCCTCACAGGGTGTCTGTTGTTGGGAGGGGAAGGTAAGGTAATTGTAAGCCAGTTTGATACTTTCTTAAGTGGTAGAGAAAGTCAGCATAAAAAACCAACTCTACTTCTTCTTCAAGAGAGAGAGCCAATCAGGCTCTGCCCGACAAAGCCTGGGTGGCGGAGCTTGGCCGGCAGACCTCAGCTTGGCATGCTTCACTTGGGTCCGCCAGCTGGGCATAAATCCAGCCTCGCCCTGCTGCCGCCTCATTCTGCCGCCTCATTTATCAAGGCAGACCACTAGTCTATTAAAGTCAGTATTGGCTACTGCCTTCTGCACACAGATATTCTGCCACTGAGCTACAGATTCCTGTTTGCTTCTTGGCTCAGTTTAAGGTGCTGGTTTTGATCTATGAAGTTCTTCATGATCTGGCATATCAGGACATTTACAGGAAAAGCGGGGGGACCTTTTCTCTTAGTTCCTTTTCCAAAGTTTTATCACCAAGCCTGTTATTCCCAGGTTTTATGTAAACAGTGTTGGAAATTGTACAAATTGAGAATCCTAGGCTTATTAGAGACAGAAGATCATTGAACAAAGCTGTTGATATGCTTCTCTAGCATCTGTTTTTGCTTAGATTCTTTTTTTCTTTGTGCGCTTTATTCGTTTTAGACATGTGTTTATAAATAAGTTAATATGGCCATACATGCAGTCACCACATGGAACTATGCGAAAATAGAAATGGAATTAATTTTCAAGGACATTTTGTTTCCTATATCAATGTTCCACAAGAGGAGCCTTTTTCCAGTTCATTTGAACCATAATAACTCCCACTAAGAAGTTCTCTGTTGCTTTGCTAACTAAGCAGTCTAAGGATGAATACCAGTGATTTTGACTATGGACATAGGTTATTGTTTACCAGGCTTTCAGGTAGTACACTCCCTTATCTCCTCAGATATTTGAGGAGCAGGAAATAACTCTGAAGCAGAACCCATTTTTTCAGGCAAAAAGTCCCAGGTTCAGTCCCCAGCACTTCCATTTAAAAGTAGGGATGCCATGAACCTCAACATGGGCAGGTTCAACTGGAGAGAGGTTCTCGATCCTTCTAATGGAGACATTATCAGACACCAGCCTAGACCAACTACTGGTGGTAATCTCACGTATGCCCTTGACCATAGGGAGCAGCATAGACCCCGCATCTGTGGTATAGAGCACATCCATTATCAGATCCGAAGGCCTCAGATCCGATGAAACCTACTCAACACCCAAGGCCTTAGCCATACAAATCAACTGTTCAATGTCATCTCAGATCTTCAGTTGGCAGTACAGGAGATGGGTTACCAACTGCACCATCCGGAGATGGTAAAGAGGTGTCCTCCAAGCCCAGCTCTGAGTCCCGGTCATGCTCCTCCTCCAGATCTGACAGGGTGTCACGGTGGGCCAAAGCTTGCCTTTTCGCTGACATTGATGTCAAGGGTAAGTCTGAGCTCTTTCTTTTCACAGCCGATTTAGCTTGGCCTGGGTGATCTGGGAGGTGATGGTCAAAACAACCACAAGGTGGATGGGGTGGAGCACTGCCAATACGCCTGGTGACCCCAATGAGGATGCCACGCTCTGATACAGGCTGGAGCTCTGTATCAGAAGGCACTGCTGGAACTTCCACAACGTTATTGTCCGACAACGAGAAGTAAATGTCGGGCCCCAATAGAGATGGAGTGCATGGTTTTCATTGATGGCCTCCTACAATATCTTGGCACAACTCCTCGTCTTTCTAGAGCTTTTTGTTTAGCTATATTGAATGCTAACCCCTCTATGGTTATGCAGGGCAGAATTTTGAATATACCATTGTAAAGAAAAGTAGCCTTCAGACAGGACCTGTCCTTGCTCTTCTGGCTCTATCGATTCACTAGCTCATGCCATTTTGGAATGCTGCTTTTATGAGGAACTTCGATCACATTATATTTCCCCCCTTTTAACATATAAATCCAATGCCTCTGTGTCTGACATAATGCCTTTTTTATTAAGTGACAGGGATCCCAAGGCTACATTGTCAGTGGCAAGATTTGTTTCAGTCCTTATATCCCTCAAACACTAGATATATGCTGCTCAAGATCAATGGCTCAAGGAGCTTCTAAGGGATAAAAGGAAAGGGCAGTATCTTGGCATTGATGTGTAGGATTCTGACCCCGAAGAGAGGATGAGGTAGTCTTGCTCCCGATCTGATCCAATGTGTCGACTTATCGGAGACAATCAGCACTGAGATGATGGTGAACAGCGCCGAGGCAATGGCAATTGACATTGAGGAGATGACGCTCAGCACCTAGGAGATGGAGACCAATGCAGAGGAGATGACTACTTGCATCCAGGAGACTGGGATTGGCACCAAGGGGACTGAGACCAGCATCAAGTCTACTGAGACCGTCAATCCCAATCCCTCGGTGACTGAGAACTGCCCCAAGTTGACAGCAATTGTTGGTGTCAAGACTGCAAAGTTTGTGATTTATGAGACGAACATGAGGCCAGCCCGGTCTGACGATCATTAGGCGAAGGAATCTTGGAGTCATGTCAATGGGAAGGCCAATAGGGAGACCAATGAGGAGACCAATGGGGATCTTCTAGCCTGCTCCTCAGGTTGGCCAGAATTCTTTAAAGATTTTTCCCACAAAGAGGAATTGAACTTCGAAGCTTTTTCCTGCCTTGCCTTCATTGTAAACAGGCTACAGGCATGGCAAGTTGATATAACATGCCCCTCATGAAGGCAAAAAAGGCAATCGGTGTGTTCATTGTTCAAGGCCATTTTAGTGCTACACTGTTAGCACTTTTTGAACAGCGCCATAATTGTGGAAGAAGAAGGATCTGAAGAATAAGAGGAAAAAATCACCTCAGAAGAAGATGTATTTAAGTGAAGCCAGAATATGTCCTCCCTCCACAGCGGCAGAAAGAGAACTGAGGGAAGAGAACTGCTCACCCGCCCCTCCGTCACATGCCCATTTGGGCGGGAAGAGCCGTTGGCTCAGATGCAAAATGGAGGGGAGGGGGAGCGCTTCATCGGAGCAGATCTTTCTTGAAGCTTTCTAGTCTGTTCTCCGCAGCTGGCCTGCGCATGCGCAGTTCCCATGAGGGACTGCATAGAAGCCACGACGATTAACTTTATGGGCTTTGGTGCAATATGTATAGCTTGACTTGCGACAGAGACAGCCTGAGTTAACTTGGTTTCTGAATTGCTGGGTCCAACAAGAAGATAGAAGACATGTTCTCAGTCATTCTTTTTGCTTCATTCCTAATCTCTGTGACTAAAGATATTGAGATAGCTTTCACTCCTATACTTTTACTCCCACCAATCATAGTATAGAAGCATAGAGTTGCAAAAGGCCATACAGGCCATCTAGTCCAACCCCCTGCTCAATGCAGGAGCAGCCTAGAGCATTCCTGACAAGTGTTTGTCCAGCCGCTGCTTGAAGACTGTATGGGGGAGCTCACCACCTTCCTAGGCATCCGATTCCACTGCTGAACAACTCTTACTGTACAGCAGGTCACAAAACAAGCCAATCATTCCTCAGATCTGCCAACTCTCAAAGTAATGATGTACCGCCACCTTCTGCTCAAATGTTCTTTTTGGAAGCAATTCCCCTTTCATGAATTCAAAATACCAAAAGCAAGACCTCACCTGAACAAACACAACCACCTCCCAGGCAGATTTCAATGAGACAGTGTTCAGCATTGATTCAGCTGTTTATATTCTGGCACGTTTGCCTCAGACTGGCAGATTTTTGCTGTTTTCCCCCAGTTTTTCCTCTAGTTTGCAGTGTCTTTATGAGTCAGCAGAGATGTCAGTGTAAAATATTCGGGGGTGGGGTGGGGTTCGCCAGCAGATTTGCAAGGAGAAGACTTCAGAACATTTCAAACAAAGACTTTGCTTTTGTCCTTTATTATTACAGGCATTTTTGGATACACTTTGCTAATCGTGAAAGACAGACACAAATCTGTCATTGAAGAAGATGAACTCCAAGACCTTGAAAGATATAGGTGCTCATTTATGATTACATGACTACCAGAATTCCATTTAAGGAAACTGCCTATTTCCACAATATAGTCAGCGCTGTTTCTTAGACACCTAACTATGTGACATGTTGAAGGATGTTTCAAAATGGGCTGCACAAAGTCACACAGCAAGATCAGGACCCAGGTGAAATGTCTGAGGCTCCTCCCAATTACCTTTAGAGCCTCTCACAAAGTTGGGGTCATGCTGATCTTTCCCTGTTGGTGTCCTCGCTGCAACAGAGACTATACAACTACACAGTAGGCACTAGTCAGGGGTGGAATTCAGAGCAGGCCTGACCTACCTAGTTATTTTAAAGACTGACCATGGCTAGCCTCCCTATTATCATCTTAAGGTCTCATTTAAACTTTTACTTGTGTTAGGTTAAACAGAAAACAACATAATTTTTTAGAAATAAAACACAAACCCCATTAAACAGATTACAGATTTATTGGTTCTGCACATATTGCTGTTCGTTGCAGCACATTTTACTAGTCTGGATTAGGGTTAATAAATAGTGGTGGCGTCTTGTGAACTGTAGGGGGAGTTGCCTTATTCTCAAATGAGAATTCCATCCCTGGGCCAAGTCCTGTGGGCTGCTGAGAGAAGCCAGAATGACCTTCCTCTTCCAACTGTAGTCACAGAGCAATACATGGTTGAATCCCGGCTAAATTTTCTATCAGTAGATCAGAACGTTCATGCTTCTGCCACTGTGGCCTTTTATGCATGGCTGTTTCCCTCGTGGCCACCCGTCCAATGACTTTGGGTCTTTGTTTTGATTATGCATGCCATTTCTGACCATCAGAGGTCGCCTCGCTCTCCCCCTCCATTTCCCCGCAGAGACCTGTTTTATCTCAAATTTTCAGAGACCTATTTTTTCCTCGAATTTGAAATCGTGGGCAAAAACACGAGGAAACGTGGGGGGAGAGCGAGGCGACCTCTAACAGTCAGAAATGGCATGCAGAATCAGAACGAAGACCCAGTGTTGTTAGAGGGGTGACCGCAAGGGAAACAGTCATGCATAAAAGGCCTGTAGCTCCCTGGTCTTCACAAAATACTGCTTCTGGGGAACAGGAAACCAGTTGAAAGTAGGGGTCTGCATCCCAAAGTTCCCATGCTGAAAATACAAATGCACTTCTCAGGTTGTTACCATAATTTTTAGAATACCTGGATGGCCCGGGATAGCCAGATCTCCTGAGATCTTGGAAGCTAAGCAAGGCTTGCCCTGGTCAGTATTTTGATGGGAGACCACCAAGGAATAATAGGGCTGCGATGCAGAAGCAGGCAATGGCAAGCCACCTCTGAATGTCTCTTGCCTTGAAAATCCTACAGGGTTGTCATAAATTGGCTGTGACCCGACAGCACTTTACACACACAACACAACACAAATGTGGGATTCTTAGGCATTACAAATCCATTACCATAATTTTCATGAGCATTCTCTCCTCCACAGTAGACCAGACTGGTTGCAAACAGCGCAGTGCCGCTCGTTAGCCCTGTAGCTAACTCTTCCTTGCAAGGCTATTGTTAGGGAAGGGGGATTAGAATGGATTGAATCCAAGCAGGTGCTCTTTACCTGGAAAAGAAAGGAACAGATTCTGTTAGGAAACAATGGCCCCTTGTAACCATCCTGAGCTCCCTGAAGGAAGAAACATTGTGCAAAGCTAGTCTTTTTGGAAGACCTATAAGATGATCACTGCAAAGCAAGTGTCAGTGAAACATGACACCCTTCGTAACCAGAACCAGTGGGGCGAAACTACAGAGAAGAATTGCTCAACTGTGTGGGAAAGGCAGGGGAAAACCATTGCATCCCAAGGTACACCAGGCAACCCCAGCCTTCCCCCACCTGATGATTTTGTGAGAGGAAAGCAACATTCCTGCTGGCATTGTAAGAACTCCCCTGGATTTACCTATCAGAGCACAGTTAAGACCGAGGCCCTGTGGTGCACACATCAGCTAGTGTGGTGTAGTGGTTATGACTGTTGGACTAGTATCTGGGATACCTGGGTTCGAATCCCCACACTGCCATGGAAATTCACTGGGTGATCTTGGGCCAGTTATATTCTCTCAGCCTAACCTACCTTACAAAATAAAATAGAATCCCTTTGTCCATTCTGCTTGAAATCTAGGGGGTATTTAGTTTAGAGGGAGGACTACATTCTGTGCAAATTTGGCGCCGATATCTTTTATAACAGCTGCACCCAACCCTCAAATAGGCCCCCTATCAAAAATAATGGTCCCAAAATTCCAAAACCTGGAAAAATCCCCATAATTTGAATCATGAACCAGTACTGACCTAACCTAAAATCAGGAATGAATGGTCAAGGTGCCCTCCCCAAATCCTGGATCTAAAATTATAACAAATTTTTTTCTCAAAGGAGGAATCAGTGGAAATTGTCAATTTAGTTTAGATCCAACCCATCAGTTTGGGTTGTGATTCTTTAGGAGCCCTGCTCCTGAGTCAGACAACTTTCTCCACTAGTTATCTAAGAACTGGGGAGAGACTTCTCCTTCTAGATTTCTCAGTGTTTGTTCTTGTTAGCAACACCTGTTTGCTACCCTAATGGTTTTCTAACTGGGCTTAATATGTCCTATTAAGTCATAGGGGGAAAACCACCTTATCTATCTAGGTGTGTGGATCCTCAGCATCAAATCTAAAGATGATTTTATTCTTAAAGCTGTAATCCGTTGAGACTACACCATAACTTCTCCTTTGCTGCCATTTATTAAAGATCTCTCATGAACCGTGAATCATTTCATTTTTAAGTACTCTTATTTCCCTTAAATTTACTTAAAAGTTTTATTGGATTCAGTCAGCACAGCCCCGGCAGACAGCTCACCTATATTTAAAACATTCCTGGTGGATAAGCATAAAACATTTAAAAGGCACATTTGATCAGACAACAGCAGCACCAGGTTGGAGTTAGAAACAGATTAGACATAATTGACGATAAAGAGGACATGAGCATCACTCCCATTTGGACGAAGTGGGCTTTACATTACCAGATTCATCCAGAATACATTACCAAGAAACATTGAATTGTTATCTTTAGACAGCCTTTTTCTAAGAGTTTACAATTTCTCAGTTCAGTGAAGCTTGCCACCAGCTTGTTATCAGAACAAAAAACGAAAAATCATCCGGTTCACTGCACAGAACTGATCTCACCTCAAAAAAGTACACATTTCCTTCTGATAACAGACACTTCATTGGACTGTAGAGGAGCCACTTCATGCTCCACCGTGAAGGCAATCTTTTTAAGATTCTTCCACTTTTCGGGTAATTCCTAACAATGCACAAACGGATATTGTTTGCTCGTTTGCATGTCAAGCCAGCAACCCTTCTTCTAGTAAAGGGCTGCACTCATGTCTTATTTTCATTTCCCTTTTTTTCTACCCTAGCAGATTTGTATCCTTTGCTCTCCACCTCCTTATTTGCTGCCAATGGGGGACACATTGCTTCTGATAATACAAACATTTCGACCAAAATTTTTTTTTTAAGTTAAGGTTTGGGTACAACTACCTGATCCTAATGAGGAAACTGAAATTGTTCAAGACTTTCTATTCCTTGGCTCCATCATCAACCAAAAGGGAGAGTGCAGCCAAGAAATCAGAAGAAGTATTGAGACTGGGAAGGGCAGCCATGAAGGAGCTAGAAAAGATTCTGAAGTGTCAGGATGTGTCTCTGGCGACCAAGATCAAGTTATTGGTTCTTGTAGGTTATCCGGGCTGTGTGACCGTGGTCTTGGTATTTTCTTTCCTGACGTTTCGCCAGCAGCTGTGGCAGGCATCTTCAGAGGAGTAACACTGAAGGACAGTGTTACTCCTCTGAAGATGCCTGCCACAGCTGCTGGCGAAATGTCAGGAAAGAAAATACCAAGACCACGGTCACACAGCCCGGATAACCTACAAGAACCAATGAACTCTGACTGTGAAAGCCTTCGACAAGATCAAGTTAATTCATGCCATCGTATTCCCTGTTACTATGTATGGGTGCGAGAGCTGGACAATGAAGAAAACCTTTTAGCCAGAATCTGGAAAATGCAGACAAAACATGCGGGGAGAACGAGGCGACCTCTGACAGCCAGAAAAGGCAGGCATAATCAAAAGGAAGCCCCGAAGCAGTCAGCGGGGGTGACTGCGGGGAAACATCCCTGCATAAAAGGCAATTAATGGAGTGGCCCACATAAGTTCAATTAAACTATGGTTTTGTATGCTATCCAAACTCATCCAGTGAAAGATAAGATATAGCACAAGCTGCATTTCCTCCAGGTATTAATTTCAGTATCAAGTTGTGTGAAAAACCACAGGTCTGAATGCATCTTGTGTTAAAGAATGCCAGAAGATTGCCACCTCCAAGTTGGGAAATAACTGGAGATTTTGGGGGTCAAGAATGGGAAAGGTAGGGAGGGACATTAATGGGGTACAAGGCCATAGAGTCCAATGGCCAAAGCAGCCATTTTCTCCAGGGGAACTGATCTCTGTCACCTGGAGATCAGTTGTAATAGTGGGAGATCTCCAGCCACCACCTTGAGAGAACCCACCACCTTGAGAGAACCTACGGGTCCCATCAACACAGGAACAAGCTATGTAGCTGTCGTTGTCTACGAGCATACGGAAGAATTTAAAGCTTGAAAAAATATCTATGAAATGGGGATTTACCGGAAGCCCATTGCGGCATATTCTTTTTCAGTTGCTTTTTGTTCCATGTATGGACTCTTATGAATTGTGAGCGTTTTACGCCTTTGTATATTCTAACATTTCGCGTTCCTTGTTTATTGTACTATTGGGACTTTGTCCCTTTTTGCCTTACCAACTGCGGATTTCCTTTTGAGGTTGTTTCCTCTGAATATATTTTCTATCATCATAATCCAGTTGTGATACCTATTGCCTCATATTGGTGTGCTTTTACTTGTGCTTTGCTCTTTGAATCCACACCACCTTGAGGTTGGCAACCCTATGATAAGAACAGCTACTTCCTGGAACTAGGCCCACATTGCTCTGCCAAATGGCAGTCGAAAGCCCCAACTCTTATAGAATGCAAAAGTTGTCATTCGTTCACTTGGCCTGAGAGTTTAATATACATAAGCAATCTGCTGACAATGAATCTATAAATGAGAATTCATAAAGACATTTCTGCCTATAAATTGCACCTTAAAGACAATATTTCAGCAGCAAAAACATGTTTTCCAGTGAACTATTTACATTAAATGAGAATTTAGAAGAGGAAAGTAAACCAATCAAGTTGACAGGCTTCCACAAGTTTCATACCAAGCATGAAGCATTTTCATTTCTTGGAAATCATGCAACCAAGAAAAAAGGGGGGAGGGATAAAGACAAAGCCCAGCAGATGTATGTGCATGGAGCTGGATACTTTTGAAAAAGTGAATGCAACAATGCTCAACAGTTTCATGGATTATATTGCACAAATTTGAACAGCACTGCATGCTCTAGCTGATTCCTGTTTCCTCTTTGACACTTTCTTTTTCCCTTTTAAACTTTTACCCCAGGGCTGCGCTGTGTTATCATTTTATTGGTTGTAAATGTTTTGACGCATACAGTTATGACCCAGTTAGCATATCCATTGGTTGGAAACCATATTGAGAGCCAGCGTGGTGTAGTGGTTAACAGTGGCGGACTCTAATCTGGAGAACCAGGTTCGATTCCCCACTCCTCCATATGAAGTCTGTTGGGTGACCTTGGGCAAGACACTAGGATTGCCTACCTCCAGGTACTAGCTGGAGATCTCCTGCTATTACAACTGATCTCCAGCTGATAGCGATCAGTTCACCTGGAGAAAACAGCTGCTTTGGCAATTGGACTCGATGGCATTGAAGTCCCACCCTCCTCAGGCTCCACCCCAAAAACCTCCCACCGGTAGCAAAGAGGGACCTGGCAACCCTACTTGGAGGATCAGGCAAGGCTATCATGGGAGAGGACAATATGGGGGGCAGAGCTAGCAAATAAAAGAGGCATACCGTGAGGCAATTTAGTGAGGGCAAAATGCCAGTTAGTTAGCCCAAGTAACTCCTTTACATACATGTCAGGGAAGATTTGCATACTTCCCCAGAAAGTCCCAACTGCACCCTACTTGATCACTGAAAACTATTGCCATTGGTTCTGATTCCAAGGTGGGGAGATTCCAAGGTGGGGAAATTTGCATCCAGTCCCCCCCCCTCAGGGTTGCCAACCTCCTGGAGCTATTACTTCAGTTCTGCAGTAAGGAACGCTTTGACTAAAGGAAGGCTAAAATTATGGGCAGAGAATTGGCAGAGAGAGTAGACAACCATACGGGTACTTTTTTGGCTAACTTGATCCTGCTATCGCCATTCGCCAGACACTGCTAGGGTTGCCAACCTCCAGGTACTACTGGAGAAAAGAGGCACTTGGTACTAATGGAATTTGGGAGAAAATAAGTACCAACACAACGTAAATGCAACCTAAGTTTAGTACAGTGAAAAAGTGCACAGTGAACAAACAACAAACATTACAAGCAGGAAAAATACATGGCTCTCAAAGAGTCTCACGGAATCTTCAACTATCTTCACTGAAGTTCTTACTAAAGTCCAAAAGGCTTCAACAAGCAAAGTCCATAAGAAGGACGGTGGAAAAAAACGGATAGTGTGAAACGCAGTCCGGATTAACTTTAACGTTTTCACCGCCGCGCAAGCGGCTTCATCAGCACACCGTTCTAATATCGGGAGACAAGGCTCCTTTCTAATAGGGTTTACAAAAATCTCAAGACAATTTAACAGCGCTGCAAAGCTGCTCTGTTCGAAGTCCCTCTTCCTTTCTAGAACACCTCTAAAATCACCATAAAGATAATAGGATTTTGTCAGCTAACCAACTGACGTCTGATCTGTTTCTTGGTACAGGAGACGTAAATATTGACAGAGATACTTGCCATGTCAGAACACTACTTTTATTTACATTATTTACCTTTCTCACTGGGACTCAGGGTGGATTCCATGGAGTGAGTAAATATAATCAACAAGATGGGGACTCATCCAGTGAAATAGGATTTTGGTTGTAGAACCAACCAGAAATCTTAAAAAACAGAGCCGAAGGAAAGCATAAGTGTTAAACATGCCACCTTAAATAATGCAAAATTTCACAGTGGGATCCAACTTACAGCAAACTAGACAAAGTAGTATAGACCACAGTCCCTAATAATTTGTCCAAGTAACTTTGTGAATCATTTTGTATAGCACTACCCTATTCCCTGCATAGAAAAGACCTCTAGAATAATTCAGTTTTGCATAGTTTGTGGAAAGCCAGGAGAGCGGGAGCCTTCCTGACCTCAAGCAGGCCGTTCCACAAGGCGGGAGCCACAACAGAGAAGGCACACATACAGACAGGTGTTGATTTTGCCCATTTGCAGGTGGGCACCTGCAGAAGGCCCTGCTCAGATGAGTGAAGCTGTCATGTCATGGCAGAGAATAGGGGGAGAGACGGTCTCGCAGATACGAAGGTCTAAGGCCATAGAATCACAGAGTTGGAAGGGACCACCAGGGTCATGTAGACCAACCCCCTGCACAATGCAGGAATTTCACAACTACCTCCCACACACATCCCCAGCAACCCCCTACTCTATGCCCAGAAGATGGCCAAGGTGCCCTGCCTCTCATGAACTGCCTGAGGTCATAGAATCAGCATTGCTGACAGCCATGAAGGACTTTGTATGTGATAACCAATACTTTAAATTGAGCCCAGTAACTGATGGGCAGCCAGTGGAGTAACTACAGAATTAGAGTAATATGCACGCTCCATCTAGCTCCTGATAATAGCCAAGCCGCGGCATTCTGCACCCGCTGGAGTTTCCTAATTGATTTTGAGGGAAGACCAATGTACAGTGCATTATAGTAATCTAGCCGCGATGTCACCACAGCATGGATCAGGTGGCCAGCGGTAAGGGGCTATTTTTCAAGCCAGGCCATTGGAAGAAAGCCTTTTTCCCCAACTGCGTTAACATACTTCTCCGGCGATAATGTTGAGTCCAGGATAATCCTGAGGCTCTTAACTTATTCAGCAAGGGTCAGCTGAACCCCATCTAAAGTGGTGAGCGTAATGTCCTTCAAGACCTCCATCTTCCCAACCAGCGTTACTATCCAGTCACGTCTTATGTCCTTTTAAAATCTGTCTTCCTCCTCCCCTTTGCTTTCTCTTCATGATTGTGTGTGTGTGTGTGAAGTGCCATCAAGTCACTTCCAACTCATGGCGACCCTATGTTTCAATGTCCTCCAAAATGTCCTATCTTTGACAGCCTTGCTCAGGTCTTGCAAATTGAGGGCTGTGGCTTCCTTTATTGAATCAATCCATCTCTTGTTGGGTCTTCCTCTTTTCCTGCTGCCCTCAACTTTTCATAGCATGATGGTCTTTTCCCTTGACTTTTGTCTTCTCATATGTGACCAAAATACGATAGCCTCAGTTTAGTCATTTTAGCTTCTAGGGTCAGTTCAGGCTTGATTTGATCTATAACCCACTGATTTGTTTTTTTGGCGGTCCAGGGTATCCGTAACACTCTCCTCCAACACCACATTTCAAAGGAGTCTACTTTATTCCTGTCAGCTTTCTTCATTGTCCAGCTTTCACACCCGTACACAGTAATAGGGAATACGATGGCATGAATTAACCTAATATTGGTGGCCAGTGACACATCCTTACACTGCAGAATCTTTTCTAGCTCCTTTATGGCTGTCCTTCCCGGTCTCAATCTCTTATAAGTACCTATTTCAAATTTGACCAAATGCTCTGTGATGTCACTGCTGACCACCCTATCAGCAAGCTGTGGTTGTATGCTAACTGGAAGCTCCTTGGAAGTTAGAAAGGGCTGAGGAACTGTTCGCTTTGCGGTGATGAGAAGCTGCCTGAATCTCCACTAGAAAACATCTCCTTATCTAGTTCTTCCTGTTTATGAGGCAAGATGACTTCTGATAGCAGTTCAGAGACAGTAACAGAATTTTCATAGGTGCTGGAGTTTTGCTACCAAGTAGAGGATCCAAAGACAGTAAAACAACTGTCCCGCGACGGGACTCCAGACGAGAGTCGCGGGACTTGAAGCAGCCGTCTGGCCCCCCTCTTTGGGCGGCATCTCCGACGCCGGCAGCAGGAGGGGCGTCGGGGAGGGGGTTAGGGGGCCCATGGGAGGGAGGCAAGTTGGGGAAAGCAACGCGAACTTACCTGATCCTCCTCCTGTCCCTGCAGGCCGACGGACTCGGGGAGAGACCGGCGGATGCGAGCGGGAGAAGCCGGGGAACCACGGAGATGGTGGCGGGCGAGCCGGGGAGCCGGCGGGGCGGGGCCCGCCCAGAAGACAGCTGAGCGGCGGCCGGGCGCGAGCCGGGCGAGGGCGGGGCCGGCCGACAGCCAAGGAAGGGAACACCCAGGAGGCGGGCTCGGAGGCGGCACTCTTATGGGCTCGGGGGCGGGCTCCAGGGTGGGGGCAGACCCTAAATAGGTGAGGGGCGGAGGCCAATGAGGAAGCTGCGGCTGGGCTGAAGCTAAGCCCAGAACGCTGGCGGACTCCGGAGAGGAAGGGAGCACAGAATCCTCAACGGAGTGGTCTGAGGCCGAGGAAGCCCCTTTCCTGAGGGGGGTGCGAGAAGGGGGGACTGGGGGGGCAACGGCAGGAAGCCCCAGTCCTTCCACAGTGGTGGAGAATGCGGGCCTTAAGGCAGGGCCAGCGACACTAGCCCCACCCTTACCGCGGATCCCAGCGCCGCCCGGCTGGAAAAGCAGCCGACCGCTCCTTCAGCCACCCCGCCTCCTGCTACAAACGAAGGCTACTGCCACGATGATGGACCCACCCGACCCCAGCGGGGGCACCCCAGCGGATGTAGGGCAAGTGGGGAAATGGCTGGCTGAACAACAGGGTCGCCTGATGCAGGAGTTGATGGGCCAACAACAGGACGCCCAACTACGTCTCATCAGAGAGCTGTCCCTGCAACAACAAGAAGCCCAGGCAGCACTGATGAGGGACATGTATAAGATCCTGGAAGTAGGGAGGGGCTCTGGAGGAGGTGGCGGCACAGAAGGACTCCCCAGCCGGATGCCGCCCATACCCCTGGCAAAGCTAGGGCCTGACGACATCTGGACGCTTTCGAGAGGACCGCAGAGGCATCCGGTTGGCCCAAAGAACGCTGGGCCTTCATTATAGGGCCTCACCTTACGGGCCCGGCACAGGCTGCACTGAGAGCCATGTCCAAAACAGACAGCGCCAACTACGACCGGTTAAAAGCTTCGGTGTTAGAGTGGTACGCCATCTCCGAGGAGACCTACCGGCAGCGGTTCCGGACCATGACATGGAAAAAGGGGGACCCCCCCCAGGGCTTTCGTGACGGCCCTCCGCGATATGGCCTACCGATGGCTCCAACCGGCTACTCCAGGTGAACGGGCCTTGAGTGATAAGGTGATCCTGGAGCAGGTAGTCCAAGTCATGCCCTCGCGGGCCCGGGATTGGTTGGTGTGTAATAAGCCTAAAACGTTGGATGAAGCCATGACACTACTGGAGAACGTGGCCGCTCTGGAAACACGGGAGGGGGCCAAAGACGCGGTGAGGGCTGAAAGCAAGGGGACTGTGCACGCGGGCCTACTACGAGGAGGGCGAGCCCGCTTGTTACCGCGCTTTCCCCAGGACGGGATCCCTAGAACGCGGGGACCACCCCTATTGATACCTCGGGCCGACGTTGGTGCGTCCGGGGAGGGCCCAAAACCTACCCCAAAAGGGGAACCAGACGAAGCAAAAGGGCGTGGTCCATGTTTCACGTGCGGACAGTGGGGCCATTTCAAGCGCGAATGTCCCCTCATGGAGTGCGACCTCGGTTGGGAAGAAACCATGCAGGTAGGACCCTTGGGAACTCGGCCGTGGCCGGCACTTCTCGCTGTCCGGATACAAGGGCGTATTGTGGACGCCCTGGTAGATAGCGGGTCGTCCATCTCCATGGTACAAGATCACCTGTTGCCAGAGGGACTCCCCGTTCGGCGAGTGGCAACGGTTGCCTGCTTTCATCAACATCACGAGCAGTATCCGGTGGTGTCCATAGGCCTGGAGTGGGGGTCTCGTTATTATAGATGTGATGTCGCCCGGGTCCGCACCTTACCCTACCCGGTCCTGATTGGACGGGATGCCCCTTGCTTCCCGGAGATGCTCCAGCACCTTGGCAACCCCGAGAGAACGGAAACCTCGGAAGAAACGGAGCTGGGAGAAGAAGACGTCCCTACGGCACACGGATCGGGAGGAGCCCCGACAGCCCCAGATTGGGGGGGATGTCCGCTGTTTCGACAGGCGCAGGAGCAGGATCCAACGCTGGCCGCCCTACGGAACATGGTGGCGGTGAGTGAGGGACAAATCCGAGATCCACGGCGGGCGGGGAGGTGGCCCCATATTGAGGTGAAAAATGGGAACTGGTACCGTATGGTGCAGACCGCCGGCGGGGAAATAGGCCAATTGTTGGTGCCGCAGGGGTACCGGGGAGAGGTTTTACGCGTAGGGCATGACCACTCTTGGGCCGGACACCAAGGGGTCAAAAACACTCTTATAAGGATCACAGCGCAATTTTTCTGGCCCTCCATATCCCGGGATGTCAAGGCCTTCTGCCGCTCCTGCCCTCGGTGCCAGCAGTGGACGAGGCAAGCCCCCGCTAGAGCTCCTCTCCAACCGTTGCCGGTCATCCAGACCCCCTTTGACCGCATCGGGATGGATTTCGTGGGGCCCCTGGCCCGGACGGCCCGAGGTTTCCGCTTCGTGCTCGTTATAGTCGATTACGCTACCCGATTCCCGGAAGCGGTGCCTTTAAGGACAATGCAAGCCTCCGGGGTGTGCAGAGCGCTAATTAACCTTTTTTCAAGGGTGGGGTTGCCCAGAGAGATCCTGACGGATCGGGGCGCCTCGTTTACGGGATCCCTCACGCGACAGTTATGTAAGGTCCTGGGAATTCGTCAAATTTTCACGTCAGTGGCCCACCCCCAAACGGATGGGCTGGTGGAACGGTTTAATCAAACCCTGAAGGGTATGTTGCAGAAATTAGCAGGTGAAAGGCCGCAGCAGTGGGATCTCTTTCTTGACCCGGTCTTGTTCGCCGTGCGAGAAACGCCACAGGCTTCCACAGGATTCTCCCTGTTTGAATTATTGTACGGACGGAACCCTCGGGGAATACTGGCTGTCATGGAAGGGCAGTGGGCAGGGCAAGGGACAACCGAGGAAGGGCAAGACGCCCCAGAATACATGCGACAATTGCAGGAGCGACTTCAGGTGGCCCAAGAAGCAGCAGCCCAGAACCTGGCCGAGGCCCAACAGACTCAGAAGAGGGCCTACGACCGTAACACACGAACCCGTGAATTCCAAACAGGGACCCAAGTGCTGGTCCAGAGTAGGGTGTTCGGGCCCGCGACGGGGAAACCTTGGTGTGGTCCTTTCGAGATCACGAAAGTACTGGGCCCTTGTACGTATGAGGTCCAATGCGGGCCTACCCGGCGGCAGCAGAAACAAATACACATCAACGACCTCCAAGAGTGGGTACCCCGACCTGACAACGCCGAATACTGTGGGTTGGAAGGGGATGTATTGGAGCTGCCCGAGGGCGACTTGCCCTGGGGGAGCGACAGGAAGGGAAATCGTCTGCCCCAAATAGACGACGGCTTAACCAAAACGCAACGGGTACAAGCCCTGGAAATGTTACAGCGGCAAGCCGCCATATTTTCTCTGGTCCCGGGCCGTACCTCAGCGGTGGAGCACATGATACGAACCCCCAAGGGGACGGTGATGAGGGCCCCCTGGAGACCCATACCCCGAAAACGATGGCAAGCGGTCGAAGGCGAGGTGACGAAAATGTTGAATATGGGAGTCATTGAACCGTCTTACAGCGCCTGGCGCAGCCCCATCGTGCTGGTCCCCAAACCGGACGGCAGTATCAGGTTTTGCATCGACTACCGGGAGGTTAACAAAACAGCCCAGTTTGATGCCTACCCTATGCCCCGGGCAGACCTCCTGATAGACCAACTGTGTACGGCCCAGTATGTGTCAGCCCTAGACCTTACCAAAGGGTACTGGCAAATCCCCATGCGGGCGGAGGACCAGGAGAAGACGGCGTTCGCCACCCCTTCGGGCCTGTATCAATTCAAGGTCATGCCATTCGGCTTGCATGGGGCGGCCGCTACGTTCCAACGCTTGGTAGACAGGGTCTTGGCACATTGTCACCAATACGCCTTGGCCTATATCGACGACATCGTGATATTCAGCCCCACATGGGAAGACCACCTGCAGCACGTGACGACTGTCTTGCAGGCATTGGCCAACGCGGGGCTAAACGTTAACCCATCCAAGAGCCGCATCGGGTTCCGCGAACTGAAGTATTTAGGGTACGTCGTCGGGCAGGGGAGGTTGAAGCCTCTGCCGGATAAGATGGCGTCTTTGGAAACCATCCCGGTCCCGCACACAAAACGGCAATTACGGAGGTTCCTCGGCATCATCGGCTATTACAGTCGATTTATTCCTCACTTTGCCAGTAGAGCGGCCTCTCTCACAGACTGCCTTCAGAAGACACAGCCCCAGCGGATACAGTGGTCAGCCCAACGGTTACGGGCCTTCCGAGATTTGCAACAGGCCTTGTCTCAACAGCCAGTCTTGCAAAACCCCGACTTCGAGCGGCCCTTCATCGTTCACACCGATGCTTCCGCGACAGGTTTAGGAGCAGCCTTGTTGCAAAGGCATGAGGGGCAGGAACACCCAGTCTTGTACCTCAGCAGGAAGTTGCAGCCGACGGAACGGCGCTATGCCACCGTAGAACGCGAAGCTCTCGCCATTTACTGGGCTGTCGGGGCCCTTCGCTACTACCTGACTGATAACCCTTTTTCATTGGTGACCGACCATGCTCCCCTCCAGTGGCTCAGTAGGATGAAGGACCACAATGCGCGGGTCCTACGTTGGTATGTGGCATTGTTGCCATTTCGCTTCACGATTCAGCATCGTCCGGGCACACAGAACATCCTCGCCGACTACCTATCTCGGGCCTTCGATGACTCGATTGTCACCTCCAACAGGGACTCCGGAAGGGGGGAGCTGTGTCCCGCGACGGGACTCCAGACGAGAGTCGCGGGACTTGAGGCAGCCGTCTGGCCCCCCTCTTTGGGCGGCATCTCCGACGCCGGCAGCAGGAGGGGCGTCGGGGAGGGGGTTAGGGGGCCCGTGGGAGGGAGGCAAGTCGGGGAAAGCAACGCGAGCTTACCTGATCCTCCGCCTGTCCCTGCAGGCCGACGGACTCGGGGAGAGACCGGCGGATGCGAGCGGGAGGAGCCGGGGAACCACGGAGATGGTGGCGGGCGAGCCGGGGAGCCGGCGGGGCGGGGCCCACCCAGAAGACAGCTGAGCGGCGGCCGGGCGCGAGCCGGGAGAGGGCGGGGCCGGCCGACAGCCAAGGAAGGGAACACCCAGGAGGCGGGCTCGGAGGCGGCACTCTTATGGGCTCGGGGGCGGGCTCCAGGGTGGGGGCAGACCCTAAATAGGTGAGGGGCGGAGGCCAATGAGGAAGCTGCGGCTGGGCTGAAGCTAAGCCCAGAACGCTGGCGGACTCCGGAGAGGAAGGGAGCACAGAATCCTCAACGGAGTGGTCTGAGGCCGAGGAAGCCCCTTTCCTGAGGGGGGTGCGAGAAGGGGGGACTGGGGGGGCAACGGCGGGAAGCCCCAGTCCTTCCACAACAACACAGCTGCTACAATAGAAACAACCCCTTTTACAAACTATTTTTGGAAGTTCTCTGTTTTCCAAAAATGGCATTCCAGCTTTCATGGGGCGCTGCTGTTTTTGTTTTTTTTTGGGGGGGGGGAATAAGGGAACCAAATTCCAGTGGAGGGGTCCTGGAAAATAAGCAACATGTTTGAATTGTGTCGGTGGTGGGGGGAGGACGGGACCCCAGGGAATCTCTGTCTAGTGGTCGGTGGCACTGTACACCGCCCTGTTGCTAGGATTGCAAGCGCCTGGCTGGGAAATTCCTGGAGATTTGGGAGATGGAGCATGGAGAGGGCAGGGTTTGAAAAGGGGAGGGATCTTAGTTGGGTATAATACCATAGAGTCCACCCTCCAAAAGCAGCCATTTTCTCCAGGGGAACTGATCTCTGTTGTTTCCAGTTCCAGGAGATCTACAGGCTCTACCTGGAGGTTGACAACTCCACCTGTTGCGATTTGTGACACACACACATTCAAAGCTCAGTTAAATGGATGGAACGACAAGTTTTTTGAACAGTGACCTCTAATTTGTGTCTTCAAATCCTAATGTTCTGCAGGTTCAGCCCTCCTTGTATGGAACAGCATCTGTGCCTCTGGCTCTTAGGCAACAAAACGTATTGGTACACATGTGGCAAAAGGATTTGAAATGTTAACAATCAATTCACACAGCAATTTTGATAGGGCAGGGATTCTGTATGGTCGTCAGAGTGCACACAAGGAGAGCCAGCGTGGTGGTTAAGAGCAGTGGTTTAGAGCAGTGGACTCTCATCTGGAGGACCAGCTGGGTTTGATTCCCCACTCTACATGAGCGGCGGAGGCTAATCTGAGGAACTGCGTTGGTTTCCCCACTCCTCCACACGAAGCCAGCTAGGTGACCTTGGGCAAGTTACAGCTCTATTAAGAGCTCTCTCAGCCCCACCTACCTCACAGGGTGTCTGCTGTGGGGAGGGGAAGGGAAGGTGATTGTAAGCCGGTTTGAGTCTCCCTTAAGTGGTAGAGAAAGTCGGCATATAAAAAACAACTCTTCTTCTTCTTCTACAAGATTCTGGATCAGCTCATAGATCTCTGGCAAGCTAGGAAATATCATCGATGACAGAATTTAAGCACAAAGCAAAGAAAGACCTCTGAGCTAGAAGTGCAATCCTATGCAGATCTATTTGCATCTAAAAAACTGGACAGTGGGCTTAAACGGGAGTAACTATGCACAGGATTGCAACTTGTAGCTAGGTATGATTCCGCGTGGTGGTTTTTATTTCAGATCCTTGTTTCTACCTTGTTCAATCCTTAAGAAACCGAACAGGGTTTTTTTTTTAATGTAGGATTGCAAAACCTTTTCAAAAGACATCAAAAGTCGCTTACCTTTGGGTGGCGTGGCTGAGCAGATGCTCCTTAAGCATCCAGCTCCATTTTTTAAAAGTATTCATCAAAGGCATGTTTAAAGACTTAATATCAACCGGGAACCAGCCATAAAAAGTCTTCAGATTTTCAAACTAGCTCCTTTCTTTGTGCAGCTTTTCCATAAATGCTGATCTTAAGAAACGAGACGCAATTACAGCTGAATTTTTAATGAGAAGAAGAAAATAATGCAAATAGTTTAATATAAGATAAACAGCAACTGATCAAAGGTGGTTTTTTTAAAAAAGGTTTGAAAGTTACCTGTTGTTTAAAGTGATTGAACTGCGGGGAACACTTTTGAAGTTCATAGCCTGCATATAATTCCAGCTCTTCAGTACTGAGAAATCGTCCATAAAGAAGGAACTGCTTCATAAATTTGGTTTTATCATCCATTCATAAGTGGCTGTATTTCTTAAAGTAGCTTTGATATTCCTGAACATTAACAGTGACCGAGTGCTCCCTTCTCATGATCTCCTGGTATATTTCCTCCAGTGCATCCATCTGGTCCACATCATACTAAATGGGAGAATAAAACCATAGCGTGAGATGGCCCAATGCTTTAACATATATTAAAGGAAGAAATTCAGACCTGGTCTATAAGCAAGGCCCCAGTTAAAAATAGCATTCCAACTACAAATATAAAAACCAATCTCACGGTTAGGGGAGGAAAAACAGCGACAAAGCATAACGGTGTTTTAATAATTTCGTTCAGAAGCAAATACTAGAACCACAGTGTTAAATCTTGTTCAAGATTCTAGTCTGGCCTCCTGCACTAGGAATCGATTGGCCCACAATTTCAGACTTGACCGTTCCCATAACTTCGAATTCTTCTTGCCAAGACTTCCAAATAGAGAAAAAAAAGATGTAGAAAAAAATACAATGGAGAGAAAGGGTATTTGTTCAAAGGAGGAAAACATGATGGGCCACTTTATTTTATTTCATTTACTTAAGAGATGAGTATGCTGCCTCATCAGATCCCTGCTTAAGGTGGCTTAAAATTAAATAATAAGTGATCATTTCTGCACATTTTGTCCGCATTTTCCGGATTCTGGCCAAAACAGCATCCAGAAAACATGGGCAAAATGTGCAGGGAGAACGAGGCAACGTCTGACGGGAGGAAAAGGCATGAATAATCAAAAGGAAGCCCCAAAGCAGTGGGCAGGGTGACCACAAGGGAAACATCCCTGCATAAATGGCCTGGGGATAGGGTTGCCAGGTCCCTCTTCACCACCAGCGGGAGGTTTTTTGACGCAGAGCCTAAGGAGGGTGGGGTTTGGGGAGGGGAGGGACTTCAATGCCATAGAGTACAATTGCCAAAGCAGCCATTTTCTCCAGGTGAACTCATATCTATCGGCTGGAGATCAGTTGTAATAGCAGGAGATCTCCAGCTAGGACCTGGAGGTTGGCAACCCTACCTGCGAGTTTAAGAGGGCCCTGGGGGAAAGGCACTGAAGTAGCCCAGCAGGTGCTCCTGATCAGGTTGAAGGGCAGAGTCTAGCAGATCAGAGGACACAGAACTGTAAGGTACTATGCCTGATCCTGGTCAGGCCTTTTGTCTTTGGTTTCCCTTGCATGTGTATGTTTTAAAATTTAATATATAATACTAAATAATTCATTGCAATCATAGTTCCATGACAGAATGAAGTTTTAATGAGTGTTCACAACTGCTCTTCTTCCTTACAAATAAAGAACCTAACAGATTTATTGCAGCATTAATAATTGTAACATTAATAATTGCTGAGATTAGGCTTTAACAATAGATTTGCAGAGCAATTCGAAAAGGGGGGGTCGTTGGAGCCAGTGTGACTAGGGTTGCCAACCTCCAGGTACTAGCTGGAGATCTATTGCTATTACAACTGATCACCAGCTGATAATCAGTTCCCCTGGAGAAAATGGTCGCTTTGGCAATTGGACTGTCTGTCACCAGGAGATCAGTTATAATAGCAGGAGAGTAGGGTTGCCAACTTCCAGGTACTGGGGGAGAAACAGGCACCTCTATACTAATACCAAAGGTTAAGAAAATAGTATAGGAGCGAAGAACATTTACAAACAAGGTGCAATTTATATAAGCTACTGAGATACCTATATACATACAATGTACAAACACAAGTAACCACACTATAACCAACACACAGTATGTACAAAATATACAATCAAAGGGCAAAAAGTCTTTCAAAGGTCTCAGCAGAGTACCAAGTAAGTAATGAGTTCAAGTTCAATATTCAAGATGAATGAGAAGCCACAATCTTCAATAGGATACGGCCGTTTCAAATTCACAATAATGTAGAATCCTTCTTCAGTCCTTCAGAGAATTGCTTCTAAAGAGTGTATAGTCATACACAATCATTTTCATATCCCACACAGGGTAAGTATAAATCAGGTTACTATAAGACGTCCAAAAGGTACTTCACATCATACAGAGATGATTTAGCGGAAAGTAAATTATTTCACCAGATTTGGCTGAGCTCATTCAGATCTAGTATGTTTGTTAATCCTGTGGGTTTCCCCCTCCAATTCTGTGTATTTTACCATTTTAAGTGCTTTTAATTTGTGAATTTTAATCTGTGTTTTAATCGTATTGATTGGACTGTTGATCATTTGTACTGATGCTGCTTAACTGCTACATTGTTAGCCACCTGAAGTCTAAGGAGATAAGGTGGGATAGAAATGTTTTAAATAAATAAGTGAAAATGGGGAACAGCTATTGTTCATATCTAGAAGTAACAACAGGCAGGGGGAAGAGAAGGGAATGAAAGGAACCCCTGAATAGGCTAGAGACAGGATGAAGGCTCTTGCTTCTGGGAAGTTTTTGCCTTTGTTCTTCGCCTGCTCAGTGGATTCCTCCAGAGGTGGGCTAGGACATTACAACAGCTCTGAAATAAATCAAAATTGCAGGGACAACTGCAGTGTCATCATTATTTTTCATTGAAGATTAGTGCACATTGGGACGGACTGCCTCTTTCAAGTTGCTGGGAACTTTCCTGGTGGGCCACAGCCCTGACACAACCATTTGACTTGGACCAGCAATTTACATCAGCCTCCTATTTCGACAATTGTGAAAAATGCAGCAGGAAAGTTGGAGCAGGAAAAAGATTGCCACAAAAAAGTATCCCTTACATTAAGAAGAAATTCTATTCCTTTAACTCGTAATGTTACAAAAATGGTTAAAATGCTAACATAGTGACTCTAATCATTTAATTTATTGTGACCTGCATGTTATGTGATTTTTAGATCCTTAAATCACGTGACTACTGGGCTCCATAGTGACATTTCTCTAGTGACCCTTATATATTGGCCTCTGGCATGGAGGTTAAAAAAAAAAAGCTATGCCCCTCCAAAAGGGGTCTCATTATTCTATTGATTTCCCTGATTTCATATGACCTTTACATTTTGGGGGGGCAATACTGACAAAGAAGGTATTGTCTCTGCCCATTCTCCTGAGCTGTCAATTACCAACCAGGCTGTCAATTACCGTTCCAATTTCCCATTGCCATATGAATATATAATGTCTAGAAGTAGGTCAGCTCTTAGTCAGTGGCCAATAAAATAGTGTGTCCACAGTTACAACCTCTTTCCTTCAGGGCCTGGACACATTCAGAAGGTAGGATTTTTATAGAGAATAAGGGCCACTAATTCCTTGCAACTATATCTGTCAAGAGGTTAGTTGGGTCTACGGGTGTGATACAGTCCGCACTGGTCAAGAATTGTCGCACATAACTCTGCCAAATGTTCCTTCCTTCTTCCACCTCAAATACTGCTTTCTGCCTTTTATTTCAGCACTAAATTGTTCACCCAGCAATACAGGAGGCTGCCATCTGAACACAGTCCTCAGGGGCAAAAAATCTGTAATGGGTATTGGCTTCGTAAAGGATCCACAGTCCATTAAGCCATCAGTCTATTCGTCTACCTTTTGTGAACGCTCGCCTATGTTTTTTTGTTCCCCAGTGTTTTTATTGGAGGAGTGGGGGAAGAATAAAGGGCCCTCTCCCCTCTATCTTCTTTTCTCCAGTACCTTTCGAGAAAAGAAAAGTGTGGAGACCCTAAATGTAGTAGAAGTGCTTGGTCCTCCCGCCCCCTTTGTAATTTGAACACTGCTATTTTGTTGTCAATGGGATTGCAAACTAATTCAAGAGAAAGGAGAAGAGAGCCCTTTGTATTCAAAGGAACACGTACGCATGCAGTAAGACTGAAATACAAGATTAACTGCAAACTACAATATAACCACCATTCAGCTGACAAAATAATTAGGAAAAATAGTTGTGCACTCTTTGCTTTTGGTTTAGGATAGTTGAAGACTCAAACAGATTACTACAGTTATGTCAATTTTCTTCCATTTCTTTATATTCACACACATCTCTCATACTGAATCACTTCTATTTACCTTGTAAAAAGTTGCTCTCTTGGAATACAATCGCACGGCAACCTCAGGTATATCAGGATGTTTTAAAATCTCAGGGAATTTCATTCCCCAGAGGATGGCAGAGAGTTGTGACAGAAGATGTAAATAATTTTGTTATGCTGCAAGAAGCTACCTTGAACTTCCTCCTCTTGAATACACTCATTCAAACTTCTTTCCAGGCCAAATATATCGACAGATTTGTAGCTAGGTACATAGAAAGCTAGATAGACCCTCCAGTTACTTTGTGAGAAATTTTACTTTGACAGGTTCACATTCTGGCACAATGTCCATGCATGGAAGAATCTCCACAAGAGAGACAAGGGTCTGCTGTAACCCTGTCTAGCTCTTCCCCTTTGTTCACCCAAGGTTCCATGACAAAAAAGAGGATGGTTTGGATGAGAATGCAGGAAGCAGACACCATGTTGGCCTGAGAAGACAAGAAGTTGTACCCTATGAGGATCTCTTCATGTCTGGACATTGTGTCTACCCTGGGAAGGACTGTTCACTATGCACTATCTCAGAGCTGCTGCCCCTGCTTAGGCCTGTTCTTTCTCAGTGGCAGCTAGAGTTGCCAGATCTGGTTTGGGAAATACCTGGAGATTTTGGGGGTGGAGCCTGAGGAGGATGGGAATTGAGGCGGGGATGGACTTCAGTGGGGTATAATGCCATAGAGTTAACCTTCCAAAGTGGCCATTTTCTCCAGGTGAACTGATGTCTGTCACCTGGAGATCAGTTATAATAGCAGGAGAGTAGGGTTGCCAACTTCCAGGTACTAGCTGGAGATCTCCTGCTATTACAACTGTTCTCCAGCCGATAGAGATGAGTTCACCTGGAGAAAATGGCCACTTTGGCAATTGGATTCTATGGCATTGAAGTCCCTCCCCTCCCCAACCCCGCCCTCCTCAGGCTCTGCCCCAAAAACCTCCCGCCGGTGGTGAAGAAGGACCTGGCAACCCTACAGGAGATCTCCAGCCACCATCTGGAGATTGTAAACCCTAGTGGCAACCCCCACTCTCCCCCAGCAAAAGAGGACAACTCCTACTTAAGCTTAAAAAAAATTAAAAGGTGTTTTGTTGAGACATGCTTTGGCCAGCTAATTAACAGTGTGCAGTTCTGTTGGGCTCTGACCTGGATTGCCCAGGCTAGCCTGATCTCATCAGATCTCAGAAGCTAAGCAGGGTCAGCCCTGGTTAGTATTTGGATGGGAGACCTCCAAGGAATACCAGGGTTGCTGTGCAGAGGAAGGCACTGGCAAACCACCTCTGTTAGTCGCTTGCCATGAAAACCCCAAAAGGGGTCACCATAAGTCGGCTGTGACTTGACGGCACTTTACACACACACAATTCTGTTGGAGGGTTGTGATTTATTAGAACTGATACTTTCTGTTGTAAGTGGTTGTATTTAATAGTCTGTTAGTTTCTGGTCAGGCCTTTATACGCTGCCTTGAACTGCCATGATTGGTGGGAAAAGCAAGATAAAGATGTTTTAACAAATAAAATAAACTATATTTTTTAATGGACTGGAAAATGTGCCAAAGCACAGATGATTAAATCCAGTCCTGAAACAGGTTTTAGGTGATATTTACTGGGACTAAAGTCTTTTATGCATGGCTGTTTCACTTGCTGTCTCCCCTTTGATGACTTTGGGTCTTTGTTTGGATTATACGTGCTGTTTCCAACCATCACAGATTGCCTTGCTCTCCCACTGCGTTTCCCCGCGTTTTGAGGGACCTGTTTTATGTCGAATTTAAAAACTCGGGGGAAATGCAGGGAGAGAGCGAGGTGACCTCTGACAGTGGAAAACAGCATGCATAATCCAAATAAAGATCCAAAGTCACTGAAGCAGTGACAGTGAATGAAACAGCCATGCATAAAAGACCTAAATCTGGTCTGACTACTGTAGATTACTTGGGAAGCCACAGCTGGGATGGCTTGAGGGAAAAGTAAAAGGCTCACCAAAGAAGGGAGCAGGCACAACCCAAACCAAAATGCAGATCACAGCAAAATAACTTCAATTCTGGAAGGAAGACATTCAAACATAACTGTGTAAGGAATGCAAGAATCTAGCAAAAGCATGCTAGAACTCTGGAGTCCAAGCTGGGAGCCTGAACAACAGCAACGAGGAGCAGGAACAATAGCCAAAGACAAAACTCCTGACATTTATACCTGACTTGACCAGTCCTGAATTCTCTTTGTACCTGGCTATCACTGATACCAGTAATGCTAAAACTATTTCCAACTAAGGCTAAAGAAGACTCTAAGGACCACACCACATGCTGCAGCAGCCATGGGTCCATGGGGGGGGGGCGTATTTCAGTACTTTGAATGGAGGGGGTGGGGAAGACAAGGTCATCTGTTGCTGCTGCACCCTGTGCCCAATCAGGATAAGACCCTTGCAACAATTTTTAAATGTCTAAATTCTTCTATAAAATGAAGTTGTTGATGGCCACAGGTTGTACCTGAGCTGCCATAATGTCTAGTTTGGCCTGAGTTGTGCACATGGATTGTTAGACGCACACACACCCCAGTTCTAGTCCACATTCCTTGAACCATGAGGAAAGGTGGGATATAAATGTTTCAATAAAAAATAAACACATAATTGACAGCTGTTGAAATGATTAAAGAACAGATTAACTACTGGGGTTACCTTTGCATTAAAATTTATTTCAAATAATCCGCAATCATCATCAATTCTCAGATGTTGACTAAGATATGAATCACAAAGAAAGCGTAAGATCTTGTGCCCATGAGATATACATTTTCTTCATTATGTTTATCCAATTATTCCAACATATTGTCATGTTTTTGAAAGACAATCATTGGTTTCCTCTGTCTGCAGAATCCTAGAGATGCAGTAAGGATTTTTTCCCCTCAATGTCATTTCTAAGTACACAGTGGAAGGTGCTTTGGGAAGTGGTTTAAGCCCCTATTGTACAATTTTATAGCAATACTTAAGATGATTGATGTGCCTAAAATGTATTCTGTGCTTCAGCAGCCTCCCTCGTAACTCCCGAGACCATTTTAAATTGCCTGCAGTCACTGGCATGTTTTTTATGAAGTGCATTGCCTCCTTTCCTTAACTTAAATAAACATAAACTGTTATGATGATGGACTGTCAATACACCACAGTAAAACCTGCAATAAACGCTCAAGAATGCTCTTATTGGAGGAGAATGCAAAAGTTCCCCACTGAAACAATCGAAGACAGACTTCTTCAGAATTAAACCCCTCTTAATATCAATGAGATTTACCTTTCGAACACATGTTGTTAGGTCGGAGCAATGAGTCTTAAAAGCCCGTATCATTGAAAAGAATCCAAGATCCTAGTTGAAATGTTTGGCTAAATTTGCATCAGTAAATATTGAAAGGAACTAATAGCTCTCTACCAGGATGCATACTCTGGAATTAAGAAGTCTACCAGAAAAATCTTAAGGTGCCTATCACCGCCAATCAGGATTACAGGTAGAAGATTTGAAAATGGATGGAGTGGGCTACCTACTCAAATAGCCACTCAGCATTGATGATAAGTAATACAGTTCATCTGTACTTGTAAAGCTAGCAACACCAACCCACATGGCCAGTATTTCATTGTTCTTTTTTATTATTATTTATAGGATATTTACAACATCAGTAACCATTCTATAAAGAGTGTCCAATGAGTGATGGTGAAATCAATGATCCCATAAAAATAATTGAATATCATGAGACCAGGAAGGGTCAAATCTACATCAACACAATGTTCATTTGTTCTCTTCTGTAACATGGTAAATCATGCAATGCAGATTGTGCACCAAAATCTTGAAAAGGGCTATAAATACAATCTTTAAAAAAAAAAAAAGTATCCAGAAGTGGAATAAATGGAGGGAATGCTGAAGGCTCTCCTCACCTGGGGTGCTCTTTGATCTACAGTAGGTTCTGTACAGTCTTTGAAAATTTGCTAGGCCTCTCCCTATAAGCTTAACCACACACCCTTTAGCTCCTCCTCCATTAAACTGAAAAACATTTCGTTGATCCTGTGTCTAGCTCTGCTTTCCCATGAGATTGAGAATGCCATTCTCTAGTTGTACCATAGGAAGGTGGCATCTCAATGCAAAACCTGTTTAAATCAGTTATGATGGAACAAGCTGCCCTTTCATCCTTCTTTTAGTTTAAATATAATCTACACACTAATAGCAAAGTCGGCCAAATCTGAGGATACTTAAATCCGGTAGTTGGAGCTATGAACGGGTAAGGCATGAAAAACACCCCAGGTTTGCAGAATTTTTTTAAAAAACGAAAATTTATAATGTAAAAAAAAAATGGGGAGGGGTTTTTAAAAAACCCAAAATGATAAACGGAGTGCCTGTAGCTTTAAGCAACAGAGTCCCACAGTGGCTGTTGCTAGGCAACCACAGCATTCCAAGCTTGGTTCTGTCAGTAAAAGGCAGGGGGAGAGGGCAGGGTCCTTTCCAGGCCTATTCTGGCCTTTGAGGGAAGGCAACTTGGGGAACGAGCCTGGCTAAGGTTGCTGGGAAATTCCTAGACATTTTGTGGTAGAATCTAAGGAGAGCAAGGTTTGGGGAGGGAAGAGGCCTCAATTGGATATAATGCCATAGAGTCCACCCTCCAAAGCAGCCATTTCCTCCAAAGGAACAAATCTCTGTTGTCTGGAGTTCAGGTGTCATTCTGGGAGATCCCCCGGTCCCACCTGGAGGCTGGCAACCCTATGCCTGGCAGCAGCCTCTGGGTGGCTTGATATCATCTGACTTGCACGACTCAATTAGATCTGGCTGCTTGCTACTACTCAACAATAGCCAACCTATGAAAGCCAGGGGGAAGGAAAGAGGAAATAATGTTGGGAGGGGGATAGAGATGGGAAGGCCTGGGGAAAAAACTGAAAAATTGGGGGGAAACAGGTTTTTTTCCATTTTTTTTCCAAAGCCGTTTTTTTCCACACACAAAAACCCGCCTTTGGGGGGGAAGGGAAAAAACAGGGGGGAAATGTTTCCCCCCCCCAATTTTTCCGGTTTTTTTCCAGGCCTTCCCATCTCTAGAGGGGGATACAAAGGGAAGTGAGGCATCCCCTACAAGTCCTTGAGGGTTCTCTACCATGCAAATGGGCCTGGCCTAATGTCTGGCACCACACAACTGGACCATAGTTTTCCTAGGTAGAGGCTTCCGGGGGGAGAGGGAAAGTTTAAGACAGAGATAGGTTGGCTTTTGGGTGGGAAGTTGGGGTTGCCAACTCCTGGTTAGGAAATTCCTGGAGATTTCAGGGGTATATCCTGGGGAGAATGGGCTTTGAATAGGGTATGGACCTCAGAAGGGTATAAATGCCATAGACTCCACCCTCCAAAGCAGCCATTTCCTCCATGGAAATTAGGGTTGCCAACCTCCAGGTGAGGGCTGGAGATCACCTGGAATTACAACTGTTGTCCAGTTGACCAAGATCACATCCCCTGGAGAAAATGGCTGCTTTGGAGGGTGGACTCTATGGCATTATACCACGCTAAGGTCTCTTCCCACCCCAAACCTCACCCTCCCAAGGCTCCACCCCCCAAGTCTCCAAGTACTTCCTAATATGGAGCTGGCAACCCTAAGGGGAACTGATTTCTGTAGTTGGGAGATCCACTATGACTCTAAGAGATCTCCAGGTTGACAACCCTAGGAGGAGAGAAGGAAGCAGGAAAAATGGAGAGGTTATGGGGCTTTCAGGAAAGAGAAAGAGGAAATAGTGGGGGAGGGGGAAGTGAGATGCCTCCTGCAAGTCCTTGCGGGTTCCTGCTTGTATATTCTAATAGAGTAGTCAGCCAAATCTGAAGATACTTAAATTCAGTGACTGAAGCAGTAAATGGGAATGACAAATATTTCTACAAACCCAAACAACACCACAGGTTTGTAAAAAAATATGAAATCTAAAAAAGAAAAAGAAAAATACTTTGGGGGTTTAAAAAAACCTTAACTGATAAAAGGAGTTCCTGGAGCTTTAACAAACAGATTCCTCCATTGGCCGTTGCTTGACAACCTCAGCATTCAAAGGCTGGGTTTCTGTGAATCAAAGGGAGAAGGAGGGGGCAGGGTCCTTTCCAGGGCTGTTTTGGCCTTCAAGGAAAGACTCATTGGAGCCAGGTCTGACAGCAACCACTGGGTGACTTGATACTACCTCATTTGTATGACTCACCTAGGCCTGGCTTATTGTTACTCTTCAACAGCAGCCACCCTATGAAAGCCAGTGAGGTGTAGCAGATAGAGCTTCAGAGTAGGGTCTGGGAGGTTTGAATCCCCACCTTTCTGGGGAAGCTCACTGAGTGATTTGGGGCTAGTCCCATACCTTTGGCCTAACCTATCTCACAGAGTTGTTGTGACGAGAAAAAAGGAGGAGAGGAGAATAATGTAAGCTACTTTGGTACCCACTTTGGCGAAAGGTGTGTGTGGGGGGTATAAATCAAGTAAATAAAAAACAAATGTAGCTGAAGATGGGAGGCAGATACAAGGTAGGTTGGTGAATGGCTAAGAAGGAGAGAATGAGGCAGGGAAAGGGAAGAGGATATGGGGGTTGACAGGAGGAAGGAAAGAGGAAATAGTGTGGGGAGGGGAATACGGGGGAAGGTAAGGTGCCACACCACAAGACCTTGAGGGTTCCCTGCCATGTAAGTGGGCCTGGCCCAAAGGCCAGCAACACAAAACTTGGCCTTAGTTTTCCTAGGTAAAGGCTGCTGCTCCTTTCATGTTTCCAGCACAGGACTTAGCCTGATTTTGCTAGGCAAGTATTTTAGAGATTGGAAGCACGTAAAGGGAAGGAAAGAGATCAACTTTTTGAGATTGTTTTTCAGTTTGTACTAAAACACAAAGCTGAACAAACAACAGCTACCTGCTTAGGAGAAAATAAAATTAATTTCTTCGTAAATAAGTAAATAATGTGCAAGAATAAATTAGAATGCCAACAGCTTTTACCCACTTTTTGCTGTTTGATTGTCAAAGATTTGCTTGCAGCAGGTAATTTCCTCATCAAACAGTGAAAGAAGAGCAGCAACGTTTGGAGGAAAATGAGAACAGATGACAGGCCTTTCCAGAAGTTTTCCAAATATCTGCAAAATCTTTAGAGAAGTTATTAAAAAAAAAAAACAAGAACAGTGGCACACACGTCAGCTCTCATCTCTCTCTCTCTCTCTCTCTATCCTGCTTAAAAGATGTCATGTTTAAACTAGATTTTAAAAGGTAAAAGGTAATTTCTTTACCTACATTATACATTTTATTATATATTTAATTTGTGTATTTATTTCCAAGCAGGGTTTTTGAACAAGATAATGAGAAGGAGGGCTGGAGAGGAATAATAAAATTCATGTCTTCTTTACGTTGATGTTTAGTAAATTACAGAGCAGATACTATTGCAAGAAATCAGCTGTTAGAATATGGCTACAGTTGATTATTTAGGCACTTTTCAGATGTTTTTTTTTATAGACCTTGTTCTAATCCAGCATGAACACCAAAACCCCAGTACTCAGAATCTGTCTAATATAGGCACCCCACCCCAACCTTGTACAGCCTGTTCATACTATGAGCATTTTGAGAACAAGTGGCATACACCACCACAAAATGGCTGTCAAGATGGAGGGTGTGGTCAACCACAAAATGGCTGCCAGGGCTGCCCGTCACCAATTGGCAGGGTGGTGGTGGGAAAATAGCTGGAAAGTCAGCAAATACCCAGAAGTAACGTCACACCAGCAATGTGATGCTGTAGGATTCACCAAAAACACTATGGTTTTACCATAGAGTTTCAGTAAAGACAACATTATGTTGGTGATGTAACGACACTTCTGGGTATTCGCCAGAAAACAGAGTTGCACTTACCTGTAACTTGTTCATCGAGGTCTTCTGTGCAGACACACATTGGGACTGCGCCTGCACGAAGGCCTGCCACCGTATAAAGACTTCTAGCTTAACATCTATGCAGAGGGTGCCTCTCCCAACAGGAGCAGGTGGGATGGCTTCCTGCCAAAACCACCACATGCTCTGGAGGGCACACCCCCTCTCCCTCAGTTCCTGCCTGCCACTGTAAGCTCAACAATCAAGACCATTAGCCCATATCATGCATCCTTTACCCTGGTTTCTTTCCCCCCCTCTTTTTTTAGTTAGAGAGCCAATAGCAAGGCAGGAGGGAGGGAATGTGTGTCTGCACAGGAGACCTCGATGAACAACAGTTACAGGAAAGCGTGTGAAGAACGACTTCACCAACATCTGCATCTCTACTTGCCAACAGGTCCAACATGTTGTGTCATACAAAGGTGTCACCGGATGACCAGATGTTCTTGCAGATGTCCACGATTAGAACCTTATGGTGAAAAGCAGCTAAAGATCCTTGCACTTGAACTGAGTGGGACTTCATGTCCAGAGGGCACTGCTTTCCTGCAGCCTTTTAAGCAGACAACACCCACCTAGATATGGTCTGCGATGACTCAGCCCTACTCTTCTTAGGACCAGCATAACAAATACAAAGAGATTTGTCAATCCTAAATTGCTTTGTCCTATCAATATAATAAAGGAGAGCTCTTCTAGAGTGTAAAACCTGATCTGAATCTAAGGAAGGATTGGGAAAAAATACTGGCAAAGTATCCTCTTGAGCTAGATGAGATCTAGAAACAACCTTAGGGAGAAAAGTCAAACTAGGGTAGAGCACCATTCTAGGGGAGGGGCTGTGGCTCAGTTTGTAGAGCATCTGCTTGCCATGCAGAAGGTCCCAGGTTCAATCCCCGGCATCTCCAGTTAAAGGGACTGGGCAAGTAGGTGATGTGAAAGACCTCTACCTGAGACCCTGGAGAGCTGCTGCCGGTCAGAGTGTACAATACTAATTTTGACGGACCAACGGTCTGATTCAGTAAAAGGCAGCTTTATGTGTCATGTGTTCACTTTCTCATTAAAAATCTTGAGGAAGGGGACATTGATTCTAAAGGCTGCCAACTCACTCTTCTAGTAGAGGTAACTGCTACCAGGAAGGCCACCCTCTGGGATAGTGCAGCTAATGTACAAGTACACAGAAGCTCAAAGGGAGACCCCATCAACTGTGACAGAATTAGAGATAGGGACCACTGAGGAACCAACTTAGGCAGTGGTGGAAATGTATTGAGTAAACCCTTTTAAAAATGTGAAGAGGGATGAGCCCTCTACTGGGTCACGACAGGCAGAAATGGCAGCTAAGTGAACCTTAACAGAAACTACAGCGAGGGCCCTATGTGCCAGAGATAGCAAATAGATCAAACCCCACGGAAGCAGACAGGTAAAGGGGGAAACCCCCTGTAATTCCGAGCAAATTCTTCTTCCAAATTGACACTGTCAAATCAAAAAGTCCCAAAAGAATAGAAAGCGACTGTGCCAGGCGAGTCAGCATAAAACCTGCTGAGAATCTTATCCTTTGGCCTATTGTCCGATGTTGACACGCCTATCTCCAGGGCTTGCGCCATGGGTAACATCTGCTCCCCATAGAGATGCAGGTCTTCACTAGGGGAAACAAAACTTGATTCCCCTACAGTTTCATCTGGCAAAGTTTCAGAACACCCCTCAGAACTATAGGTAGAGGCCTCGGGTTCCTCCTCCTCCTGTAGCAACTCAATGTAACTCAGAACTTGGGTAAATGGTGCTGTGGAACTGGGGGCTGTGGGAACTGATGCAGGTTCAAGGGGTCTACACAATACATCAAGTTGGTTCAAGCAGCAAAACTCAATCCAATCCTGTATCTGGTCAGGCGCTAAGAATGAAGATGATGTGCCTAATTCCCCCTTCTCTACTTAAGGATAGATGGACTCACATTCTAGCTGTATCTGAAGAAGTGAGCTGTTGCTCATGAAATCTCATACCCTTCCAGAAATGTTGTTAGTCTTTAAGGTGCTACTGGACTCTTGCTCTTTTCTGCTGCTGTTGATACACTAACATGGCTACCCATCATGATCTGCTTCATAGGCCTGTACATGGGCGTTATGATGTGCTCTGATTCATCCCGAGTCTCCCACCAACGTCACTCTAACCACCTACCAGCCTGCTTCATGTCACCCAGTTGCCTGGTACACCAAGGAGCTGGGGGCCTCACAGAGCATGGAAGAGAACTCCAAGAAGCAAAACTGTTTATGGCCCCAGTCAGCCCATCATTCCATGCAACTTCAAGGGTCTCCACAGAGTCACCAGGAGGCTCTCAAAACATGCCCAGAACCACGTAGAAACCAGCAGGATCCATTAATCTCAGATGTCCGACCGTCTGAATCAAGGAGGCCACAAGCTCAACTGTGCCTTCAGAAGATAGTGATCTGACCACAGCAAGGGCTGAAGCTCCAGCCAGCATGGTATAGTGGTAAAGAGTGGCTGTTTGGAGTGGTGGACTCTGATCTGGAAAACTGGGTTTGAATCCCCCCTCCTCCACATGAGTGGCGCATGCTAATCTGGTGAACTGGATTTGTTTCTCCACTCCTACATATGAAGCCAGCTGGTTGACCTTGGGCTAGTCACAGCTCTCTCAGCCCCACCTACCTCACAGGGTGTCTGTTGTGGGGAGGGGAAGGTGACTGTAAGCCAGTTTGATTCTTCCTTAAGCGGTAGAGAAAGTTGGCATATAAAAACCAACTCTTCTTCTTCTGAAGCTCCAGCCCCCAATCACATCGCCAGCAAGCAGCTCAATGCAGAAAAGAAGATCCAGTGTATGCCTTTTTCATGCATTGGGCCCATTACGATCTGACCCATGGTTGTCATGGTGGCCATGAAGTCAGCCTGACCTGACAAGGCAGACTCTGCATGTATGTTGAAATATCCAAGGACAATATCCTTGGGGTTCTCAGCACAAAGGCTGACACCACCATGTCAGCTCAGCCAAAGATCCTGATTGTAAACTAGGCTGATAGGACACCAGCAGGATCCCTACTTTGTGCCTAGTGCCCAACATAAGGTACATATAATCAAAACTGGTCTTTGTCTGAGCCAAGTACCTTGTGATGGAGAAATTTTCACAGAAAAGAAATGCTTCTCCACCCCATTCTCCCGGTTGAGCTGAGATAGTTGAGGGCTGAAAGAAATGCATATCAAAATGGGAAACTGTAGTAGAAAAAGTCAGACGGCCACCAACTTTTCTGGACAGACTGTTTGCTTTTTTAATTGCCTAGTTTGCTTGGAATTTTGACGGTGCCACAATGAAAGTTTGCAATCCAGGTGGAAAAGGAACGTTCTTGGATAATCTTTGCATTTACTGTCAAAAGCTGTTGTTCTCATAGACAGGAATGCATGAGCTACTGTAACGTAGACCGAGCCACAACCTTTGGGGAGGTCATGGAAAGCAGCCATCAAAAGGGAAAACGCAGGTGCCTTGTAGACAAACTCAACAAAAGGAACCCAAAAAAGTTACAGAAGTGATTTTATATCATTTTCCTCAATAGCATGGTTGCTTTATTTGAATATGAGTAGCAGTGGCTTCTGTTGGAGTTGTGGTTAAATATCCCATAAAAGCTAACTGACTCCCTACTATTGTGAACTCTCTACTCTCTCACGCTGACAGCCCAAATTACAGCATTTTATTATATTGCATCTTTGCTGTGTGTTTTATTTATCTCTGTTGTGCCTTCCCGTTTTTGGCACCAATTCAAGCCCTTTACCTGTATCCCCCTGCTGTTTGTCCTTCTGGCAAACTGTTGTGTGCCTTTTACAGTCTGTTTTGCTAGGGCTTTTTTTTATTATTAGTCATTCTTGCTTTCCATTTGCTATAAAATTTATCAATCCGGATTCTTAGCGAATTAGGTTACGCAATGTGCTCATGATGTGAATATCTCAACTTTACCAGAAACATAATGCATGTCTCCCACATAGCCCTATAAAAATAGTATTTGATTTATCTGAACGCCTGCCTACTCAAAACATTTTGGCATCCATCAAGCAGGTCAGATAAGTAAATATTTCCCCATATATACAAAAATAATTTGACAGCGTACCGAACTTAACTTACCTTGAAAACCCTAAGGGGTCGCCATTTGTCAGATGTGTCTTGATGGCACTTTCCACCACCACCACAGCGAACTTAAATCAAGAAGTCTTGCTTAAAATCCCTAGCATATGTGGACTGTTGGCTCATGAGGAGGAGGAGAAAGAGAAGGAGGAGAAGGAGAAGGAGAAGGAGAAGGAGAAGGAGAAGGAGGAGAAGGAGAAGGAGAAGGAGAAGGAGAAAGGTCTGGCTACTGCAGACTAAAATGGCTGCCTATGGGGGAACGAGTATACACAGTATAGACACTTGCTCTCTCTGTCAACGGGAAAGTAACATCCCTGTTTTGGACAGCTGTGCTATACTTCAATGTAAGGAGGAGGAGGAGGAGGAGGAGGAGAAGGAAGGAGAAGGAGGAGGAGGAGGAGGAGGAGAAGGAGAAGGAGAAGGAGAAGGAGAAGGAGAAGGAGAAGGAGAAGGAGAAGGAGAAGGAGAAGGAGAAGAGGAGGAGGAGGAGGAGCCGGTTTTTATATGCCAACTTCCTCTACCACTTAAGGAAGAATCAAACCAGCTTAAAGTCACCTTTCCTTCCGCTCCCCACAACAGACACCCTGTGAGGTAGGTGGAGATGAGAGAGTGTGACTAGCCCGAGGTCATCCAGCTGGCTTCATGTGTAGGGTGGTTCTGACAGTTGGTTTTTATAACCTGCTTTTCTCTACTGCAAGGAGTCTCAAAGCAGCTCACAACCACCTTTCCTCCCCTCCCCCCACAACAGGCACCTTGTGAGGTAGCTTTTGAGACAGGATAAATGTTCATGTAAATATACCTTGAATATCGGAAGTCCATGCTGGAGATCTGAAAGGAACTTAACCTGATACCAATCAACAATATTTGCCTGGGTATATGTCTAAAATACCTTAGTATTGTTCTTGTCAAGCAGGGTGAGGGTCAGCAAAAGTCACTAAGGGAACAATGGAAAACAAGATGCTGGACAGTGGACCATAGAGGCAGAAGGCAGCAAACTATCAGAACTCCAGGACCAGGGATAGCTCCAGCATTGCCCTGCATAGGACAGACCTCAGCCGAGCCCTTCCATCCTGATCTCAGACCAGATGAGTGCCTGAGCCTCACCCCTTAAAGCTGAAATTCATCCTTCTTCATAAAATTGGCATGTGGCCCTTCCCAGATTACTATTTTTGTAAAGGAATTTGTGGTTGCCCTCCTGGTCCACCCTTAAGTCCAGAACCTAAGCATTAGATATGACTAGCACAATCCTAAGCAGAGAGCCAGCATGGTGTAGTGGTTAAGAGAGGTGGTTTGGAGTGATGGGGTCTGATCTGGAGAAACAGGTTTGATTCCCCCACTCCTCCACATGAGTGGCGGAGCCTAATCTGGTGAACCGGGTTGGTTTCCCCACTCCTCCACATGAAGCCAGCTGGGTGACCTTGGGCTAGTCACAGCTCTCTCAGCCCCACCTACCTCACAGGGTGTCTGTTGTTGGGAGGGGAGGGGAAGGTGACTGTAAACTGGTGGTGGAGAAAGTCGGCATATAAAAAACAATTCTTCTTTTTCCTCCTCCTCCTCTTCTTCTTCTTCTTCCTCTTCTTCTTCTTCCTTCTAAATCCATCGAAGTCAAGGGTTTGCTCTTCTTAGGATGGCACCGTACGTCACTCAGCTAGCTGGGCTGTAACTATCTAGCTTCCATTTTGTCGATTTCAGTTGCAGCAAAAAAGGGTGAGCTCCAGAAGACGTGATTGTTCAGTTCTCCACCATCACATTTCTCATGCAGAAATGCAGCTCTGTGCTGTTTCCTGTGGTCTGTTCGTAAATACCCTCTTCCCTTGACATTCTAAGTATCCCTTATCCTCCAGTTTGTCCTCTTCCCCTGTTCCTGTAGAGCGCCGTGGAGATGTAATTTTCTCACTTCTCTTTTCCTACTGTCATCCTATTCACCCTTTGCTCTGCCTCTTCTCCAGTGCACGTGTCAAGTCTTTTTGTCCTACCTTCTTGATTTCATGATACATTTATTTCTATGTTTATTGTATTTGCTTGGATGTTTTCTTACAGAGCTGATGGTAAAACTCTCCTGCCTCAGCAGGAAACTGTTCCTCACAGCAATTACACCTGCTGTCTTCCTTTTCATTTTCCTTCAGCTTTTGATGAAATTGTATTTTCTGAAACCCTATGAATTCTCACTCAGATTCTTACCTAACTCAGCGATTCAACCATCTCCTTTCCTCCCCTCTCTCTTTTCCATCAGCTTTCCCATTTTGTAAGATATTTTCCTAATTTTCTCATGAAATGCTTTCTCTGCTACTTTATATTTGGTTTCCTCCAGTACACAGATTGTCAGTTTCCTTTAGGTTTTCAAAGGTTTTGCGGAAGATCTAGGTGTACAATTCCCACTGACTTAAATGTCTCCCATTGACTATAATAGGGTTTATGCCGTTAAATCCCATACAACTCTTGACAACCACAGGGCCCCAGTCTACAATTACATCCCCCATCTTCTTTGTAAGGCCCTTAAATCTCTACCTCCTAGCTTTAAAAAATAATAATGGCTCTACTCCATTTTGTCTGAGTTCTTGGGATAAATAGAGAATATAGGCCCTATGGAACGAACACCAATTTTTTATATGGGAAATTAAAAACCCAGTACAGCCATAAACTTACTGGATGGAGCCTTGAGAGTATTACCCTATTTCAGCCTCAGTTTCCAGTTTGTAAAAAAGAAATAATGTGGATCTGTTATAACATTCCAGATACACAATATCAGTAGATGCTTATAGATTCACAAGCTTCTGTAGACGAATCCAAATTACTGAAGCAGAGTTGAAATTCCACCTAAAACACAATTGCCACCTTTGAAGAAGTTCCCAGTTGTTCTGAGGTAGGAGGGAACAAGAAGAGTAGGATAGAACAACTAAAGTTAAATGAGGGGTGAAAATGAGGATGAAAAAGAGTAAAAAATAAATTTCCTCAGTATAATCCTAAACAAAGCTACAGAAGTCAATGGGTTTGCAAGGGGATACCTCTCATTAGGATTTCACTCAATTCTCTTGAGAGGATGGAGTGGAGGGATGTTAGTATTCTTTGTGTCTGAGGGTTCACAGGCAGAAGTTATGATGTCTCCAGTAGGCAATAATCCAGTACAAAATGAACCATCGATCCCAAAAATTTCAAAGTAACAATTCAATTGGTTTACTTTCAAAGCAGATCCAAGTCCCTTTGGCTCCTGGAAGGCCAGATTTATTATTGCTCCTAAGCATCCATCAAAATTGTTAATCAGCTGAATGTTTCTGTTATAATAACAAACTTAGGAAATCCCCAACTCCAACAAGCTCTGAACTGCATGCATATGTCAGCAAGTTAGATCTGATTCATAATCCTTGTTTATCACTGGACTACTCTCTGAAAATTGTATGAATTATATCCATTGACATTAGGTGATTCATAGTTGCAAGACATTGCTTGTTAACTATGCTGATGGATGTGTGTGTGAGTACGAGAGAGGAAGCAAGAAAGGTGTTCCTCAGACTTTTATACTATCAATTTGAACAACTGACCTATTGCAAAAGAGATTTTCCAATGAATAGAGACAAAGAAATTACTCCCATGGCAGCCAGTAACATCTGAATACATCTCACTGGTCTTGCTGGTCATATGATAACATGGTAGCTTGGTCATATGAAAGGGCCCCCACTAATCAGTTATGACATACTGTTTGTGAATGCCGACCACATTAATGTGTGTCATGTTAGAAGCTTGTGTTATAACTTCTTGTGTGTGGGGAGGGGCTGTGGCTCAGTGGTAGAGCATCTGCTTGGCATGCAGAAGGTCCCAGGTTAAATCCCCCGCATCTCCAGTTAAAGGGACTGGGCAAGTAGGTGATGTGAAAGACCTCTGCCTGAAACCTTGGAGAGACGCTGCAAGTCAGAGTAGACAATACTGACTTTAATGGACCAAGGGTCTGATTCAGTATAAGGCAGCTTCATGTGTCTAATCATGACTAAAAGCATCACATAACATAGGATAAACTACACATAGAAATAGGTCAATAATATTTATTAATTTCAACATCCCTGAAATACTATTCCATCAGTTCTAAGAAAAACAAATCCAACCAGCTAGATGTAAATAATTCCTTAAAACCCTTGTTAAAATACAACTTATTGATCCATAAATGACTATGAATTAATGATTTCCCAGTTTGCTTGGCATTATTTTATAATCACACCCTTCTAAATCTAGTTGCCCATTGGTACCCTCACAAAATGGCTGATCAATGTAGTTGGTGGTTTCATGACTTGAACTATGCATAAATAGATTGGTGGAAAAACTATATGCACAGCATGAATCTGCATAGGCCCTTACCCATCTGGGATATGCAAGCAGAAGCCTATTCCCAAGTATGTATGCACCACAGTTTTAGTCAAGGCACTTGTTTTCAAATGCACTGATATATTTATAGGGCTGCTAGGTCCCTCTTTGCCACCGGTGGGAGGTTTTTGGGGCGGAGCCTGAGGAGGGTGGGGTTTGAGGAGGGGAGGGACTTCAATGCCATAGAGTCCAATGGCCAAAGCGGCCATTTTCTCCAGGTGAACTGATCTCTATTGGCTGGAGATCAGATGTAATAGCAGGAGATCTCCAGCTAGAACCTGGATGTTGCCAACCCTATATATTTACCAGATTGTTGGAATCCAGTGGCTCATGTTTACTTCCTTGCAGTTTTTAAAAACTTTCTTCATGATATTGGCTTCAAAATATTGTAATACTCTTCTACAGATCTATGTGAACAGTCTGATATCCACCCCTCAAGAAGCACATTGTGGTACAAGGTGCAAGAAATGGCAACCAAAATAATCAAGAGATTAGACCACCCTCCATACAAAGAAAAACAAGCAAGTTACATAATAATCTACTGCAGCATTGGACTGGTTTCCAGCTTTAAAAAAAAAAAAGACCCCTGGAGGAGTTATAAGGAAAAATATATTGGCTGCACATTTCTACTTATAACTCCCCAACCAAAAGGGCTAGAGACGTGCATTTTAATGAAAGCTGGGAACAAGTACATTGGACAAAGCCTCTTGCACTGGAAAAAGGCTCTTTAGGCTGGATGAAGGCTTCAAAATTTGCTCAGTAGAGTGGCAGGGGGGAGGAGGATCCGCCCCATTAATGATATTTCCCATTTAATGTTTTTTTTTAAAAAAAAATTGTTAGAACAATGATTTGCATCTAAGAATAGGGAGCAAGTTGAAATTGTTTCCTAACCACAAGAAGACAGCCACTGGCAACATAATTGGAACGCTGGATGCCATTTGTGTCATCATCAGCTCTCGGGCATCGAAAACATACAATACACTATCTGTGCCAGTCAGCAGAGGGTTAAATCTGCAGACTTGTGCTACTCAGGCTCACCGGTGCCAAGATTCAGCAGGAGATTCAAATGCAAGAGGATCTTGCAATGCCATATGGGCTGTGTCTCCTGTGCTGGCAGGGTCAGAGGAGCAACTCTGACCTGGAGCTAGTCCGACTTCCCCTGCTTTTGCCTGTTTAAGCCTGCCTCCTCCTGTCGTCGATCTGCTTTAGGAAGGTTGCCGTTTATTGTGTGCCTAATTGCACAGAAGTCAGAAGAAGAAGAAGAGCCTGTTTTTATATGCCGACTTTCTCTACCACTTAAGGGAGACTCAAACTGGCTTACAATCACCTTCCCTTCCCCTCCCCACAACAGACACCCTGTGAGATAGGTGGGGCTGAGAGAATGTGACTTGCCCGAGGTCCCCCAGCTGGCTTCGTGTGTAGGAGTGGGGAAACAAATCCAGTTCACCAGATTAGCCTTCGCCGCTCATGTGGAGGAGTGGGGAATCAAACCCGGTTCTCCAGATCAGACTCCACCGTTCCAAACCACATACCTTAACCACTACACCATGCTGGCACCAAGGGAAAGAAAACAGGGGGTGGGGGGGACTTGGCATATTTATTTTCCTCTATGCATAGCGTGTTCCATGTGACAAAGAGAAGGGGAAGATGGCACCTTTTTTTCTGACACCGCCCCAGCCAAAAGCAGGAAACGAAGGCTCCAAAAGGCAGATGGGAAGCAGTCCCAAGACCAGCGTGTTAGGGCCTGCTAAGCATCTTCTTGCTTCAGCTTTCGGTTTTTACAGAGATTTGAGTCGCAAAGGCTATCACTTGCTTGTTCTGTGACCCTTGTTGATCAGAGGCTGCTTTAATAAGTTTCCTAGTTGCTTACTCAGCATTTTTAATAGGGTTGCCAACCTCCAGGTACTTAGCCAGCGTGGTGTAGTGGTTAAGAGCGGTGGTTTGGAGCAGTGGACTCTCATCTGGAGGACCGGGTTTGATTCCCCTGCTCCTCCACATGAGCGGCAGACACTAATCTGGTGAACCAGGTTGGTTTTCCTATTCCTACACATTAAGCCAGCTGGGTGACCTTGGGCTAGTCACAGCTCTCTCAACCCCACCCACCTCACAAGGTGTCTGTTGTGGGAAGGGGAGGGGAAAGTGATTGTAAGCCGGTTTGAGTCTCCCATAAGTGGTAGAGAAAGTTGGCATATAAAAACCAACTCTTCTTCTTTTTTTACTTCTTAGCTGGAGATCTCCTGCTATTACAACTGATCTCCAGCCGACAGAGATCAATTCACTTGGAGAAAATGCTTTGGCAATTGGACTCTATGGCATTGAAGTCCCTCCCCTCCCTAAACCCCATCCTCCTCAGGCTCCACCCCAAAAACCTCCTGCCGGTGACGAAGAGGAGCCTGGCAGCCCTGATTTTTAAACACGCAACAAAGAAGGGAGTGGGGGGATACATACAAATTTTGCAAATGACACAGAACCTGCAAAGCTTGTTTTTGTATATTAAACGCTTCTATTGATTTCAATACTCATGTATTTTTAAAGTTAAGTATGTGTATATCCAACCACAAAACCTGTGGTCTATGGATTCAAACACAGCAATGACTGAGCTTTCCTGTAATGTTAGAGTGGTCCCATTGATTTCATTGGAACCTTTTTGGCATTCACAAAGCTGCCTAAGTGCTTTGCAGGGTCAAGGCCAAAATGCTTATTATTTGGCACAATTAAGAGGCTTAAGTGCTAACGGATGCCAACGAAGGGAGAATGCACAATCGTCCTGATGGGAAGGACTCTATGACTGTAATGGCTGATTTTTGCAGCAAATTTTCGTCAGGCCCATGGTAGATACTGGAACTCTAGTGAATTGGGATTTGCTTCACCTCTAATTTATTGTGCCACATAGAATGTAGTTTAGGAGATACAGATAGGAGTTCAGGCCTGATTCCATGCCAAAGCAAGCCAAGTCCTTGCATGCCAAAATCCCTCATTGTCTGTGCTAATTGTAGCCACAAGCTGACCACTTATTCATGCCCTAAGATGAAAGCATGATACAGGAGTGTGTCAGGGCGCAGAGGAACCAGCTAGATTTCACATTTAATGTATTTGACAATCAAACTTACTGTGTACAACTGGGAAAATCAGACTTGCGCCAATCACTGGGTCTGTTCAGATTGGCACCGAAGAACCAAAATGTCTGCTGAGAAGGTATGCATCTCCCCACCCTCTGCACATGCATGAAAAGGATGCCTATCCAAACAGACCAAGTAGTCATGCTAATGTGTTAGCACACAATGAGACGTTCTACCTCCGCCCACCCATTCCTCTCTGTGCTGCTACTCCACTGAGTAGGCAAAACCTACTGGTCGGTGGTTGTCCAAGTAGTCCTTAGCAATGTTAATTAATGCTTGATCCACTTGGATTTTCAGGTGGGTACTATAGTGTTAGGAAAAAACAGGGTGAAGCAACCTTCCAAACAGCCGTGAACTAGACAACACATAGACGAACAATCAGGTGAAAAATCAGTTCCCTTTCACAACTGGCGAACAGAACGTGCCAAACGTCAAACATCCCTAGAGTAAGGCATGATGTCCATGTTTATGATCACACAAATCATGATTAACCATGAATTCGGATCCTGGTTTGACATATCCTAACCCCAATTAGCCATGTGGCTCATGTTCAGATGATCTCAGTCAGTTTAATTAAACTGGGGTCTGCATTATGTGTGACCTGCACCACTGTCTTATGTCACTTCCTAACTCTGGCATATTTGAAGAAGTGAGCTGTGGCTCATGAAAGCTCATGCCCTGCCAGAAATTTTGTTAGTCTTTAAGGTACTACTGGACTCTTGCTCTTTGACAGACTAACACGGCTACCCATCATGATCTATCTGGCATATTTGTTCTTCCTGTTTGTTGGGATTGGGGCATGTAGGGGTAGAAAGGAGGGCATGAGGGGGATCCTGGGCAAATAGGATCTCCAAAATCTGGAACCGGCCCTTGGTGCATAAGCCGCTCTCACATTAATTTTAATCTTTTGTATCTGTTGCCTTAATGTTAGTTTCAGCAAATTGTTTTTAATACCGCTATTACCCGCCTTCAGTAGAAAAGCAAGCATATAAATAATTTAAATAAAATAAATCAATACTATGCAGCAGGTTTGTTTTTCCTTTTACAGTTTTTAAAACCAAGGGTGTAAAGGCAATATTTAGCTTTCAGACCCCCTTTTAAAATGTCAAATTTATCTTCCAAAAATTAGGAGACTAAGCAGTTACTTTTACTAACAACAGGCTGTAGACTAGATGGCCTCTGGAGTTTTTTCCAGGTTCATCATTTTAATAAACGGAGTGCTCAAAACCATTAGTCACACTTGAAAATCTGATCATAAATCTTTATCTAGTTAACAGTTTTACACCTTCGCAATTATTTTATGATCTGGAACTTCATTTTTAAAAAAAATTCTGAATCAACGGAGTTTCCAACCATCCATTCCTTAAGAATACTGTAAACAGATACTGCAATTAAAGTACCGAGAAGGATAAATACACTAAGTAATAGACAACCTACTGGCAGATGACACAAACATTTTTTTTAACAATGAGTGCTGGCTTTCAGCAAGACAAAGCACAACTCAGAACCAGCAAGGAAAATGTAATTAAATAGTTGGTGCACAGTAACTGGGATCCATAAACTGCAACTTAATATGGCAGATGCTGGTATTTAAATCCTTTATCAAAAAAACATATAACTTGCTGACTGAAACGCGTAAAGTACATTTTCCTTACCCTGTCAATTAGAAGATTGCAAAAAACTCCTGTAGCAGGACAACAAGTCTGTTGGGAAAGCAGTAGTATTTGGAATGGGTCCAGATCAGACAGATGGTACGGGAAAGGGGAGCAATGAGACGTTCAGTATCTAAGAAGTTGGATTCTTCCAAGTAGGCAGTGTAGCATTTAAGGGGCCTAGACACAGCTAAATATCTTGAGCTTCAGAAACTGCTGAAAGTAGAAAGGAAAATAATTATTAAGGGGAGCTTTATAAACAGTTGATCCAGAAACTCCAATCTGGTGCACTTCAGCTAGGGTTACCATCTATCTGATTCTGGTGGAGGACCTCTGGGTGAAGTTCCCTATTACCCACCCTAGCTCAATGGAGCAGCGGGTGGAGGGATGACAGTGCTGATCAACCCTGGGATCATAACAGGAAGTGACCTCATGACACTCCAGGAACTTTCAAATCTCTGTGGTTGGCAACCTTAACTTCAACCTGTGGGTTGGGATCTTCAGGTGGGTATTAGAGGCCCACCTGAGTCAGGAGCCCTCATAGGGTTGCCCTTTTTTGTCACTTTTTGGAAGAACCTGTTGCTAATGTGCATGCATAGAAAACAAGGATGCCATGCCTCCTCCTTTTTGTACACACACAATGGTCGTTTATTCATGGGTTCTTTCACTCACATTCACTCACACACACCATCTGTCCTGGTTGTTCCTTGGAGTTATGCATGAGTTTTCCCACCATTATAGATGACATCACTGCCAGTCCTCACAAATCCCAGGACCTTCTGTCCCTCTGTTAACCCAATTCTTCCCTCTCCCTTGAGCTCAGCCCACTTGAAATCCCCATACATAAGGCAAAATGCCAGACACAGAAGCTTGGTTTCTCTCACAGCAAGTAGACAGCCAATTACAAAGCAGCATGTCAAGTGGCGGGGATTCAAATGCTTCCTGCTTCCTCAGAGTTCTTTCTGAGCAGAAGGCTTTTCAAAACAAGGCAAAGTATAAATGAAATAAAGAAATAAATTATACTGACTCTTTAGCAAATCAGCATTTGGAATTTATATACACTGGGCTGGACACTCTTGTTCTGCCAAACCAAGACTTCTTGGACCAGAAAAAGACTATGAACTTGTAAAATGGATTTATAGGCTTGGATCCACTGCAGGGTTTCCACAGATGGAAGGGATTTCTCCCTATGGAGTACAACTTCCCCTCCTCTCCCACTGCAGCCCCAAATGCCCCCCAAGGGGGACAGGAGGCCCCCCGGAACAGCATGAAATGAGAGTCAGAAGGCTGCCATGACAGGGGGAGATTTGTCAAAAATCCTCCCATGGAAGTTCTCCAGTGGATCCAAGCCATTGGATGCTACTCAAACAGAATATTATGTATTCAGTATCTAGGGTTGCCAACCTCCAGGTACTAGCTGGAGATCTCCTGCTATTACAACTGATCTCCAGCCGATAGAGATCAGTTCACCTGGAGAAAATGGCCGCTTTGGTAATTGGACTTTATGGCACTGAAGTCCCTCCCCTCGCCAAACCCCTCCCTCCTCAGGCTCCGCTTTAAAAAACCTCCCGCCTGTGGAAAATAGGGACCTGGCAACCCTATCTCTTGTTCAGATTCAAAACCTTGGTTCAGTTATGAACCAAAGCCTGCAGATAGGGTTGCCAGCTCCAGGTTGGGAAATACCTGGAGATTTTAGGGGTGGAGCCTGAGAAGGGTGGGGACTTCAGTGCCATAGAGTCCAGTTGCCAAAGCAGCCATTTTCTCCAGGGGAACTGATTTCTATCACCTGGAGATCTGTTGTAATAGTGGGAGATCTCCAGCCACCACCTGGAGGTTGGCAACCCTATCTGCAGAACATGGAATTTTCCTGCTCTTTGAGCTCCAAGACCAAACTGACAGTGACTCAGAAAGAGATAAGGGTGGATGGGAGGCAGTTCACAGGTGCAAGGAGTATCATCAGCCCTAAAGGTTTCAAGGCCACCTTAAGAGGCCTACACTTTCCATCTAAATAATGCAAGGTTTTATGGGAACTTGTTAACTGGATCTGATGTAACTGCAGAACACCAGATACTAACTGGCAATCTCACCTGATTGTTTTTTTCACCTGGTTAGCAACATCAATGGTCAATGGGATTATATCAGTGGACCTACTTTTGATTGGCTAGCCTGAATCATGGCAGTGCAGGCCATGAGGCATAAAGTAAAATCCTTTATTCTAGTTTGGTTCATTTAGCCATAACTGGGAGCTTTTGCCATACCTGGAGGGCTTGGCTCAGCTCTTGTTCCTTGGCCTAAGGCCTTACTTGTAGATACTTTGACTGAGGGTGGGCCAGGACTACCTCTAGGTACTAGCTGGAGATCTCCTGCTATTAGAAATGATCTCCAGCCAATAGAGATTAGTTCATCTGGAGAAAATGGCTGCTTTGGCAATTGGACTCTATGGCATTGAAGTCCCTCCCCTCCCCAAACCCTGCCCTTCTCAGGCTCCACCCCCAAAACCTCCCGCTGGAGGTGAAGAGGGACCTGGCAACCCTAGCCAGGATGGCCAGACACCTGTTGACTTTGGACTTTGAAACTATCTTGGACTCTGCCTTGTTAAGTATCCTCTGAATTTAGAGAGCCATTGTTTGTTAGTATCTAGGACTAGCTATTAAGCTTTCTTTATTTTATTCTCATTGTCCCTTGCTCTTGATGGTATACTCCTGCACATTCCTTTTAATAAAGCACACTAATTATATTTTGGGGCATTTTTGCATTCAGGCAGCTTCAATCTGAATCCAGCACTTTGGCCAGGCCAGCTACAGCTACCAAAGTAACTTGAGTTTTAAGACTCACCCTCTGGTCTTTTATGCATGGCTGTTTCCCTCTCCGTCACCCCTCCGACAATTTCAGGGCTTTGTGTTGATTATGCATGCCGTTTCCGACAGTCAGAGGTTGCCTCACTCTCCCCCTGCATTTCCCCGCGTTTTCAAATTCAAGATAAAACAGGTCTCTGAAAATGCAGGGAAATACAGGGGGGACCGAGGCGATCTCTGACGGTCGGAAACGGCATGCATAATCAACACAAAGACTCGAAATCGTTGGAGGGGTGACAGTGAGGGAAACAGCCATGCATAAAAGATCTATGTGTGGTCAACCTTACAGGTGGGTTGGTTTTATTTGCTATGCAACTTCAATTTGTACAATAAAAGTGACTCAACCTTCCTTACCTCGTTATTTGAATTCTCCAGGACCAATTCTATAGCAACATCCGTCCATATCAGGCACATTCCTAAAATTACTGAAGATCTTCTGTCTCCTAACAGTTCCTGTTTTGATGTATCATATGCCTGGATAATATTTCCAGCTGAGCTGCTCTCCCATCAGGGGCACTTTTCTATCATTCAGAATCCACATTTACAAAACAGGAATAACAATTCTTGCTTTCTTCACAATGATTTTCTTAGCTTCAGCTTTAAGCAGATGGAGCCCGCCTGCTGCTGACTTCTTTACTGCCAAGTCCTCTATTGTAGCCAGTTCACTTCTCTGTTGGGGGAAAGGTGGCTGGAATTTCTCTCTCTCTCTTCCATTTTGATTGCGCGACTCGTTTGCCAAGAGCGGAAGCTGCCAGTGCCCCTCGCCAGCACAAATAACTTCAATATCGACAGGCAGTTGTACACAAAGTCACGAAGGAGTCAGAGGATCTCCTTAACATGAGTACGGACAGCCATAGGTGGGTTGACAGAAAAGGTTACTGCCAGGAGGGGCTGTGGCTCAGTTTGTAGAGCATCTGCTTGGCATGCGGAAGGTCCCAGGTTCAATCCCCGGCATCTCCAGTTAAAGGGACTAGGCAAAGAGGTGATGTGAAAGACCTCTGCCTGAGACCCTGGAGAGCCACTGCCAGTCTGAGTAGACAATACTGACTTTGATGGACCAAGGGTCTGATTCAGTAGAAGGCAGCTTCCTGTGTTCTCCAGCCGATAGAGATCAGTTCACCTGCAGAAAATGGCCGCTTTGCTCATTGGACTCTATGGCATTGAAATCCCTCCCCTCTCCAAACCCTGCCCTCCTCAGGTTCCGCCCCCTAAACTTCCCACCGGTGGCGAAGAGGAACCTGGCAACCCTATGTATGAATCAGTCCTTACATTAAAAACAACCCATTTATTACCCAATGTGTGTATGAGATTCTCTTCTGAACACTTCTGATGTGATCAAGACATGAAAGCGAGGGTAAAGCTAAACAAAGAGGTGGGGCTAGCTTTTCAATGGTTTCCATTGAGCTTTCAGACCAAAAGAAAATGGGACTGAGATATGAGTTACAGTTGGAGGGGAAGAGGCTGGAAAACCTGCCCCATACACCAAGGGTGCTACCAGATTTTTGCAAAATACAGAACTCACTACCAGTCATATTGAGGAGGATTTCACAAGTCCCTATAAACTCTAAAAGGAAGAACAAGTTCACTGCCTATCAATACAGCTTTCCAGTGGTCTTAGAAGAACGTGCCATCGAGTGGCAACCAACTCATGGCCACCCCATGGGGTATTCCAGGCAAGAGATGCTCAGATAGTTTTCTACTGCCTTCCTCTATGGAGCAAGCCCAGTCTTCCTTGGTGGTCTCCAATCCAAGTACTAACTGTAGCCAACCCTGCTTAGCTTCCAAGGACTGACAAGCTTGGGCTAAGTGGTCTTCCCTGTTTATCAATTTCCATCAAATTTTCCTTTCCAAAAAGGTATTTCTGCAAAAAGTCCTGTAAAAAAACCCCTGTAAAATCAGCTGAACAGAATCTAAAACGATCCTGTGACATCTCAGATGGATCCATGGGAGAGCCAGTGTGGTGTAGTGGTTAAGAGCAGTGGTTTGGAGCGGTGGACTCTGATCTGGAGAACCAGGTTTGATTCCCCACTCCTCCCATGAGTGGCGGAAGCTAATCTGGTGAACTGGATTTGTTTCCCCACTCCTACACATGAAGCCAGCTGGGTGACCTTGGGCTAGTCACTGCTCTCTTAGAGCTCTCTCAGCCCCACCTACCTCACAGGGTGTCTGTTGTGGGGAGGGGAAGGGAAGGTGATTGTAAGCCTGTTTGAGTCTCCCTTAAGTGGTAGAGAAAGTCAGCATATAAAAACCAACTCTTCTTCTTCTACCATGGCTTCACTGTGTTTTCAGCTGTGTACAGCAACGTATCTTCTGTATACTGTGTCTGCTGGGAGAAGGGTAAAAAGAAAAGAAATCCAACACATCTATTGGAAATGTGTAACCATCTGACTTTATCTTCTATTGTTTATACTCAATGAAAGTTTGGATTTCATTCTTCCAATTACATGGCAATGAAAGAGTGAGATATTTATTTGTTAATCATTAACAGAGTAAATGTGTACATGACAAATGATAAATGAGCTAGATAAGTAAACAGAAGAATAACTAGTACTGCTTGATGGTATGCCAATAAAGGTATTGAAATTTTGAATAACTAGTTTATCACACATTGCATTTTATCATGTGCAGTCATTGTTTCAGTTTGCCGGCGTGAGGTAGACACCAGGCCCAACAGAAATGATTACATTTTACCTTTCCATTTTTAAAAATGCAACATCCACATGACCGAGCTGTATTTTTAAAATCATTTTTTGAAATTTATTTCTATAGAGCATTTTTAATGAAACCTCTCTGGGGAACCTTCCTGAGGCAGCTTATATTATGAATTTCAACATTCAGTGACACCTGTTAGTATTAGTTTCAGCAGAAGGTACCTTGTTGCTGGAAGCATGTGACCTATCAAAACTAATATAGCCTCCCGACCTATTTAGTGTACGATGAGTCACACGCATACACACACAAGCACACATTGTTCTTTTCAACCTCTTTCTCAGTAGAAAGAGACAGACAGTGCTGTAGGAGGAAAAAGTGATGGAAATAAAGGACAGCTTTGCCAACTTCCAGGTGGGGCCTGATGATCTCCTGGGATTACAGCTGATCTCCAGACTACGGAGATCAGTAGCCCTGGAGAAAACGGCTGCTTTGGAGAACGGACTCTGGCATGATGCCCCACCGAGGTCCCGCCCCTCCTCAAACCCCATCCCCCCAGTGTGAAAATTACCTTCAATTTGCAGAAACGTACCACCAGATCCAAGCATTTATGCATGTGGCATAAATGTAGAAATAAGAGAATACAAGTAAATATAGTTAAGATTTGGCAAGAAAATGGAAAGTCAAGGAGAAAGTAGAATATTTACAGCGGCACAAAGCCGTTTCTGATAGTGAGGCTGAAATGAAACCACCAGAAAGGTAACCACAAAACATTTTTCCATATCTCAGCATGTTCTTGCAAGCACTACATTTGCTGAGCTACTTAATCAAACAAATCTTATTTTAACGATTCAGCAAAGTATTTGCTGGCTGATGACATATATTTGCACATATAGCTAATTTTGGTGAGGTAGCTGAAAAAAATGAAGACGGCCCTCTCAGCGCTCTTTTTAATGAGCACTTTTTCTTTCACCTGAAGACACCTCAAAATATTTGAGAAGTATCAACAAGATAATAAAAACTTAGATAGGCCTGTCAGAAATACAAGCATGTCATAATATTGTGACAGACAGCTGGTCAGTAAGAGCTGTCAAGGACCTGTCAGATCAGTAGGATCTGAGCTGATGCAACAGGTGGCAATAGCCTGGAAGCAGCAGTGTAAACTGGGATAACCAGATATGGCCAGAAGCATGATGTAACGCTGTGGGTGTAACAGCAGGTGGCCTGATAGATATCTGGATGTAGATATGTATTTAAGTGAGTAGCCTCTAGGGCTCAGTGTTGGGGTGTTATGCTGAGAACTAAGCCGGAGGCTATGCTGGAGAATATACTGAATGGAAATGTATGCTGGATATTTTATACACCGTAAATAAACTAAGCACTTTTATAGTAGCTGGTCTGGTGGAGTGTTTTGGACCAACTGATAAACCCGCTGTACTCCGTGATAAGGCCCAGTTTAAATGTAGTTTATTCTTCACTAGAATGACTACTGATGAGAGAAACAAGTCTCCTCAGCCTCTCTTCGTGGCAGAGGGTTGCCAGGCCCCTCTTTGCCACTGGCGGGAGGTTTTTGGGGCGGAGCCTGAGGAGGGCGGGGTTTGGGGAGGGGCTTCAATGCCATAGAGTCCAATTGCCAAAGCGGCCATTTTCTCCAGGTAAACTGATCTCTATTGGCTGGAGATCAGTTGTAATAGCAGGAGATCTCCAGCTAGCATTTGGAGGTTAGCAACCCTATCGTGGCAGCAAAAGGAGAAGTAGTGCCCCTCCCGTGATCGTTTTGGTGGGAAAGCACCAGAGAGCAGAGGGGTGCTCCTAGTCTACTAGAAACCTTTGGAAATCTTTTCCGTGGCTGGCCTGCACACATGCTAGTGTTCCCCACTGTCCAGTTGTGGCAGGCAATTGCCCTCCAATCAACCGGGCTGCCCGCTGACCAGCTGATGATCAGTGGACGGAAGCAGGAAGGGGAGAGCGACCCCCCCCACGCATGTGCTCCCAGTGCAATACTGTTACTTCCTGGTTCCTAGCCCCGCTTCTGTGCACTCCATGGAGTCAGAGCAGGCAGGCGGTGGGTCTAGGAACACTCCTGCCTCCCACTCCAAGCTAAAAGCAAGATCTGTCCCAATCTGGCTTGCAGCTTGGAGTGGGAGACGAGAACGTTCCTCCTAGCCCTACTGGGTGTGCACTCTTACTCCATGGAGAGCACAGACAGGGAGGCTAGGAACCCGGAAGCAACGGTATCGGGAGCGCGTGCAAATCCCTCCCCCCACACCCCACCCAAAAGAAGCTCCCTCCAAAGGTAAGTGGGGACCCGACAACCCTAGCACACGTAGTCCCAATATGTTCCTGCCCAGAAGCCATGATGATGAAAGAGAAGTAACAGGTCACGTGGAAAACTTTGTATTAAATCAATAACTTGGCTGGAGAGATTAGGAACTTGCTGATGTGAAATCTCTCCCAGTTCCATCTCCTAATTTATAGCCGCTTTTGTAAACTCCAGGATGAACCCCTCCAGTTTTTGGCACAATCTTGCCAAATTCCCCTCACCGTCCCACATGGCTGTTGTCTCCAAACTTCCCACAATCCGCAGCTAGCCTTTTTGGTGGTCTCTTTTCCCTTTTTTACCAACAGAAAAACTGGATGGATCCAACCCTCCATTTTCCGTGAGACTCACAGAAGTTTTTGATTCCTATGAAACAGGAATATCACCTGATGCAATGCAAGGGCTTTAAAAAGGGCTTTAAAAAAACCCAATTAAACAATGAGGTATGCTGCATTGACCTTGTGAGGCTGTAGATGATAGCCAGTGTGATCTAAGTACTGAGCTAGGACTGGAGATGCCTGGGGTTAAATCCACGAAGCTCACTGGGTGACTTTGGGCAACTGATTGGGTTGGATCCAGTGGAAGGGATTTCCATCAGCAGAATGTGATTTCCTCACCTACCCTGTCTTGCTACAGCCCAGAGTCCCCCAAAATGCTTTTCCTAGGGGACCCCCAGGAAGAGCATGAGAGGTGAATCTGCGGAAGTAGAAGAGTTGGTTTTTATACCCCGTTTTTTTCTACCATAATGAGTCTCAAAGCAGCCTACACTCACCTTCCCTCCCCCCCTCACAACAGGCACCTTGTGAGGTAGGTGAGGCTGAGAGAGTTCTGAGAGAACTCTGACTAGCCCAAGATCACCCAGCAGGCTGCATGTGGAGGAGCAGGGAATCAAACCTGGTTCTCCAGATAAAGAGCCCATCGCTCCTATGGAGGAGTGGGGAATCAAACCCAATTCTCCAGATTAGAGTCTGCCACTCTTAACCACTACACCACGCTGGCTCTGGAGGGATTCAACAAATCCTCTGCTTCTACCAACTGATCCACTCTCTCAGCTTTGCCTGCTTCACAGGATTGTTGTAAACATAAAACGGGGAGAGAACAACATATTCTGTCTCAAGCTCTTTAATAAAAATGGGTGAAAGATACATTAAGAGTTCCGATGAGGAGTTTTGCTTGATTATTTCAGAATTTCTGGAGTTATATACAAAATAATGTGGATAATAATGTCCTGACTCAAAACCCATCATATTGTAAGGTATACCCACTGTAACAGGAAATTCTAGATTTGGGTTAAAGATCCCATTATTCTATGCCAGAAATAACATATACATTTGCTTTCCGTATAGTGATTTCATCAGTTTTTGTAAGCTATTCTGCTTGCCAATTTCCAGTCACTTGCAGAATCCTTCAAATAAATCCAACAGGTGCCTATATGGTATTTGCTGATTCACACACACATCACCTTTTAACATTCAAGCAAATACTTTCCCCTGTGAGCGTATCATAAAGTTATGAGGGCATCAGAAAATTCTATTAAGGCAGAAAAATCCCTTGGTCATCAAGAATATGCCACTCGTCTCCTAAACTCATGTATTACAATAAGAGCATCAGAAACAAAAACCAAAAAAAAGCAGCTTTTGAAATGAAGCTTCATCAAGAGCGAATGGAGAGAAATTCCATTCGAGGACCATTGCACACTCAGAATGTCTGGACAGCAAAAAGGGTGCCCTCCCCCCATCTCAGTTTTGCATAGCCACAAACACAGAACCCACCTTTAATGACAGACCGAAGTGTGCCGAATGACTGTCTAGTAATTCACAGTGCAATCCTAAGGACAGTCTCACCCGGCTAAGTCCACTGAAATCAACGGTCTTAGAAGGATCTCACTCACTGCTTAGGTCAGTCTCCACAGTTGAATATCAGAAGCACTTACCTTCCCGAACATGCATTTATACATTCTGCTCCTTCTTGCTCATCAGCTGTGTACAGGTTGCCCCAAGGGGACAGTATAAAGGACCTCTTGTGGACACTGGCCATTACCTAAGCAATCCAGTAAAAGCCTTTGGTTCTCTCCTTTGAAGGCAAAGCAATCCTGTTTCTCAAGTCTTGATTTGAAGGAAGTGACTGCATTCTCCAGGAGTGTGCTTATCTTTTACTCAGGTAGAATTGGTGCTGATGGGAGCTGCTGTGGATGCATTCAGGAGAATTGTCGGGAATCTTGAGCAGCTATGCCCTGCTGATCCCAACCAGTTCCTCCGTCGCTGCTGATGGCCGTGGCTAAGGAGAGAAGGGATCATTTGTTCAATGGAGGTGCAGTAAGAAATCGATCCCTCTCTGCACAGCCAAGGTGTACATCAGTGCGCTGCTCTGAAAGGCTGTCAAATGGGAAAGCTGTCTAACAGAAGACACAGCTTTCAAACCGTTCCCTTGTGGCCCCTTAAAAAGGGAGAATCGTCTTCCCTTACTCATCTATTTAACATCCACGCCAAGAAAGGCACAGAAATAAGTCAATCTTCCTTATGACTGCGACGGTCAGCATATGACTTCTCAGTAACGGCAACTTGAGAACAGCTGCCTAGAGTTGCACCATCTCTTTTACTATGTCATTGTTTATTTTTATTTTATTTTATTCAATTTGGACCCTGCTCTATTTCCCAGCCAAGGCCGGGCTCAGAGCAGCTGTGTGTGTTAAGTGCCGTCAAGTCACTTCAGACTCATGGTGACCCTATGAATGAAAGTCCTCCAAAATGTCCTAACTTTGACAGCCTTGCTCAGATCTTGCAAATTGAGAGCTGTGGCTTCCAGCACTATCTTTTTTCATTTTGGATTGTCTCATCAAAGGATTTTCAAGGTAAAGGTTGGTCAGAAGTGGTTTACCAGTGCCTTCTTCTGCGCAGTACTAACCAGGGTTAGCCGTAGTGGCACTGCCGTTGTCTACGAAAGATCCTCTGCCAGTGTCACCTTCCACTACTGCTGCTGCCCAGTAGCTAACCTTCAGGGATTCCTCTGCCCCCATCCCCATTGGAACTGCCTGTTCTCTTCTGCGGATTTGGCCATCGATCCCTTAAGGGGGTGGATGCATCTTCTTCTGGTGTCTCAGCTGTGACCACTCTGTCTTGAGTGACTCTGCTAGGATTTTAGTCTCTTGATACAGTCTAGACCCCTTACGGTATTGCTCTCAGCTTCCCTGACACACACAAACCCCCTCACCAAATTAAGGTGTGCTTCCAGAAGGGGCAGCTAACAATCATTAAATAACCCAACACATAAAATTCAGCAAGACTAGGCCACAGAGAACACTCAGCCACAGAGAGTCTGGGGGCAGCAATCAGGACCCCCGCCATAATTGACATGATGGAAACAAAGGTGTTTCATGCATGGTCGCTTTAACCTCCTTTATTCCCGTTTCAGCCAGGATCCAATTTTCCAGTATGAACGATATCTCATTCCTTGGAAGCTCAACGCTGTTTTGACGCAAAAGGAGCCCAGCTTTTCCCATTCCTCTTCTGGCCCGAATTAAACCGTTCATCCTGGCTCATTCCGGAGTCACAGAGCGTGCATACTCCATTCTCAAGTTGAGCTTACCCGCGCCATCACACCCACCCTTTTACAATCCCTTCCTCAAAGCAGCATGCCGATGGTTAAACAGGGGAAAACAGAAGATTGGCTTCTCTCACAGCCAATCACAAAGCAGGGTGTAAAGAGGCGGGGATTCAAGTGCTTCCTGCTACCTCGGAGCTCTTTCTGAGCAAAAGAAAGACTTTTTAAAATGAGGCTTTGATTCTCCCCCTTCTTTCAGATTGCTCTGTTTTTTGTTTTTTGTTCTTAAAATACTTTTTTATGCGGCAGTTGGGTTTGGGGGGAAGGAAATCTTCTCCCATGGGGAGCACTGCGAAGTAAGCCAATTGCAGAGCAGCATTTAAAGGGGTGGGACTTGATTTGAGCTTGGGAAACTGTTTTTCTGTATTCATGGTTCGATTAGCACGCGAATTTCGTCCCTGATCATTCAAGCCAATGCATATAGTTTCCCCCAACCTGGGTTACTTTAATGTGCGATGAACCCAGGTCCAAGCAGGGAGATCCAACCCATGCATGAAAGACCAAAGATGAAAAGGGGGGGGGGGAGGAAGGGAGGCAGCCATGATATAAACCATTTATGGGGGAATAGTCCTGACCCACAGGCCCTATTCCACAGTGCCCTCCAAGGTTTTCCCATCACCTGGAGGGGCTTTTCTCTCTCTCTCTGTTCAACTGTCACCACTGCCTGGCCTTTCTAGGAATTGCCTTTATGTATGGGAATTTTACCTTGGTTTGACACTCTGTTGACACACACTTTTCCAATCCGAGTTCTCAAATCGATATGCACAGGAGCTAGCTGCCTATGAGAAATCCCGAGTTAGACATTAGAGTGCCATTCCTATGCTTATCTCCCCAGCCAAAACACGGACCAGTAGGGGAGTGGTTTGAGCGATGTCCTCGGTGACATGCAGCTTGTGCTCGCCCCCCTTTCATCTCCCTTACACCTGATTGGCTCTGGGTCTCTTAGCGCCGAAATGTAAACATGTCTGTTGATGGATGCTTTATTTTTGTGTGGGCTGTGTATGTTGGAAAAGCTGCTATATTTTTGTTTGTTTCATGGTGCCAGTATATCGATAAAACGATAATTAGGTGATTTTTTTTAAAGTTATTGGGACTGCCGACCACAGGAAAGCCCCAGGGTGATTACCTTGCTCTTAGATAAGCTTTCCCCATCCCTCTGAAGTCTGGTTCTTGATTGGCCTGGCTGTGTTGTGATGCTGGACATAATGACCAAAATAAAAGAGAATGCCTAATCTGGAGTCAGACCAGTGATCCGTGTATACTGGAACATCCAAGCAGTAGAGATTCTCCACAGTCTCAGACAAAGGCCTCTCCAGGCTTAACCCTAGAATTAATTTAATTGGAAAGGGGGGGCGTTAAGCCTGGGGTTTCAAACAACCATATAAATACTTTCCTATTGAGCGACAACAACCGCTGCTCTGTTGAGGGGCTCTCAAATATCACCTTGACTGAAGACCCAAGGTTGTCCCTGTGCAAGTTCATTCAAATCCAGAGGGTACAAAGTGGCCCATTACAAGTTCATTCAAATTCAGTTTGGAATGGCTAAAATCCTTGCCTTGCTGTTTTCTAGGCGTGTCTCTGTTGTTTAAAACGTAACAGAAAAAATTAAAAATGGGGGAAGTCAAGCTCCCGTCGTGCAAGTTATTTATTGAACACTTTTGAGATCTTAACACTTTAAATAAACCTATATCATATTGTCATGGACTCAGTCTAAGTACATAATAATATGGCCAATTAAAACATTAGAATCAATTAACCTTTCTTTTTAAAAAGGGTGCATTTTAGCCCCCTAGGTAAATATTCAACTAATTAAAGACAAAAACGCAGAACGAAACAAAGCTATTCTTTGCAAATGTATATTTGTGCAATGGGGCCTCCATTGGTGCTGTTCCAAGCTGTTAAATAATTATATATTTAGGACACATTACCTACATAAAAATTCGTATGAAAACATATGGAAAATTTTACAATGTGCCACAGTAGGGTTAATTATTAATCACAGCACTTCAGCAATTTCACTCTTATTTTTAAAAAATTAAAAACAATTGTATTATGGACTAATCATCTGCCCTATTCTTTCATTATGTAGAACCTGGGATCACATTAACACATTTTAAAATGGTTAGCACTATTCAGCAGAGTAAATTCCACAGCTACCTGGGGCTGTTGCAAGCCTCCAATTTTCCCTCACGTTCTCCCCTTCTTTCCCCTACCCTCTATCACTCTTTGCTCAAAGAAATCCATAGGTGTCATGGAAAACTGGCAAAACATTCATCATGACAGATGGGGCAAGACTCAAATCAGCAGCATGTCGTGTTGAAACAAAGCACTCTCTCCTTCCTCAGAGTTCCTATGCTATTTTGTTCCTACCACAATGATATGATTCTCACACACATACACACACCGTAGCAGCCGTCAACCATCTATATACTAATAGCGAAGTCAGCCAAGTCTGAGGATACTTAAATCTGGTGCCTGGAGCTGTGAAGGGGCAAGACAGATCTTTCTACAAATCTGAAAAGAAAAAAACATTGGGTGGGTTTAAAAACCCCAAAATGATAAACTGGGCACCTGTAGCTTTAAGCAATGGATTTCCTCATGGCTGTTGCTAGGCAACCACAGTATTCCAGGCTGGGTTTCTGTCAGTAAAAGGCAGAAAGAGAAGCAGGGCCCTTCCCTGGCATATTTTGGCCTTTAAGGGAGGACTCATTGGAGCAAGGCCTGAGGTTTTCCAGCTCCAGGTTGGGAAACTCTTGGGAGATTTTGTGGTAGAGTCTGAGGAGGGCAGGGTTTGGTTGGGGAGAGGAGAGGCCTCAGTGGGATATAATGCCAAGAGTCCACTCTCCAAAGCAGTCATTTTCTCCAGGGGGACACATCTCTTGTCATCTGGAGTTCAGTTGTAATTCTGGGAGATTTCCAGTGTCCCACTTGGCAGCAACCTCTAGGTGACTTGATATAACCCAACTTGCATGACTCACCTAGGTCTGGCTGCTTGCTAGTGTTCAACAGCAGCCACCCTATGAAAGCCAGTGTGGTGTAGTGGTTAGAGCTTCAGAATAGCGTCTGGGAGACCCAGGTTCAATTCCTGCAAGGAGAATCATGTGAGAAGAGAATAATGTAAGCTGCTTTGTTCTCCACTGTGGAGAAAGGTGGGGTATAAATGAAGTAAATAAATAATACATATAGCTGAAGTTGGGACGTAGATAAAAAGTAAGTTGGTGAATGGCTGAGGAGAGAATGAGGCAGGGAAAGGGGAGAGGATATGGGGGTTGCTAGAAGGGAAAGAAGAAATCGTGTGGGGAGGAGGATGGAGGGGAAATGAGGTCCCCCACTACAAGTCCTTGAGGGTTCCCTACCATGCAGATGGGCCAGGCCCAGTGGCCAGCACCACACAACTGGACCATAGTTTTCCTAGGTAAAGGCTGCTGGAGGAGGGGGGAGGAATAGGGAAAGATTAAGACCGAGGGGCAGATAAAGGTAGGTTGGCAGTCGAGTAGAAAGGAGATAGTTACAAATTCCAGGTTAGGAAATACCTGGAGATTGGGGATGGGGCCTGGGGAGGTTGGGTTTGAGGGGAGGAATCTCAGAACCGCATTTCATAAACTCCACCCTTCAAAGCAGCCATTTCTCCAGGGGAATGAGGCTTGCCAACCTCCATGTGGGGGCTGGAGATTAACAGGAATTACAACTGATCTCCAGATGACAGAGGCCAGTTTCCCTGGAGATCATGGATGCTTTGGAGGGTGGACTCTAAGGCATTATACCCTGCTGATTTCCCTTCCCTTCCCAGACCTTGCCTCCCAAGGCTCTACCCCCAAATCTCCAGGAATTTCCTAACCTGGAGCTGGAAACCATCAGAGGAAACTGATCTCTGTAGTTGGGAGATCCATTGTGATTCCGGGAGATCTCTGGTCCCCAACTAGAGGTTGGCAAAACCTAAAAAGAGAGAAGGAAGCAAAAAAAGGGAAGAGGAAATGGGGGCTTTTAGGAAAAAGGAAATAGTGGGGGAGGGGAAAATGAGATGCTTAATACTTTTCCCAGCTCCAGGGCAGGGGGAGCAGAAGCTGTCTGTACCTGTATTACAGTAAATACAATTCGGAAATCAAATGGGTTTTAAATTTTCCATCCACAGAACGTTCCTGCTCCCTCCCCCTGGCACTGCCGCCCATTAGCCTCCAAAAAATGTTGCTCCCAGGAGATCCTGAGGTATAATATAAGGGGGGTCTGCAGTGGGAAGGGGGAATCCATGGTAAATGTCAATTTTGGTCTTTTATGCATGGCTGTTTCACTCACCATCACTCCTCCGGCAACTCCGGGTCTTTGTTTGGATTATGCACGCCGTTTCCCACCGTCAGAGGTTGCCTCACTGTCCCCCTGTATTTCCCCATGTTTTGAAATTCGAGATAAAATAGGTCCCTGAAAACATGGGCAAAATGTGGGGAAATGCAGGGGGAGAGCGAGGCGACCTCTGATGGTTGGAAACGGCATGCATAATCAACACAAAGACCCGAAGTTGCCGGAGGAATGACAGCGAGTGAAACAGCCATTGCATAAAATACATTAGTCTAGATCAAACCCATTGAAAGGACTTTCTGCAAAACTTGTAGTATGGCCTTCAGCTGCCCAGTACAATTAGGGTATAAGCCAGATTTCTTCAAAGTGCTACACAAATGTTCAAGGGAAATTGAAAAAAATAAAAGGTATCCTCATGCTTCCCCTAAGAGCAGGACTACCTCCTTGGCACCATCGTAAGAAGTTCACGGTCACAGAAGTTCAAACTGCAGGACATCAGAGTAGAGGTGAACTCCCAACTATAACTGGCAATTCTAAGGCATTCAACAGTAAGAAACTTGCTCAACTGGGCACACAGGCAAGAAACAAATGAAGGTTCTATAGGATAGGTACATTAGGGACATGCAAGCAGAGACAAGTACCAACATCTTAATGTTAAAGCCCTTCTTATGACAATGACTTTCAGGATGCACACAATTATGGAGGCAACGTCCAACGCGCTCAACCAGTGACTAAAGCTCAACCAGTGACAATCCTATCAAAGCCCCTCCGTTACTGAGACTTTGGGGGTTACCGCACTTTGTATTCCCAGCTATGTATTAAGAGTTTGAAAATGTTGTAAAAAACATCGCTTTAAAAGGGTTTTTGGATACCACAGCTTATAAATGGTTGGAAGACGTCTTCACAGCTAAAGGGGCCAAAAAAAGTGCGAACAGTATTTTTTATAACGTTTTCAAACTCTTAATACATCGGTGGGAATACATAGAAAGTGCGAACAGTATTTTTTATAACATTTTCAAACTCTTAATACATTGCTGGGAATACAAGTGCGGTAACCCCCCCAGTAAGATGTTGACTGTACATATTTTTTACCTTTGCTCTATGATCAAAAAACTAGTTGTCTATCAGTCAGATCCTACATTAATTGATGTCTGAAATATGAGCAGTCAGTATGTTTAACCTAATGGGCAGCGGGATGGGATGATTATTGCTTGTAGATTAGTTGGTAAAGAACACTTATTGGTGTAGTTAGCAAGAACATTTTTTTTCAGTTGCATCTTATACACAAAACATCTTCCCTGCTAGGCTAAGCTGATCTGGCTTCGCTGATCCATGTTACTGTGACCTCAAGGCTACACTACTGTAACATTCTTTACATAGGGATGCACCTTAAAGACATTTGAGAAATTTCAATTAGTGCAAAACGCAGCTGCTTATATAGGGCTAGGATTTCTAATGAACAGCAGGGGGTACAAACAGATACTGAATCAAGTGTTGAAGATGGGGAAAAGAAGCAGCAGTAGAAATGTGGAGGCACCTGCTGATAGGGTTGCAATCCTTAGCGGGTTGCAAGCCCACCAGTGGCCCTGTGATCTTCGATGAGCAGCAATACAGGGACTGATGAATGTCTTTACCGTCCCACAACTGAGATATTTCACTAACTTGCATTATGGTGTGAATGAGGCTTCATTCCATCCTGTGTTGTCGTATTTTGCCTTTATGAGGATGGCTGATGTTTCTATGGCTAAATGCGGGGACTGACACCATCCCATTTCCATTCACCTTTAGACTTGAAGTTTGAGAATGTGTTAGTATTGGCTTCTGTTGATGGGTGGAGACAAAAAGGCTGAGGGTTTTTTCACTCCCATTTCTCTTCCCTACTGTTATATCCTTGCTTGGTCTCTTCCCTACCCCCAGGTTGCAACCCTGCTGATGGTTCCATATCCTCCTGTGCACTTACAGTGACTACTAGGTATCTAAAAGAAAAGACCGTTGTACCATAAAATAGGCATTCACAGTGTGCCTGCGAAAAGTGTCCGTCTTGGACATTATTTTACATAAGTCACTAAGCGGTAGCTAGCAGAACATTCACACAGAGGAATACACAACAGACTCTCAGAATACACTGGATTTGCGTTTAGTATCTAGCTATGTTGGTTAGTTATTTGAATCAAGGATGAGGGGGGACCTATACAGGCCTATTGGTTTAAAATGAATGGTAGCTGTGTTGCAAAATGGTTCACGCCCTACTGCTTTAAGTGCCGAAAAAGCATGTCAAGTCAATTGTCACTCTTAAAGCAAAAGCCAAGGAAACCAGAAACCGCAAGTCAAAAGGGAAAAAAAAATAGTGTTTTATTAACTACCACACTGTTATAATACACTTTAAACGTACAATAAGGTAGCCTTTAAATTTGAGGTGGTTTTAAGAACAAATGAACAGATTTTCAAATGTTTGTAAATAGATGAACTGCTGTAATTATTGTACTTTTTTTTGTAAAATGGTAGAACACTTACAGACCGGCTATGCAAATTAAGTTTGTACATTTTTCTATAATTGAAAATATAAACAGTAATTAAAAAATAAAAAAAAATTCAGCTTAATAAAAAACATATATGTTTATCAATTAAATGTACTGGATACATACAATTTAAGGGGAAAAGCATAAAGGAAAGATGTGGACATTTAAATGCAGATCAACTAACCAAAAGATTAACAGAAGAAAGCCTTGCAAAAATTATTATTGTTTCTCTATGACTAATATTAATGTGGTTTGAAGTACTGTCCCTGTGGAACTAGTTTTCCATTATTTGCATATGTTTTAACTGGTAATTTACATGATGGCTTTTAAGGCCCTGATAGACAGATATTTTTGGAGACAATATTAGATAAAACCACTGCTGAAGCAAACACCCCTTGGTTTTTTTTGGTCCTCCAATATTAAAGAAAAGGGATCTTTCTTAATAATATCTGTTATACCACCCAAAATGTTGCAACCTATTTCTCTAAGCCTTTGAATATTTTTAAACATTGGTTATATTGCCCAAATTGGTTACTGAAAGTATATTAACAAGACATTATTTTGGCAAAAATTAAACCTTAAACATGGCTTTTCAACAGAATTTAAAAGGTGACTGTCCCTATTCCATGTTAAAATGTAGTTTTCAAAATCTTACAAGAGTAATGCTTAAAATATTGTACATAGTTAACCTAATTAAAATAATTAGCTTCAAAATGACAGCTTGATGAGCTAAGTAAAGCCTACACTATGTAACATTTGCTTGGAAACTTGATTTGTCAGTTATGCATAATAAAAATTCCAGTCATCAAGAAAAATTACAAAATGTCTTTTATCATAACATGATTTCTTTTCACCAATCAACTTTTTTTATCTTACAATAGATAAATACCAACATGTTCTCATTTTTACACTAAACCACAAAGGATTGATGCATTTGATTAGACTACCATTTCCATCGTTAAATTTTTTTTTTATACAAGTTGGTAAAATTTAATCTCTTCTAGATTCCAAAAGTACCTACAAAATCCATGCAATTTTACCATTTTAATATACTATGGAATATCATACAAAGTAAGGCATTTCAGTGTCGTGTATAACCAAGTTACTGTCATTCCAAAAAATTTTTGCACATCAATAAAAAGATATCTAAGAACTTAGGAACAATATTCTTCTCACTACTGTATAAAAATAACCACAATTAATAGGTATCTTGTGTAATATTTATTCCATTGTCTCGTTTCCAGAAACAGTAACAAGCTGTAAAGGTATCTCAGCGTTGGTAAGAATATCTTGATTGCTGGTGCCAGATGCATTGACAGTTCCTATCCCTGAAACAGAACCTTGTTGAATATTAGCAAGGATAAGTGTTGTTCCACCTGCAGTAATCAAAGTATCCTCTGCTGCTGCTTCTACCGAGGCCAGCATTGTACTGGTGGCATGAATAGCCTTTTTATTTTGATGGGTTTTAATGTGTTTGGCGAGGTGGTCACTTCTCATGAAGCGTTTTGAACATTCCGGGCAGACAAACTTCTTTTCCCCTGTTGAAAACATAAAAGGAAAAGTAGCCTTTCACATCAATGCATGTACAAGAGGTCAAACACGACGTGAGTGAAGCACAAAGTTATCTTGGGATAAACAGGTTTTTGAATGCAAAACTGAATGCCGTTTAAAGCTACAAAAGGAGAAACTGAAGGCTAAATCCACCCCCCATTCCTAAATTAACAGCAATCAGAAAATGCTACATATTTAAAAATATTCACACACACCCCTACCAATCCACTGATGGCTGACAACAATTTTTGAGTATACAAGATCGAACAGCAAAATAATGAAAACTCATTTCCAGCATGGTGTAGTGCTTAAGAGCAGTGGTTCAGAGCATTGGACTCTGTTCTGGAAAACCAGGTTTGATTCCCCACACCTCCACATGAGCAGCGGATGCTAATCTGATGAACTGGATTTGTTTCACCACTCCTCCACATGTAGCCAGCTGGGTGACCTTGGTCTAGTCACAGCTCTCTCAGCCCCACCTACCTCACAGAGTGTCTGTTGTGGGGAGGGGAAAGGAAGGTGATTGTAAGCCGGTTTGAGTCTCCCTTAAGTGGTAGAAAATTCACAGTGGGTAGCCGTGTTAGTTTGTCTGCAGTAGTAGAAAAGAGCAAGAGTCTAGTAGCACCTTAAAGACTAACAAAAATATTTTCTGGCAGGGTATGAGCTTTCTGAAGAAGTGAGCTGTGGCTCACGAAAGCTCATACCCTGCCAGAAAATATTTTTGTTAGTCCTTAAGGTGCTACTGGACTCTTGCTCTTTTCTATTAAGTGGTAGAGAAAGTCGGCATATAAAAACCAACTTTTCTTCTTTTTCTTCTTCATGGGGGGGGGGGGAGACTCCAACAACTCCCACAGACTCACCACCAGGAAAAGCCCATATAGCTAAGTGGAGTTTTCATCCAGAGCTTGAATTTCAGTAATGTATGTACACCACATGAATTAGCACAGGGAGGAAGTTCCACAAATAAGGCAAGACAGCGAACACCAAATCTCTGGCAGCTGCCTTCCTCAACTCCCAAGGACACACGTAAGAGCACTGAGCCGGGCCCCCTGCAGATAATTTTAACTATCAGGAAGGCTTTTTAGCTGAACACATTGTTCTCCCATCACCAACCCACCCACCCCATGTGCACCATAAACAAAACATGGATAACCTGTATGCGTTCTCCTGTGCCGCTGTAGTTCATCACTGCGAGTAAACCTTTTGCCGCAGAACATCCAACCGCAAACAAATGGACGCTCTCCAGAATGCCAGCGGAGGTGAGCTCTCAGGTGAGACGTCTTCCCGTACACTTTCCCACAGCCTGGTATGTGACAGATGTGCTGTTTCTTTTTCCCCAAATTAGTGCCCCTGTTAAAATTGTACATTAAAACAAAGTTGCTGACCATAGTATTTGCCAGACAGTTTAAGCAATTAGTATATTTTGCTGAGTGGGAAAGAAAGGCATTCAGACACATTTTACAGGGATCAAGCTGGCTCAGGAGCTGCCCCTGATAAACCTCAGAACCCCAATGCAGCTCCGAATCCCCCTATCAGCTACCTGCCGGTTTCCACTAGAAATACCACAGCTGCAGGTGAGCCCCCCTCCCTTTTGCCTCACTGATTTCAAGGATGTTTACTATGCAGGTAGCCAAAGAGCACACCTTCCTCCGCCTTCTTTACAATTAGGACAGGTGCAAGCAACTCTTCGCAATCTTTTCCCTTCTTGATGCGGCTGGTCCCCTTCTTCGTCTACCACCTGCACCCGCAAATGCGTCAGGTCATTGGTATTCAGTGTCGAATCGCCACCAAGCTGCCACTCTTCAGGATCAGGCTCCTCTTCTTTAATCCTAATATCTGAGGGAGAGAAAAACTGATCAGGCGCTAGCCTACTCAACAGAGGGAAGCAAGCCTTCAGGATCTTTTGCCTTTAACATACATCACACTGTGCTCTAGATGAAATGTAATGGGCTCTTGGTAACTACCAGCATTGGCATCAATTCTGAATTAAAAGACATGCCTAGCTACATGCCTAGGTTTCAAATGCCCATACAAGGAAGTTTAACCAAAAAAACCCCGTTACCATTAAGATAAGCAATAGTGTCGCTGGATAGAAAAGATACGTGCCGCATACAACAACAAGGAAAAACAGCATCTTTGATTTACTACCAAGGATTGCTGGAACCTTTTTAAGTATAAAACTTTCACAAGAACTCTGATTTAAACAAGCAAATGCCTTTGTTTGAAAAAAGAAGAGGGACTCAAGAAGGTCGAAAACAAGTTATTATACATGCTTATTAAATTCCTTGTAAATTATAATCTGTGGATGGGATCCAGCACAAAATTTCCACTCATGCTTGAGCTCTTGCACAAGCAGAAATGCACGGAGGCAACTGCAGTAGCTGCTTGCACTAAGTCACCCTTATTGCTTCTGCACTTGTGATCCCACCTGCAGAAGATCTTGCGCAACCAATATCTCGGTGCTATAATAGACACGGAGGAAAGGGCCAGCCGTTGCACTGGGACTTTTAAAGCAGAATGGTGCTACATCCATTCATGGTTCCGCTTAAGCGTTGCTGAATCCAAGCCTGTGCGTTTACAAGAGCTATGGGACATTGCTACAATTTAAAGAAAAATGATGGCTGCCTAAACAGGTTAAAAAGGGGCCTGGTAGCAAAAGCTGAAATAATTAATAATTAATGGATACAAAAACGTTGGCGTTCCAATTAACTTACGTGTATAGAGAAATTCTAACTGCAGAGCTCATGAAATACATACAGAGAATGAGCTGGCACTCACGTGCATGAACTACAGCAAGAATTTCTATGTTCCAGGGAAAGGTCTGTGCAAAGAACCAGAGTGACTGTACATGAGGCGCCACCACTCAGACTAAGTTGACAAAGCCCATTGACATCAGTGGGCTTAGAAGAAGAGTTGGTTTTTATATGCCAACTTTCTCTACCACTTAAGGGAGAATCAAACCGGCTTACAATCATCTTCCCTTCCCCTCCCCAAAACAGACACCCTGTGAAGTAGGTGGGGCTGAGACAGAGCTGTAACAGAGCTGTAACTTGCCCAGGGTCACCCAGTTGGCTTTGTGTGGAGGAGTGGTGAAACAAATCCAGCTCACCAGATTAGCCTCCGCCACTCATGTGGAGGAGTGGGGAATCAAACCCAGTTCTCCAGATCAGAGTCCACCGCTCCAAACCACCGCTCTTAACCACTACACCACACTGGCTCCTGGAATAACGCTGCATGGGATTGCACTGTAAAAATGCCAGAGAAAAGCCTCCTCTATGGCAGCTGCACTAGGGAAAACCGGAAACTCTCATGCATGCAAGAATGCTTATCAAGGTGCCATTACCTCCTACAATGTGCCTTAACTGTACAGTGTGTGTTTCATGTTGCAGCTGCTTTAAAACTAAATTAAAGCTCTGCATCCAGGCTCATCAGGGAGCTGAGGTCCAGCTCTCCCATTATTCTGGAACTGGCAGCTGAAGAGGGGCAAGTGACCCATATGCAGCCAAACTTAGACCAAGGAAGGAAAAGGTGCTTCTCCTGAAGATTCCTACATGTGACCCCCCTGGTTAGTTCCTGATTGAACCAAGATCCAGATTGCAACCAAGATCCTGATCTGCCAAATACTGCTGCCACCCGACCCGCTTCCCTTTTGCTTTGTATTCTGCTCAGTGTGATGCGTTGGGCCAAAGTTGCTTCTCTTGGACCAGCTTCTGTTTTATGAATGTGACCAGATTTGGAAACCAATGTCATCCTTTCTCTCACAGAGGGCTACTTTATTACCTATGCATTTTTAAACACATTGGTCTTTTTATCACCAAAAAAATTTAGAGAGGAAAAAGTAATTCCTACATGCAAGTTCCTATGCAAGTTCACTTACTATATGATTTGAGGTCTGATGTTGTCCAACCTATGAAGTACAAAAGATCTCAGTGTGACAAACGGCCTGTTAATTTCTCTTGCTTACAGTTTTTAAAAGCCACAGCAGGCAGGACATGTATTTACCACTAACCCGACACACATTTCTTTAAAACATATTTCCCTTCAATGTTACTTGCTTAAGAAGCTGCTGCAAACAAAAATACCCTTATTTGAAATTTACAGGAATCATAGAGGTATAACATTGTTTCTGCCTCTAATACATTGGACAGCTACTTCGTGCACCACCTATAGTTTCCTGTCAAGGTAATTTCAAACAGATGGGGGAGTTTTATAGTGCAGTCCTAAACTGAGTTACACCCTTCTAAGTCCTCTGAAGTCTACAGCGTAAGGCTGTAAATCTGTCCAGGATTACACCACTAATCACATTTTATGGCACGTATCCTGTGAGGCGAGGCTAACACATGACCGGTCCAAGGTCACCCGGTGAGCTTTGGGACAAGAAGGAATTTGAACCTGGGTCCCCCAGGCCTTAGTCCAACAGACTAACCAGTGCACCACGCTAGCTCAATAAGCCAGTAGAAGTAACCAATTAAAGAGAATAGATTATACAACCGTCAATTTAGTTGGATAATACATGACCAATCTCTTATGTGGACATGGAAGTAAAGTTAGACTCCTTGTTTGTCCAGAGATGTGAAGGGGAAAATTTTCCCAGTGCTTTATTTGCCTGTGAAGAATCTTTTCGGAAGATTTGTCATTTCATGAAATTAACAATGAATGGATGTTAATTTCAGGTGACAATCCCTAGTAATTGTGTGAGTATATGTGTGTTTTATCAATTTGTAAACCAGTTGTGCAGGGGGGGGGGGAGAGAGCCATTTAAAAAAATCAAGTTATGAATTAATATGATTGACTGGTACAAGGTTCTCGTTGTAAAATGAAATATTTAATAGCTGTCCCGCCAATTTTTTTATCACTTTGTATAGATCTTATTTCTACATGTGATTCATGCCTGCCACACTGGCATCTTTAAAAGATGGATGGGTGCATAAGTAAGCAATGATTTCATACAAGAGACAGGTATCACAAGGTCATAGACATGTCAGCCACAGCATGCTACAGTAGAATATTCCATCTGTCCTGAGTCATATTTCATGCTTCCAGGAGTGGGTATAAGATGCTTCCTGAACAACAAGAAAAATGGTGAACATGTCCACTTGCTTGACATCAGCGACTATCTGCTGTTAAGTTTGACCAATTTCAGTAATATTTATTTTCACACAATGTGATTAGGATCCAGATGTAATCATAAACAAAATGAGTAAGACAAACAATCTCCCTCTGAATGGCGACCACACTTCAAACTCAGTGGTTTAATAATCAGAGGTCCAGGTGGGATTTTGAAGGGTCAGAGAAGAGCCTCTATGAACTCCAACAAACAGTGCAATCCTAAACAAAGTTACTCCAGTCTAAGCCCATTCATTTCAATGGGCTTAGACTGGAGTAGCTCTGCACAGGATTGTACTGTAAGTTCAATGGGCTTAGACTGGAGTAGCTCTGCACAGGATTGCACTGTAAGTTCCCTGACATTTTCCCTTCCAGCTGCAGCCCCACGCAGCACATTAACACACTATTCTGGAGAGTCCCCAGAAAAGCACCAAATACACTTGGCCCAAAGAAAGGAAGAGAAAAATGATTTTTGATGGGGTTCTATAACTAGTCTTCCAAGCTCAGTTCTTTGTGCAAATTCAAGTGGCACTAGAGATTTCCCAAATTTCCAGAAGCAGCCTTTCAGATGTCTGGGGGGCTGCACGGGATACTCAAAAACATCCTGCATGAGCCTTTTTTCTGCCATTATGTATTTTACATAATATTATACTGTTGGTAGACTGGTTTGTTTTCATTTATTGTATACTCCAATACTCTTCACAGAGTGCAGCTAATTTTTTTTATTTCAAACCTTCAACTATCAAAGACTACCTCACAGAAGGGACAGATGCCACATAGAAGGTATCAGGCAAGTGGAATCTATAGATTAAAAATAGGTTTATTAATGAAATTAAATCAGTTGACATAGAAACATAAAAGAAAACATTTTTTAAAAAATCTGTCATCCACATCTGCTTTAATAATAATAGTAATAAAAAGAAGAGTTGGTTTTTATATGCCGACTTTCTATACCTGTTAAGGAGAATCAAACCGGCTTACAATCTCCTTCCCTTCCTCTCCCCATAACAGACACCTTGTCAGGTAGGTGGGGCTGAGAGAGTTCAGAGAGAACTGTGACTAGCCCAAAATTACCCAGCTGGCTTCATGTGGAGGAGTGGGGAATCAAACCCGGTTCTCCAGATTAGAGTCCACTGCTCCTAACCACTACACCACAGGGCTCTAAGAGAACCTATTTCCAAAACCAGATTAATAGGCCTCAGAGGTATCCAAGCAGGCCATCCGCCATTATCCTCAAGGGTTTCCAAAGAACAAATTTTTAAAACTCAAAAGGATTTTTTCCCTTTGGGAAATAATTTCTGAGCAACTGCAACTGTACCTGCTTAATTAGGAAAGAAGGCCACAATTGGTCAAAGGTGACCACCCACCTCCTGTGATGTAAACCAATCAGATGATTAGGGCTTTGGGAGGGAGGGCATCGACAAGCAACTCTGGCCATGCCTATTGTACGAGGAGACTTCTGTTCCCCGTGATAATCAAGGCTGACTACATTTCAGTGCTGAACCACTAGTTAGCCCAGGAAGGTTCAAACTCTGCGGAGGTTAGTCTGGCAAGTAATCTGGCAATTCCCTCGTAACATTCATCAACAGTGGCACGTATCCTACTGTAGTTCCTCCAGCCTAAGAAGCATTCCTCCAATGGCTTGTCTGCTGCAGGTAGGCTTCATACTTTGCTCAGTGGAACAGTAGAACACTTGCTAGTGGCCAGGTAGCCATTAACTGGGCAAGATGTAGGCTGAACCAGGTTCTTGAGGGGGGTGACAGACAAGCCAATTATACAACACAATAAGACAGGGTAGCTTTGCCAGCTCCCAAGAACGGGAGTTTCATCTTTTCAAAATAACAAGCCAGTAAGTGTCAAGCTGGCCGAGCTTTGCTGATGATAGCCAACACCGGCCAGTTCATCACAAGCCCGCTGCCAGCACAAGTCTGCTTTCTTTAGCTAACCTCTGCTAGCCCAGCATTCCTGCTTGCCAAAAAGTCACAGTACCTCCTGGTATCACATCAGGTCAATCTACTGCTTCAGTGCAGAACTCTTGCATTTCCTGTGTCCAGCACAGAAATACCTATTTTGTTGCAGCTGCCCTGACACGACAGAGTGAAACTTTTCTCCCTCTCTCACAATAGAAGAACGCAGGGTAATTTGCTGAAGCTGGAGGGTGACAGATTCAAAACAGTTAAAAGGAAGTATTTCTTCACTCAACGCATAGTTAAATTGTGGAACTCCCTGCCCCAGGATGTGATGATGGCTGCCAACTTGGAAGGCTTTAAGAGGGGACATGTTCATGGAGGAGAGAGGTATTCATGGTGACTAGTAAAAATGGATACTAATTTAAAAAAAATTAAAAATGGATACTAGCCATGATGCATACCAATTCTCTCCAGGATCAGAGCAGCATGCCTATTATATTAGGTGCTGTGGAACACAGGAAGGACAATGCTGCTGCAGTGATCTTATTTGTGGGCTTCCTAGAGGCACCAGGGTGGCCACTGGGTGAACAGACTGCTGGACTTGATGGACCTTGGTCTGATTCAGCATGGCCGTTCTTATGACTTATGGTTAGTACAGGAAGGCAAGACACCCAGTTGTGGTAATACAAAGGCCTGCATACTGGAGTAGTATTTCCTTTGTTATCCATAATACAAGGAGAACATTAACTTCAGCGTAAAAATTTCACCATTAAACTGGCCAGTTCCCAGTTAACCTGGACAACCACCATTTAAGGCAGTTCTCATTTTCCAATCCACCCCTCCACCAAACAGTTCCATATTTGCTTCCCACTGCTTCACGTGAGATGAACTAAAAAAAATGAGACTAAGATCCAGCAAGTCAATATGGAGTGTAGGGAATATTGGCTTCCTCTGTGGAAAATTTGTAAATGCCATAAGATTCAAGTCTTCTTGTCTACAGAAGAAGAAAAAAACCCCTAATGATATCCAGTTAAAGGCCCCAGGTAAGTGACCCTCGTTCTTTATTTTGCAACTTATTTTCGAGACAGTTAATACAACATCCCTCTGCTTATGACCTGAGATCGATCCTGACTGAAGTCGGTTTCAGGTAGCCAGCTCAAGGTTGACTCAGCCTTTCATCCTTCCGAGGTCAGTAAAATGAGTACCCAATCTGCTGGGGGGTGAAGTGTAGACAACTGGGGAAGGCAATGGCAAACCATCCCATAAACATAGACTGCCTAGTAAACACCATGACGTCACCCCATGGGTCAGTAATGACCCAGTGCTTGTACAGGGACTACCTTTACATAATACAAAAAAAAAAATCTACACTCCCTAACTATGCTTTTAAATTTTAACTTTCAACCAGCAGATCCATTTTTTCCTTATGCAAAAGCAAGGCTATCTTGACATATTGTAGTTTTAACACAAACACATCAGATATATCCTAATTAAAGACTTGACTGCCTTTACCATTAGGGCTTGGTTATATGGCCAGAGATAGCCAGTGTTAACTCACCACTGCACTTTTCAGTAACTGGTGTATTTACAGAGATTAATTTAGTTGTTATTTCGCTCTATATATATTCATCGTGCAGCTGTCGTGAATTCAGAACTCCACCCATCCCTGCATATTCAATATAATAATCATGCTACTGGCTAGTATCCAAAGACCTACTCTGAGCAGACCCAACAGCTTGAGTGCATTCAATAAGTTGACTCTTTGAACAGTTGAAAAAAATGGACACGGAGGGGCATGGGTGTTGCTGTTCTTGCAACAGAAGCACAACACTCTACTGGGTACGTGGAATTAGTTGGGCAATTGTTTGGGTCCTGTCCATGGTCTACACGTACAAGGTTTAATTTATTTTTTTTTGAACACATGAAACTGCCTTATACTGAATTAGACCCTTGGTCCATCAAAGTCAGTATTGTCTACTCTGACTGGCAGCAGCTCTCCAGGGTCTCAGGCAGAGGTCTTTCACATCACCTACTTGCCTAGTCCCTTTAACTGGAGATGCCGGGGATTGAACCTGGGACCTTCTGCATGTCAAGACACTTTAGTCAAGGTTCAGGTTTATTGCATGTGGCCAAAGGCCATTACAAAAATTAGAACTCTTTAGTCTACAACATTTTGGGGGGTGGGGGGAATCAAGTTCTAAGACTGCACCTATTTTTTAAAAAACACGCCTCTTTTTCCTGCCAGTGTACTCATAACCAAAAGCCTGAAATGTGGAGCAAATGGATTTAACGCAAAAAGGATTTCAGAAATAGGATGCTTTCTTTACTTGGGGGATTTGAGAGCATGAAAGGTATTACCGGCATTTTTGGAGCCAGGTTTTCAAAAGCTAGCTTATCACACAGACAAATGTAGAATAAGGAATAAGGATCCCTTGAGTTCCCTAGCAGGAGAAAGCATAAGCCTTCCGAGTAGTGAGAATTGCTTTTGCTCTCTAATTAGAGAAAGTAAGGCAGGATCTACCAAGCAGCAAAATACAGTTGTAGAATGGACCATACCATTCCATACTTTAGGTGGAAAATACTGCTTCTGAATTACTCCATGTATTATACTCCCTGCAAAAGAAAGGTAGTACACATCAGAGAGAAATAGCCCTATCTTGCTGCACTATTACCGAGCAATCCTGAAGGGAGAGCCGAATCAGTGTAGGAGCCAGCGTGACCCTTGTGCTGGTGTTAGTGCCACTTGTGGAATGGAAATGGGCACTAACATCAGCGCAGGGCCACTGGCACTGGGAAGCCATGCAGCAGCGCAAGGCAGGGGCACCAGCAGAGCCTTGCTGGCAGCATTTCTGTGTTGTTGGGGCTTGTACCAGTGCCAAAGCAGGAACGCCCCCTTTTGCTGGTGCGAACTTGCGCCTGCAAAAAGGATGGTGTCGCCCCATGAAACTCTACGGAGCAGTTTCACTGGGTTTGGGGTAAATCTAATTTTTTTATTGCATCCACGCCTCTGCAAGCTGCTCAGGAGGCAGTGAGCGCCTATGCCGTCCCCAGGCGCCCTGCAACTATCCTCCCCCTTTAGGATTTCTCTGCCCAAGTTTTCTATTTTAGGGAACTTTCAACACAGGGGAGGCACTCTACGTGGAATATGAAGTTGCACCATCCATTCTGCTGCATTTGTAGACCAGGCCTGCGCAAATTACCAAGTTGGAATGGCCCTGGCAGCAGTAACATATTCCCTATTTATCAGTCCTTTTCCTACTAGACTGAAAAGTGAAACTCAATTATACTAGTGCAAATGTGCTCTTCACAATCTAAGCTATGTAAAGTGTTTACACATATATTTTGATGCATCTTTAGAGAAGCAACCTATTAACCTTTGCTCATACTAGACCGTAGTCCATATATCTTGACAGCATTTTACATTTTCAGGAAATTTATACTAGAACTTGTATTGCACCTGCTGATGTATTATGCCACAGTGATTAAAAAAAATTAAAACTTTACATATATGTTTTGCTTCTGACACAAGTTTTGGTGTTAGCGTTCTTTAAAACCTGCCATAAGAGTACTCCAAGGGAACCCTTCTTCGCCATCTAACTTCCACTAGGATCCATTTCGAAAGAGCTCATGAAAGATTCGTAGAATGACTCTTTGCAAAAAGTACTATCACAGTATATAAAAATGAGAGCTGTCTCTGTGAATCACACAATTCCTCCAATGTATGAGCCAAGAAGGGAATAAATGCAGCTATTTTGCATGTGTGAATCTTTCCTAATTTATGCTTCAGCACCTGGCTAATGTTGAATCTTGATTTGCATAAGAATTGCTGGCTCTCAAAAAGGTCTCAGATTTTGCTTCTTGCAAACACAGGCTTGTGTTTAGCACTGAACTTTATAGCTAGAACTATATTAAATGAAAGACATGACAGGTAAATTGATACGGAATAGCTAAAAACTAATGCAGATACCTGGGTTTTCAGTTTATGATACGCATGCATTTCCGTTTTATGAAGCTACCTTGTTGCACACATTCTGCTTTTTAAAAAGTGAGAAGACACACAGGCTACAGCAGCACCCGAGGCCAAATTCGCAGACTTTTGACACTCTCCCATACACTAGGTTTCTGAACAGATTAACACAACAGCGTTAAAACGAGTCTGAAGTCTCCTTAAGTCAAAGGGCTAGCTTACAGGTTCTTTGATCCAGGCCTTTGTATCTCAAAGGGGCTGCAAGCTAAATGAAGACTATTTCGAGCCATCAAGTCTCTTTGCTTTTGCTCTAAACCTATTAAACACCATCTTCATTAACATCAGACAGAGATGACTAACGTAAGCAGAAATATACATTATAGAAAGCTTATACTTGACTTTATCAGTTGCCACAATATCTCTCCTTGAACAGGAAGCAGCTTAAAATCTTGCATGCTTTGATATCAAGTAAATATGATTAACTTCACCAGTAAATATAATTAACTTTACCTTGAAAGCAGCAGATAAGCCATTCTTTCACACAAACAATTACGATAATATAAATACCTGCCGGACTGTCCGCGTTTTCTCCTGGGTGCAGCTGAATGCCACCAGTCTCTATGGAATTTATTGTAACTGTCTGAAGATTTGGCAACTGAGCAGTACTTAGACTAACTGGAGTCGAAGTCAAAGCCCCGCCAGCTGCAACTTGTCCCAGGGTGAGCGTCTGCACCGGTGTTAACGTTATCTGTTGGCCAGGAGCATTCTGTAGCTGCAAGTTCTGTAAATTCTGGACTCCTTGCACTTGAAACGTCTGCCAAGTTATCTGCCCGGACGGGGTCACAGTTTGTGCCTGGATTAAAAAAGTTCCAGGGTTCAACTGGAGCTGAAGGTTCTGCAACGCCTGCTGGGATATACCTTGGCTGGCTTGCACACTGTGGATTGTCTGTTGCGCGATACCTTGTACGATTTGGGCTTGACTGGTTGTTTGCTGAGACTCTTGGAGCTGTATATGCTGCACGATAGGCTGTGCTGTGGAGACCTGAATATTCTGAGCCTGCGCCTCGTCCGAGACAGATGTCTGCATGTAATTTCCCTGAAGATCAGAACTGTGTACCTGCCCAGTGGTGGCGGGCAAGCTGTTTGCATTTTGTTCCAGTATACTACTACTGTCTATGGTAACAGGCAGTTGTGAAGATGACGACGTTGGCACAAATAAGTCTGTTTCAGTGGTGTTTTCTGTCATTTCAGGAGAAACCTGTTCAGCAGTCCTATCAGAAGTGTCTGAACTGTCCATTGCCTGTGCAGTATTAATCAGGTGTCCATCGGCATTAATGCCTGCAGTCATGGTTTGAGAACCACTCAGTCCCAGAGAATCTAGATCAACACTATTGATGGGAACAAAAGCGATATTTCCTTGCAGACCGAGAGGGACGTTAGCAACCACCTGTGCTTGCCCTGGAAAAGATGAACCTCCAATTGCAACCCCCTGGACCTGGCCAGTTTGTGACAAAATATTCTGAATATTACTAGAAGATGTTCCAGAGGCAATTATGGTTTGATTGGAGCCAGGAATGATTTGAATTTGACCGGTTTCTTGATTCACACTACCATTGTCAGAAGAGGCTGCAAAACCAAGCTGAACCTGCTGACCATCCGCCGTCTGAATCTGGGGTATTACTTGATATTGGACATTAGAGACAGTACCATTAGATGAATCCGACCCAGGTGCAACAGAAAATATCTGTTGGTTCTGCAGACTCTGAAGGGGAAGAACATATTGCCCGCTCGAAGTTACTGCGGCAGCCCCCGGGATCTGTACTATATTGCCAGCTTCATCTTTGATGGTTGTAGGTGTAGCAGACAGCACCTCCCATCTATTTGGAGTTCCTGCTAACTGTACAGAGGATAAATCTCCTGTCTGAATAAAACCAAACAAAATGAGAAGTTAAGACATCTACTGCTAGATTACAAATGAAAAGTAGGTAATACGTTACTAGCATGCATGTAATTTGCATAAAGTTTGGGATATAGTGCCACAGAATTAAGTATACCTAAACTTGGGCAAATAAATTGCTGGATACATTTTAATATTAGTCCAGTATCTTAATAATCAACACAAAAATAATTATTGGATAGCTAATAGTTAACTATTGGTACCTTCCAATGGTCAAATAACATGTGCAAAACATGCAACTTCCCCTATTTCTGTGCATTCTGTTGGTAATTCAGTACATCAAACTTTGCAAAAGCCATTTATTTTGACAATGAAACACTGATTTCTCCACTCCTGTCAATGTGTTAAGTGTGTACTTTGAATCTCTGTACTGTCAAATATTTATATTTTAACAAAGGAAAAATTGAGAATAGAAGTACACCATGAATCAGGACAAAACTTTTGTATGACCAGAATTGGGAGTCAAAGACTCCAGCTGGCACAGACAAGTACTTCTGTGCACGCACAACACATTTTTCCCTTTATTTGTTTGGACACAGCTCTTCGCTTTGTATTGGATGCTGCCACTTACTTCAATGGACAGAGGGGTGTAACTCTGAACACATGAAGCTGCCTTATACTGAATCAGACCCTTGGTTCATCAAAGTCAGTATTGTCTACTCAGACCGGCAGCAGCTCTCCAGGGCCTCAGGCAGGGGTCTTTGACATCACCTACCTGCCTAGCCCCTTTTAACTGGAGATGCCGGGGATTGAACCTGAGACCTTCTGCATGGCAAGCAGATGCTCTACCACTGAGCCATGGCCCCTCTGCTTTGCATGGCACTCCAATTCACCAACTCAACCAGCGCAAACTAAAGTACTCACTACATTTATACAATCTCTATTTGGGGTAAGTTTACACTACCCATATTCCCGATTCTCAGAGATGGACACAAGCAGTCAACCTTCAGAGACTTAGAGAAAACGGAAGACCAAGAGCCCGGAAGACTACTTCATTGAGTTGCTAGATGGTGCCACTGAGTAACTGGGTCACATACATAATGTACATATACTGTAAAACACTATTAGATATGCAGTCTCAATATTAAATAATGCAGTCAGGATTTTTGTTTCTACTGAAGCCAACAGAACTTAACTTCCAAGTTGAGCATTCTTAAATTCATAATGCAGGGGTCTCAACACCTTAGCTCTAGCATGCAAATACTATGGTGTTTACACTTCAAATTCATAAAAAGTTAGTGTCTAGTTACCCAGATGCATCCGACTACAAGAATTCTGAAGTTTCTTTTGTGCTTGGAAGTATACTGTTTTGAAGCTTCTTCTCAATTTTTAGCACTTAGCCAATTTAGTTTTTGCTGCCACCAAAGTTTATACAAATGTGCACATTTTTTGAAAAGCCCAGATTCCCCCCACCCACCCCAGATGTTTTTCTTAGGCTGAGTATCCCTTATCCAGACTACTGTATTTCCGATCTTTCTATATTTTGGCATGTTTTTGATTTTTTGCATATACATAATGAAATTCACTTTTATTTTATATATGTTTTGTATATACTTTATACACATAGCCTGAATGTAATTTTAAACAATATTTTTATTATTTTCGTGTATATTGAACCATCAATGGCACTGCTGAGGGCCTGTGAGTAATGCCTGCATGCCAGCTCAACAGGTCCAGATTTTGGATCAGTCTAAATATCGGATGTCTGGATAAGGGAAACTCAACCTGTATGCCTATTATCATCTACTTCAGTTATCATGCTCTAGTATTCGCAAAGCCATCCAATTTATAGATCTCCGAGTGACTAAATATTGGGAAAGGCTTTTGAAGAAGAACAAAGTAGTGAGAACATGGCTCTCCCCTTCTCCGTTTTGTATTCACAACAACCCTGGGGGGGGGTAAATCAGAGGGGGGGGCTCTCTGAGCTTGGTGGCTGAACCAGGTGCTAGTCGAACGTTTTAACCACTACACCACGCTGGGTCTCAAGTCTATTTCAGATTTTCTTTATTTTTTAAAAAAATGATATGCTTTTAAGGCTAGCCAGCTGGTAGAAAACAAGTTCAAAGTGACAAAAATAAGTCAAGAAAATACTTCAGAGTCAAAACAAAGAGGTCGTGAATAGTGCCGTTTGTCATCAAGCTATAAGATCACCCACCACAAGTGGTCGGAAGCTTCAAAATACAGAAAACATGAAACACTCAATTTCCCCCTGCAGGGAGAGGGAGTTCAAAGATGCCTCTACGAACAACAGATTCTATGTCAGTTAAGCCGTTGGAACAGTTGAAGACTAGAGCGCCCTCAGTTGAGGGGTCGCTCAGAAGAAAACAAGCTCTGCCCAGACAGCAAAGTCATGAGAGAGCTCTTGTCAGGAAGGAGATGAGAGCTATTTGAGAGGAATGACAGAAAAGCAAGATGAAGACCAAGCATCAGAACCATCATTTTGAGAAGGGGGGGAGGAAAAAAAAAAAGCAACGCCAGAAAAGGTAAGAATGGCTTACGGCAAAAAGCAGTCTGAGCGGAGAACCTTACTAAACGTTAAGTGCAGGAACGGAAGAACAACCTCAAATATGCTTATCAGTGAACTCAAGACAGGTCTGTGAATTTTTGAGCTGGCGTGTCTTCACAACAGCAGCAGACAAGTACAAGGACAGCTCTGGGTCTTAAGGAGGGCTGGGAGAGCAATATACTTGACACTGATTGTACTAGCTCAGCATTAAGACTGCTCTGCCTTGGGGCAAACCAAAGATTTGAAATTATTCTACTATTTGGGGATTAGACAAACTATTTTATTTAATGACGCCTTGCACTGAACAAGTGCCTCTGGCTTGAACCAGGTGGCTGACTCCAGTGTCACCGTCATCACTGTACCATCTGGGCGTTGTGGGTTAATTTCTTACCATTTTATTACGCGGTATGAACTCTAATTTCCACATTAAGGATCACGTCTTATACGTGTCTGGTTTAGTAACCTCACTTACTAAATGTCTGCCCAACTCAAATTATTTTTAAGATGGAAAAAATGTCAAGAATAGCATGTCGCACCTGACATGAGCTATAGAACACAATATATTCTGTCAATAACAATGAAAAATATAACAATAAACATTCAAAATAGAAATTTTAACTCTTGTCACGAAGTTGTAACATTTGCCAGAGACAAGAGGACTACAAGTGTTACTATGGGAATTCCATGGATTTTTAATTTTTAGGAACCAGGACTAGTTTTATGACCCTAACACCCTTCCCTTTTTCACTACTGCTTGTAGGAGGTGCAGACATGTTTTCCAGAACCACATAATTTTATTGTCTTGACTATCCCACTGTTCCATACTCAGACACAGCAAATTCAGAGGCTCCTGATCTGAATCCCTACTTTTATGAACACTATCATTTTTTTCCAGCACCTAAGTAGTAGCCCTCCGAATCAGCGAGGGTTTTTCCCCATTACCTAGGGACAAAAAGTAATTGATGGAGCTAAATGAAGAATGGACTTGTATACTATATAGACAGACACACACACACACACACAGAAAGACATATACATCTTTCATCTTTAAAAAAAAACAAAGAGTTCTACCCCTTTTACTGTAACTACAGTATATAACTATTATATTCTACCCAACTGTCTGTCAGAGAATGGTCAGGTGCAAGGTAGCACCAAGCTCATCCTCATATGCCCATCTCACCACTGCTCTTTCCTTTCTTCCGGTTGTTTTCTTTTCCTACTACCATCAGTGGTGGCAAGAGAGAGCAGATAATGGGTTTCTGCATATACTAGGCATTGAGGAAATGTGTGTGTGTGTTAAGTGCCATCAAGTTGCTTCCGACTCATGGCGACCCTATGAAAGTCCTCCAAAATGTCCTATCTTTGACAGCCTTGCTCAGATCTTGCAAATTGAGGGCTGTGGCTTCCTTTATTGAGTCAGTCCATCTCTTGTTGTGTCTTCCTCTTTTCCTGCTGCCCTCAACTTTTCCTAGCGTAACTGTCTTTTCCAATGACTCTTGTCGTCTCATGATGTGACCAAAATACGATAGCCTCAGTTTAGTCATTTTCGCTTCTAGGGTTAGTTCAGGCTTGATACGATCTATAACCCACTGATTTGTTTTTTTGGCAGTCCACGGAATCCGTAACACTCTCCTCCAACACCACATTTCAAAGGAATCTATTTTCTTCCTATCAGCTTTCTTCACTGTCCAGCTTTCACACCCATACATAGTAATGGGAAATACGATGGCCTGAATTAATCTAGTCTTGGTGGCCAGTGACACATCCTTACACTTCAAAATCTTTTCTAGCTCCTTCATGGCTGCCCTTCCGAGTCTCAATCTCCTTCTGATTTCTTGGCTGCAGTCTCCTTTTTGGTTGATAGTGGAGCCAAGGAATAGAAAGTCTTGAACAATTTCAATTGTATTGAGGAAATACATTTTTAAATTTTACAAATAAATTTAAAAAATCAGCAGGCTCACTGCTTCTCCAGGAGCCATGGAATTATGACATCAGTGTGGTTTTTTTTTTTAAGGAAAGAAAAGAAATGGGTAAGAAGAGAGTGGCCATGCTGAACACCAATATTAGTGGTCTTCAGCTTTTTCAGAGCCGGGACCTACTTTTAACCCTCAAGCAGCAGCATGAGATCCACTGAATTTCAAGCATATGACAGGAAGTAGTGTGATAATCATATGACAGGAAGGAGAAGGAGCTTACCTGGAGGCTCCAAGTGCACGTGGAACACCGATGGACCAAATGGAAGGGGTGGCTGAGTCCAGCGCTCAGAGTGGGGGAGAAAAGGTGCTCAAAATGGGGGAGTGGGGGAGAACGTTCGCAGGTGGGGGATCACTAAACCTGCCTGTGCTAAAAAGGAATCCAACTATGAGTGACCATTTTTTGCGATGGCTCTCAGAACACATGCTGAAAGGCATAAATTAACAGCTATCCCCCCACTCAAAAAAACCCCTACATATCTTTCCGACAGCTCTCAGTCCTACACCATACGCTGTGTGTGTGTGTAAAGTGCCTTCAAGTTGCAGCCGACTTATGGTGACCTGGGGTTTTCATGGCAAGAGACTAACAGAGGTGGAGTGCCAGTGCCTTCCTCTGCACAGCAACCCTGGTATTCCTTGATGGTCTCCCATCCAAATACTAACCAGGGCTGACCCTGCTTAGCTTCTGAGATCTGACTACCCAAGAATTATGGCCTTCATCATCTAAGAAAAAAAGAATACAGGCACACAAGTTCATAAAAAACCCATTGTGGGCTAGATAATGGCACGCATCCTATCACTCCATTGAGCAAAGCTTCAAGCCTTCCTCAAGCCTAAAGAGCATTCTTCCAACTTAAGTGGTTCTTCCTCCAACAGAGGAACTTCCTCCAGCCTAAGGCAGAATACATGCCAGCTTGTTTACCAAGCTGTGTGCTCAGGGAGGAGGATGAAAATGTGTTTCTCCTCTCTGCCCACTCAGCATGTGCCCCTGAAGCCCTACCTAGATGTTCATTTAAATACAGCTCACACATATATACAGTCTTGAACTGTGCAATGGACATTCCAGACAAAATCCAAGAATTAATCACTTGGTCTGGGCAAATTTGCCTAAGCTCAAGCATTATATGCATGCACAGATGTCTTCAGAAAACGGAGGGCAAGCATGCAGAAAACGGAGGGCAAGCATGCTGGACAGAGAGAGAAGGCATGTTCCCATTCCCCATCATGCAATGGGGTAAGCACATTGCCTGATCCAGCCCAACAAGGTCACCAGTAACTCCCTCCCTCTGGAGAGTCAACGATCTGCAGTACAGCATGCTTCAAAAGCATATTAGCTTCACAAAGCCCAAACATGATTTTTTTACATTTCAGATGTATTTGTGGTCTCACAGCACTGCACCCCTATACAAAAAATGCTAACATTTTTAGAAACATAGAAGATTAAGAAGTCACCAGCAAGTACATTCTCAAAGAAGGCGAACGGCATTTTATAGATTGAATAAGGTTTAGCTGGAACATGGATGATACACTCCTCGTCCACATTCATTTCTGGCCTTGTAATTCTCCATTAATTGAAAGCCTGAATTTTTTCTCATACGCTACCTTTTTAAAGTACGATTTAAAAAAAAAATCTGATTTCACACATCATAAGACCACCTGTTTGGGCAGGGGGGCATGAACTTGGCTTGTTGCTCTTGTGTTCCATCCTCTCCCTTCATCGTAAGCACAGCACAACTGAAGGCTCCCCGTTTTCCAGAAGCTTGTGTGTGTAAAGTGCAGTCAAGTCGCAGCCGACTTATGGCAACCCCTTTTGGGGTTTTCATGGCAAGAGACTAACAGAGGTGGTTTGCCAGTGCCTTCCTCTGCACAGCAACCCTGGTATTCCTTGGTATCCCATTCAAATACTAACCAGGGCTGACCCTGCTTAGCTTCTGAGATCTGACGAGATCAGGCTAGCCTGGGCCATCCACGTCAGGGATTTACCATAACGTCTGAAAGCAGACGCCTGAGCTGATGTTACGACAAAAGGATGTTTCGATGTCGACGTTTCCAAAATCAAGAAGTCTTCAACTGTGCTCGGGAGAGGAGCATGCAAGCATAGCAACAAGCCAAGCGTGTGTCTGTTGCAAGGAGAGGTTTGTTCATAACACCTGAATGTAGCCAACTTCTCTACTGTAAATGGAAGTCAAACAGTTATCATCCTAGATGATAGGGCATAGCTGAGCATGTGAATAACTGGAAGAAAATTAATTAAATTTAAATTCGTAATTTAAGTAACTTTAAAGAAATCAGACTTCATTTAGCTTTTCTTAATTTTGCAATGATTTATAATGGACCCTTCACTGTACCTTTAGGCTCTATTGTTACATTTCTGGCTACAGGCCTGCAGCACATCTGTTTAATGCCAATACAAAATTTGAAGACATTTAAGGTAAATCCTTTTATTAAAACTTCTTCTAAAGGGCTGAAAGATTATGAATTCTCTGTCAATCCTAAAATGAGTTAACTTGAAACCAGTCATTTGACTTCAATGAGACTATTAGTCTACAAAATTACCTCTAAATGGTTATTAGGTTAGAGCAAAGAATATTATTTTTGTGGCAAAACAAAACCTCCCCAAGGCTAGGCAACTTCCTGATAAATGCAGTCTAATCCAGAAATGAAGGTTGCAGTATCTATACCAAAACATTACTTCGAAACATTTTAATATGATTCAGAAATACATTCAGTTTTGATCCTATTAAAGCTAGAATGTAACTTAAAAAAGATCAAGCATGCATCAAGGGGCAAGGCAAAAATCTTATTATTTTGTCCAATCAACATAAATCATTATTGCTTGTATTGTGTGATCCTAAGCAAGTAAAGGTCCTTTTAAATTCAGTGGGATTAACTTCTAAGAGGGCACGGAAAAGCAGCCTTAGAGATATATGCTACATGAGTAATTTATCTTCTATTATATTTACTTTATGTATACCCCCTTTCTCCCTAGTGGGACCTAAGGCAGCTTACATTGTTCTCTTCAACTCCATTTTATATCCTCACAACAACCCTGCGAGGTAGGTGAGGCTGAGCATGTGTGACTGGCCCAAGGTCACACAGTAAGCTCCCATGACAGAGTGGAGATTCAAACTTGGAAGTCCAAGACACATTAATTTTTAAAAATTGGTGCAGAAGACTTCATTCTACTTCATTATTATTTTTGTACCTAAGCATACATGTGAAACCCCCTCCCCATTTACAGAATAATTCAATGATGTCAGACGTTTGTGTAAAGATGACACAACTTTGTATTTTCCATTGCACCAATGCATTTCCTTGATGGCAAATAGTGGTGTATTCCTTAAGGAAATTTCTCTCATGCAGTCTTATGCCAATGTCTTTCCTCTCCAACTCTCTTCTACTGCTAACTGATCTGAAGAAGTGAGCTGTGACTCACGAACGTTCATACCCTGCCAGAAATATTGTCAGTCTTTAAGGTGCTACAGACCCTTGCTCTTTTCTTCTACTGCTAACTGTTCATCTCTTTTGCGATATCGGTATACAGAAGACCCAGAGGTCCAGAATTCCTTACCATTATAAAAGCAGAACAAAATTTTAATGTCAAATGGATAAAACAATCTGTTGTACCCCCAATCAGCTTCATGATGGCACACTGAGGGTCATGGCTATACTACATGGATAGTCTTTCCCCCATTCAAGTTAAGTATCCTTGTCATGGGAGATTTGGGAATACATACCAACACCCTCAGAGGCATTTTTTTGTAGAAAAATCTTTCTCCTGTTTGTTTTCTATACCTCACACACCCATTCCCCTTAGCAAATTCTCAGTTACCTCTTTTTTAATCTTGTTCATTGTCTAAGACTAGACCACTATGTAAATGAGCACTTAATATCATCTGCCATTTTAGTTCCTATTTTAATACACACAGCACAGAATAGAGAATTTCACCCATGTCAAATTGCTTCAGGCTGCCGGAGAATCTGAGACCACACTGCTGCATTATTTTTCCGTTGCGTCACATTTGGAAGGACACAGATGAGCAAGTTAAAATTTGGCTGTAATCCAGACATGCACTAACTTGGTGAGGCTGTGGATATGCGATTAACTTGAACTGCAACCCAGCTTCCTCATGTGTTATGGAGATAATAAATACTCTTTTTTAAGTACGTGGAAGCTACAAATCTTAATCTATTGACTTTTAAACTGCACTATTGACAGGACTTATGAGCACTCAAATGGGTATAGAATTTAATACACTTAAAACTGAGAATAACCACAATATTACAAGTTTTAGCAAACACAGATGAAACGTGCAACTGTGTTTATGGTATGTTTACAGAGAAGTCTCACTGTTCATCAACGGGGCTTACTCTCAAGTACTCACAGGATTGAAACCAATCCCTCTCTAAAGCTACTACAGTATCGTGAATTCTAAACAAGCACAGATACATCTTGTTTCTCTCCATCACAATCTTCATCTTTTATGCAAGCCACCACACGATTTGGAGACAGGAAAACAGGCATGCGCACACAGATATACCATCAGCCATTATACAGTTTTCAAAATAAAAGCTGGTGTCCATTTCCGATACCTTTATTGTCATACAAAAATGCTTCAAAACATTTTCAGTGCTGATTCCAAAAACACGGAGTTCGAAGCCGCCAGAAATTTTATTTAACCACAGCCATCAAAAAATTAAACACCCTCTTCCACCCCCATGCCACCTAGGTTTTTTTTTTTAAGTAGATGACCAGAAACCCGCTTGCATGTAAAAATTGTACATTACATCATATTTCTCTTACCCGGCCACCACCCTTCCCCACACAGGAGCCCCCTGGGGGGCATCTCAAGGAAATTTTCCAGGATCCACCCCCCCCCCCCAATAAGGGCAGCAACCAAAAGGGTCAAAACTTTCTACAAGCCCGCAGTGCTGCACGGCTAACCGCGTTCAAAATAGCTGGCTTCCGCTCGGCACTGTCGACAGCCCTTTTTACACACACACACACCCGTCTTTCCCAAACAGCCATTTTACCCTTAAAGTGCATCCTCTGCTAGCAGCCCAGCCTTCATTTTGCCTTATTGTTTAGGGGACAGATGACACTTGAGGAGGTGGGAGAAGTGCGGGGGGGGGGGAGAAGAGAGAGAGAATAATATTTGTTCAATTGCAGGGAGGGAAAAAACGGCCGCCTCCTTATCCTTGGAGTGGGGGGGAGAGAGAGAAGAGAGGAAAAGGGCAGGCGAAGGAAGGCTTCCCGCCTCTCCAAAACACCCCCACCCCACCCCAACCACCCACCTTCCCCGGTTTGAAAAGCAAGGGCAAGGCGCCACTGCGAAGGGGGGACGTCCCTGCTGCTCCGCCGCCTCCTCCTCCTCCCCCCCCGCCCCAGGGAGCCCGGGCTCCTCCCGGAGAGGCGGGGGGGGGAGCCTGGGGACCCCCCCCTCTCCTCGGGCAGGTCGGCCTCGCCATCGTCCCTCCCCCCGGGGCGGGCGGGCAGTGCTATGCGGTGTCTCCCGTCCCTCCCCCCGGGCGGGCGATCTGTTCGCGCTCGGGCGGCGGCGGCGGCGGCGGTGGTGGTGGTGGTGGTGGTGGCGGCGCGTGCCTCCTCGCCTCTCCCCCCCCACCCCCCGGGCAGGCCGTGCGAGGCGCGGCGGGGCGGGCACTCACCGCTCCGGCCGGCTGCGAGGCTTCGTCGTCCTCCTCCTCCTCCTCCTCCGCGTCCTCCGCGTCCGGCGACGGCGGCCCGATCTTGCTGCAGGTAGCCGCCAGCAGCGCCAGCGGCGACGGCTGGGTGTCCTGCTCGGCGGGGGGGGGGAGAGGGAGGGAGGCGGGCTGCCGTTAGTGCGGGGCGCTCCTCGGCTTCTTCCCCCCCCTTTTACACACACCCACACACACACCCGCGCGCGCGCCCCCCCCCGCCTCCTCGCGACGTGTCACCCGGGGGGAGGGGGGGGAGGCCGGCCCGCGCTCACCTGAGGGGCGCCGGCCTCGTCTGAGGCGTCCGCGGAGGAGGCGCCGTTGCCGTTGCCCTGCTGCTGCTGCTGCAGATACTCGGCGTGGGTGCCGCCGCCGCCGCCGTCCACGTCCAAGGCAGCCATTTCCTCTTGTTTCACGGGCCTCTCGGGAGCTGCGGGCATAACGGGGAGGGAGGGGGGAGGAGGAAGGAGGGGAGGGGGGGAAGGGAAGGTTTGATGGTGGCGGTTGGTGGAGGAGGTGGAGGAGGGGGGAGGGGAAGGTTCACTGACGGGAGCGCTCGCCCCCCCTCCTCCCTCCCTCCCAGCCCTGCCCGCCCGCCTCGCTTTTGGCTTCGCCTCCCTCCCGCGCAGAGGAGCCCTCCTCCTCCTCCCTCCCTCCCCGCGCCGCCGCCGCCGCTGCCCCTGCCCCTCTCTCGTCTCTCCTCCTCCCCCTGGCTCCTCTGCTCCTCCCGCTGCTCCAGCCAGTGCCGCTCGCGCCACACAGGCAGGCAGACACACGCCCGGCCCGGCCCGCCCGCCCGCGCCGCCGGATCCCCGGGAGCGGCCCCGTACGTACCGGTCATGGTGTGTTGGAGCGCGGGAGGGGAGCGAGCGCGCAGGCAGGCAGGCGGGCGGGCGGGCAGGCGGCCGCGGGAGGCTTCTTCTGCCCACCTGGCTGGCTGGGAGGGAGCGCGAGAAGAAGGAAGGCGGCTCCGGCTCGCTCTCCTGCGCGCAGGCCCCGCTCGCCGCCGCCGCTGCTGCCACTGGGGCTAGGCGGCCGCCTCCGGGAGCATGCTTATGTCGCGCGCGGGCTGCCGCGGAGGCCGGCGGCGATGGCCTGAGCCCGCTCCGGGGTTCCCCCCCCCACCGCTATTTTTGATTGACGGTGCGAGGGAGCCGAAAGGTGGGGCTTGCCGCGGGAGAGAGGGGGCCCGGCCGACGCCACCGCCACCTCCTCCTCCTCCTCCTCCTCCTCGCCAGCCCGCCACCCCGCCCGGAACTCCCGCCCCCTCCGCCGCGCTCATTGGCTGCGGCGCCCGGCGGCCCGGGCTCTGACTGGCCGCCGCGGCCCGCCGCTCACCCGCCGCCTGGCCCCCTCCCTTCCCTCGCTCCCTTGCCGAGGTGGCTTCCTGTTTGCCAGGGTTTGTGTGAGAAACAATGAGGCAGGGCCGCGCTCGGGCCCCGCGGAAAGAGAGGGAGGCCGGAGCGCGGCCTTGGCCGGCCGTCCACTCACCGGGGGCGGGGGGGAGGCCGCCGACGCCCCCAGGCAGCCGTCTTCTCTTTCTCGCCCCCTCCTTTTCCCGTTGGGGGGGGGCTTACTGCGCCGCCGCCTCCTCCCCTCGCCTCTTTCCCCCCCGTGGAGACGGGCCGGGCCTGCTCTCCGCGAGGGGTTGAAATCTCCCTCGTTCCTGCTGCCGCTCAGGGTCTGTGACAGCGGCTCTCGGCCCGCGAGGAGGAGGAACGGAAGCGAGGAAGCTGCGCCTGTATTCAAAAGACCAAAAAAAAATCAAACCACCGTCCGTTTAAAATGTCGGCAAACGCACGGTTGGCCCGCGTTCAGGCTCCCTCTGCGAGGCGTCGCGAAGGGCCCCCGAGCTGTCAAACCAGGACGGCCTGCGTTCTTTCTGAAAGGCGTCATTTGTAGGCCTCAATCCCCTCCCCCCAATGACCTGAAAACAAAATATTCTGTAAATCTGGTCCTCCGTAGAGGTAAAAAAATTATGCACCAATGTTGATTACCGAGAACTAGTCTGTAAGTTAATAAGTTTATATATAATTCTACGGAGGTGTAAAGGCAGTAAGCGTTCCATAGGATGCAGTCCTGAGAACACTTTTTTTCTGGGAGTAATCCCCATTGAATGGAATTTACTTCCAAGAAGACCTGCTTAGGAATTACAACAAAGTCTTGCAAATTCCCTCTAGCTGCTGCTGCTTTTCTTTCTTTTTTTTTAATAGCATTTTTATGATGTCCCCCAAAAGCATCTTATTGGACGAAGTGGGCTTAGTGACAGTACAATCCACATCCTTTGAAAGCTATCAATTTTAGTGGAGCCAGTGAGGTGTGGCTGTTAAGAGCATAGGACTATTTATCCAGGAGGCCCGCGTTGGAATCCCCGCTCATACCGTAGAAGTTCCCTGGGTGACCTTGGGCCAGTTGCACACTCTCAGCCTAACCTACCTCACAGGGTTGATGAGAAGATAAAATGGAGGACAGGAGAACGACGTAAGACACTTTGGGTCACCACTGGGGAGAAAGGCAGGGAACAAATGAATTAAATAATACAAAAAATGGTCCTGGATTGTTCCCTGGTAAAGAAATTCCACCTCCTACTGAGATAAATGAAAACATTTCCATTGATTCTGATAGGCCAGGCTTTAATCCTTTTGCGTATGGGAGGAGCTAGAGTGGGTTTTTTAAAAATGTATTCTGCACTGATTATTGAGATGGATCATCTAAAACTCTAGCAAAGTATAAATATCTGGGTGGGGGGCGGTATTCATGACTAACAAAGTGAATCTTGCTTAGGTTGTCTTGAAAGTGATGCAGAACCCTTCCAGACAAGCAGTCTGATAGTTCTGAGTAAACATGTACAGTAAATTCTGCAGAGTTCATTGAGACAGGCAGCCCATTCCTGAAGGGGGGAGGAGATAGATGATGCCCAGGGACAGCGCAGCCATGCTGCCCTCCTGAGGCTTCCCAGCCAGGGGGAAAAAATTAAAAATGCATTTAAAAAAATAAACCCAGTGAAACTCCCCCATTGAGTTTCACAGGGCTATGCCAGCTATTTGGCAGGCATAACTCAATGCCTGCAAAATGGTGCATTCCCAGGGCAAAAGGGCTTTGGGAAGCTGCCTAAAGGCAGCTCCACCCCCAGGAATGCCCCCCCTGGATGCCAGTGCCACACGGGAAAAACTGCCGAGGAGGCAGGGCCGACACACAAGGCTCTCCAGAGCCAGTGTAAGTCGCCCTGTGCCAACATCTGTGCCACTTTGGATGGTACAAGTGGCACGGGCGCCAGGGTCACGCCAGCCTCTAAGCAGCTCCGCTCCCCCCCACTTCAAGATTGCACGGTCAATTCTGCAATGTGTGCAGCAGATGTGTTACAGTTCTGGGAGATTTCAACATAGGGCTTTTCTGCATGCTCGCCTTCCTCTTGATTTTCTGGGAATTGATCCACAAGCATTGTAATTACTTTGAGTGCAGTTCTGCCACACATCTGCCCTCCCTCTGAGTTTTCACAATTGTGGACTCAGTTTATTTTCTTCTGCAGGTGCCTTAAATAGTGGAGATTTTCAAAGGAAAGGTGATGTCATCAGTAGTCACAGCAAAAAAACAACCCTTTTATTTTTTGCACATGCTTATAACAATATGGCTGCATTTTTTAAAAGGTGGTAAAATATCAATATATTGTTGTAGTGTTATAATGATAGTTTAAGCAGGTTCTCTGAGTTCCCAGCTTTCATTTAAAAAACTAAAAAGTAAGTCTCTAGGGCCTTCCCTCTTTCCTTATATCTCCACAAGGGAAGGAACTAACTTTCAAAAAAATGAAAGCTGGGTATTCTTAGAACCTGCTTAAACTCTCATTGCAACACTCCATCAATATATCGATATTTTAGTTTGGGGGAAGGTTAAATAAAAAACAACCACTCATCTTCAGGGAGGAGGGGGAGTAGCTTGATAATGATGACAGTCCAATCATCAAAAAAGTGGGGTGGGGGTGGGTGGGAGTGGGTGGAACAAAGAAAAAACATGAGGAAAAAGTCAACTCAGAATTGGCTTCCAGAAAAAGGTCATGGTAAAAATGGTCTCAAAAGAACCTGAAAACCTGAGGGGGGGGGGGGGACAAAAAGCAGAAACCAAGCTAAAGGCACAAAAATGTATGCAAAAATTGGGATAAACTGAAACATTGGGAAGGAGGGGGGAACTCACACAGAAGAGCCCATACAATCTGTAGCTACTTCAGGACTTACTGACTTCCATTCAAACCAAGAGTCTAATTGTGATGCAGCACGTAGCAAGAATAAGTTGGATTTTATATTTTGCACAGCTATGAAAATAAGTATCTCAATGGCAGCAGCATGAAAGCACTATTGTTCTCATCTAGGCTATGTTCAATGTGCAGGGATGTTTGGCCAGCATACGTAAGAAACTGTCACCTTTCCTGTGTCCATAGGTTACCATGTTAAGTTCTGTTTTTATTTTGGCTGGTTGTAGTGGGCAGCATTAAGGTAGTGAAGGAAAGAATAGTTATTTCTCCTTAATTTAAAAATGAAAAGATATAGAATACTTATTTAAAACATTTCTATGTCATCTTTCCAACCCAAATAGGGGCCCCAAGCCAGCAAACATTTAAAACAGCATTTAAAACAATGCATATATCAAATATTTAAACAATTCAATAAAACATGTAAACATACCACACACACAACTCTTAACCAGGGAGGGGGGCCAATAACAGTTACTGGGGGCACCCCAAACCAAAAAATCTCCACCTGCAGGCGGAAGACAGAAATCTCTTGGGGGGGGGGGGGTGTCCCAAAGTTTCAGTGCCACATATGACAAGGCCCTTTCTCCGGTTGCTGCGCAGTTTTCACAGCCTCCCTGGAATCTGCTAGCAACACAAGATAGAGCTGGGTGTCATCCATGTATTGGCGGGCAACTCATCCCGGAGCTCCAGATGACCTTTCCCAGCAGCTTTCTGCAAATGTTGAAAAACATGGAGGACAAAATAGAACTGAAGCACCTTGTAGGCATGAGATAGGATTGCCAGGCAGTACCTGGTGGGAGAGTTGGTGGGGGGGACAGATTCCTGGGAGAAAAATTAAAAAGAAAATAAGGTCTCCGCTACATACCCGAAGATCTAACTGGATATGACAAGGGTACTCTTACCATAGAGTTACTGGCGATTGCTGGAACTACCTTTGTTACTTCCAGGTAGCTCTAGAAATCATAGGGAATCCTGTAGTCAGAACTTACTGTAAATAGACTAGGCCTTATTTTTCTCTTTAATTTTTCTTCCCAGGACAGGACAATCACGCACACACACCCCAGTGCCAGTTTTTGCCTGTCAATCAGCTGAACATTGGCGGACAAAGGCTACAATTGGCTGGAGGTCTCCCGCAATAAGCAGGCAAATGGGAATCCTAGCCAGAGGTCAAGGAGCAGATCAGCAGACCCCCCCCCCCCCAGCAACACACTTTTGAAACCTGCAATTGTGGTAGGACTGAAATCACCACAGAACAGCGCCTCCCAGTCCTGACCTTGAAAGGTGGTCCAGAAGGATACAATGATCAATGATATCAAAACCTGAGGAAAGGTCCCGGGGAATTAACAGGGTGACACTCCCCCGTCCCTCTCCCAGCACAAGTCATCCACTTATTTGTCTGTCTCAAACCATTAGGAAGCCATATAAATGAATAATTAGGATCTTGTGTCACTCAAAATCCATTATCACATTATAGGTTGGCCTTATACTGAATCAGACCCTTGGTCCATCACAGTCAGTATTGTCTACTCAGACCGGCAGGGGGTCTCCAGGGTCTCAGGCAGAGGTCCTTCACATCACTTACTTGCCTAGTCCCTTTAACTGGAGATGCTGGATTGAAATCACACAATAACTGGATTGAACCTGGGACCTTTTGCATGCCAAGCAGAGGCTGTACCACTGAGCCACAGCCCCTTCCTGTTGCTATCCTAGGCCTCTCCTCGCTGCTGTGACTTACCCCCACCCCCGCTGTTTGCCAGGAGGGTGCTGAGGGTTTTGAGGAAGGCAAGGGAAGAGTGAGACAAACTATCATACAGATTACCTCCATTTGATTTGTTACAGGTTTAAAGAAAATCCGAGTTTAGAAAATGTATTGGTGACAGTACTGGATGTGGTGGTGTGCTGTACCCTAGATAGGTGGGAAATTAGATACTTGTTAAATTTAAAGGCATTTTTATTGGAAAGGGCAGGTAGTCTTATGCTGAGTCCAGTTCTGTTCTTTGCCAGGCCCAGGCAGTACATGTACACACACACACACAAAAAAGCCAACAGTTGTGACACATTTTCATTGAAAGTTCAAAGCAAGCAATAAGGAATGAAATACTGTATAGATCCAACATAGTCATGATTGTTAACCAAGTGCAAAATGCTAAGAGGAAAAAAATCTGAACTCATCTCCATATTATTCTTCAATAATATATTTAATGTTTAGAAGTACATCCATTGCTGCCGTGGTCACCATCTTGGATCTAAAAAGGCAGCTGACTTTTGAAGGCTGATTTTGAGTTCTCTAATATGCTTTTTGTTTGTCGGTTTCAGATTCATCATTGAAATTCATCTAAAATAGAATTTAACATTGCTAAGAAGACATCTTTTGTATAAGTATGGAGTGTGGACAAAACTTGTTGCAGTGTGAAGCTGAGGTGTTGCAAGCTTCAGCTATGCTATTATGTCATCTTGTGTATTTTGGTAATTGGATGTGCATTGCGCACACAAAAATAGTACAAACCTATACATCAGCTTACTTAGTAACAAATCATGGAACCACAGCTCATCTTGAAGAGATTTAGTACTACTGGCTCCATTAGACCTGCACTAGTGCCTCATTGATGAAGGGTGAGAAGATGGGGAAGTTGTTACCTTCCATTGAGCAGAAACTCTTCAGGGTCAAGAAAGTGATACTTGTCACACATGAAGTGAGAGACACTGGAAACCAAAGTACTATATATAATTCTTGATTTTAGGCAAGAAACTGCCTGTCTAGCTACACCAGTAAACAGACAGTAGGTAGACATAGCACAATCCTACACAGAGTTGTTCCAGTTAAGCCCATTGAGAACAGTGAGCTTAGACTGGAGTAACTCTGAAGAGGACTTTGTCACATCCCTGGACACCTGAGCCCTGGTGGACAAGGGGTGGAACATGGCGCTGCCCTAAGCATGCCAGCAGCACTGTAATGGAGCAGAAGGAGCAGCATGGCAGGATTGGTGAGGGGCATGGCAGGAACAGATAGGAGGAAGAACAGCCAGGGCCACTTTCTGAGGGAGAGAAGACCTACTTGAGGGCAAAGTGGACCCTGCTCAGGAGTAGGCACAGGCATGGCCCAGGAAAAAGAGGATAAAAAGGTCCCAGCTGAAGAAGGAAAGAAGAGAGGACCTGGCTGGGAGCTCCTAGGAACTGGGAAGGGCAGTAGCCAGCCAGGCATGAGCTCTCTGTGGTGGTAGAGACACAGGACTCGCTTGGACGGGGAAAGCTGCATTCGTGGTCAACATGCCACAACCACCACTGGGCCAGAGTTAGGAGCTGCCAAGATCAGGTGAAGGACCTCAGCATGGGAAGCAGGCCTAAGAACCTGGGTAAAAGCAGTTGGAGGCTGCAGAGAGACTATTAATCTTGAGAACTAGTGATTAATGCTGAGCTGAATCAATAAAATGGGCGCCCTCAACATCTACTGAGTAGTGACTCATCTTTGACCATGTAGATACATCATGGTACGTCTCTGGGGGGATGGGGCCCCTGGCCGTGTGGGCATCACAGATTGCAAGATACCCTTTTGAGCCTTCAGTGGATTTACAAGGGTGTAATTCTGTTTAGGATTGTACTGTGAGAGTACTGAAAATAGTGTTCTTGTAGCATCTCAATCACTTATCAGAGCTTTCCAAAGTTTACAAAAAAAACACCTCTTCACAGCTCAACACAACCAGTGGAGTGGCAATATTGCTTTAGTCAATATTTGTCAAGAAGGAAACACGAAATTGTTTTTGGCATCAGCACTCAAGATGAGGCAAGCAGATTATCACCAACTGGGCTTAGATTTGTCAAAAATTTGTTTATCCATTGTAAATTATTTCATCACATCAGAAGGGTAGTACCATATGTCATGATGACGACAAGAAACTTTAGAAATAATACAAATCTGAACAGGAAAGTGATCTCTTTTGATTAGTTAGTCTAGGAACTAACTGTTGCTTCAGAAAAAATACTAGAGGAAATAAGGAACAGACACTACAGTCTAGCAGAAGGAGTAAATGTGAAAATACCAGTATATTTTCCAGAGTAGATTAGAAAATCATCTTTCAAGCACTGTAGCATATTTCTCATCTCTATGACCCCATCACCCTTTGAAGCAAGCAGATAGGCAAAAGGTTTGTTCCTATTCCAATTAGTAAATGAAAGTACTTGCCTACTGTCATGCTTATCTGCCTGTAGGATTAAGGATTTCTTGATATTAATCATGCTGCATTGAAACAGATCTGCTACGCACACACACCTTTTCAGAGGTTTCAGATGAGCAGGAAAGAGGCAGCAGTTCATGTGCTCAATACTGTGTAATTGGAGTTCACTCAGTATATCAGTGTGGTGAAAATCTGAAAAAAAACAGGAACACCGGAAATAAGGTGCTGTTACAAACATCAAGATCTTTTATATAATGTTACCGAAGGAAAGCCCTGGACACAGCGCTAGGTTAAGGTAGACTTCATCAGGCAGTTTTTTTCAAAAGGGTCAAGCCAGCATGTAGTGGTTGAGAGCAGTGGTTAGGAGCGGTGGAGTCTGATCTGGAGAACTGGGTTTGATTCCCCGCTCCTCCACATGAAGCCAGCTGGGTGACCTTGGGCTAGTCACAGTTCTCTTAGAGCTCTCTCAGCCTCATCTACCTCACAGGGTGTCTGTTGTGGGGAGGGGAAGGAAAGGTGATTATAAGCTGGTTTGAGTCTCCCTTAAGTGGTAGAGAAAGTCAGCATATAAAAACCAACTTCTACTTCAAGCTGTGTACCAGCAGACCAATTGATTGAAAATTCTTTGACTGAAACACTTGCAGTGTCCTGAAAATTCTGAATACGAGAGATAGTGGTGGTAGGTACAATTATGATGCTGAAAATTACTTCCAGCAAACCTAATGTTATGCCTATAAATGTCATTGCACAACAGTTGGATTCAGGATCTGGAATACAGGCGGCATTAAAGGGTAATAGCATGGCACAAAGGAAAGGACAAGGAAAGTCGAGGCAATTTCTGAGGTAACTGGAAAAACTTGTTTTGATCAGATAGACAAGCCATAGGTATCTTCTGTGGCAATTGTTGGGAGTTCTCTGGACATTACATTTGATTTTCAAAATTAGCAAGAAGAGATGACCAGTACCACACAAAATGTTTGACAGCTTTATAAACATGAACAAGTGGACAGGAAAAGCACATATTAGATCTGAAGGGGTTTTTACATGCCTTTTCCTGAGTTGTATTTGGAAAGATTTTGGAATATAATACAAAAGGGCAAATCTAAACAGGATAGATTACAGAAACCTGGTCTCAGAGTAGTACAGGTCCACTCCACAAGCCTAAAGAATCAAATTTTTGGCAACATACCTGGAATTAAAAGTTTACAATCAAGAAAGGAAAGTCCTATTAGCATTGAGTCAAGACGTTAGAGCTACATTGAAAGGTCTGCATTCTAGATTTTGATGAACACTACACTACATGTCTTAGGGTGGCTAACAACATAAAATTACAATTAAAATAACAAAACATTCATTATCAATAAACAATAATAGCAGCTGATCATAGCTCTCAGATGATGGTGTCATTTCCAGGCTTGAGGAAACCATGCATACCCAGCATGGGGCTCTATCTTGCCTTTAAAATCCACGGAGAAACAAGAAACCGGCTTAGTTGATACTCCTTTCGACTTGGTACTGTGAATGCCATGTGATTATTTGCTCACTATTTCCAAAGATGTAGCCCATGAAATGTGAGACATGTACAGTGAGAGAAAAAAGTATTTGATCACCTGCTAAATTTTCCCGTTTGCCCTCTGACGAAGAAATGACCAGTCCATAATTTTAATGGTAGGTTTATTGTAGCTGTGAATAACAACAGGAAAAACCCCAGAAACCCAGAAGACAAAAGTCAGAGATTGATGTGCATTATAATGAGTGAAATAAGTATTTGATCCCCTATCAACCAGCCAGATTAGGGTTAGGGTTCTGCTGTCGACAGAAGCAATCAATCCGTCAGATTCCAAACTAGCCACCATGACCAAGACCAAAGAGCTGTCCAAGGATGTCAGGGACAAGATTGTAGACCTGCACAAGGCTGGACTGAGCTACAAGACTATTGCCAAGCAGCTTGGTGAGAAGGTGACAACCCTAACCCTAACTGTCAACTACCCTCGGTCTGGGGCTCCATGCAAGATCTCATCTCGTGGAGTTGCAATGATCATGAGAACGGTGATGAAGCAGCCCAGAACTACACGGGGGGAACTTGTCAATGATCTCAGGGCAGCTGGGACCATAGTCACCATGAAAACAGTTGGTACCACACTACGCCGTGAAGGACTGAGATCTTGCAGAGCCCGCAAGGTCCCCTTGCTCAAGACAGCACGTGTACCGGCCCGTCTGCAGTTTGCCAATGCACATCTGAATGACCCAGAGGAGAACTGGGTGAAAGAGTTGTGGTCAGAGGAGACCAAAATCAAGCTCTTTGGCATCAACTCAACTTGCCGTGTTTGGAGGAGGAGGAATGCTGCCTATGACCCCAAGAACACCATCCCCACCGTCAAACATGGAGGGGACATATTATGCTTTGGGGGTGTTTTTCTGCTAAGGGGACAGGACACCTTCACCGCATCGAAGGGACGATGGACGGGACCATGTATCGTCAAATCTTGGGAGAGCACCTCCTTCCCTCAGCCAGGGCATTGAAAATGGGTCGAGGATGGGTATTCCAGCGTGACAATGACCCAAAACACAAGGCCAAGGCAACAAAGGAGTGGCTCAAGAAGCACATTAAGGTCCTGGAGTGGCCTAGCCAGTCTCCAGACCTTAATCCCATCGAAAATCTGTGGAGGGAGCTGAAGGTTCGAGTAGCTACACATCAGCTTCGAAATCTTACTGACTTGGAGAGGATCTGCAAAGAGGAGTGGGACAAAATACCTCCTGAGATGTGTGCAAACCTGGTGGCCACCTACAAGAAACGTCTGACCTCTGTAATTGCCAACAAGGGTTTTGAACCAAGTACTAAGTCATCTTTTGCAAAAGGATCAAATACTTATTTCACTCATTATAATGCACATCAATCTCTGACTTTTGTCTTCTGGGTTTTTGGGGGTTTTCCTGTTGTTATTCTGTCTCTCACAGCTACAATAGACCTACCATTAAAATTATGGACTGGTCATTTCTTCGTCAGAGGGCAAACAGGCAAATTCAGCAGGGGATCTAATACTTTTTTCCCTCACTGCATGAAGAAGGGGCGGTGTACTTTCCAAAGCTTTCTAAACATATCTTCACAAATAGCTGTTGATGATAATGTAGACCATAGCTCTGTCTCTGCAAGAAACAACAGATTCATTTCATGGTGCAAGTATTTCCTTGATACAGCACCCAACAAGTATAGACTTATATGGCAGTGTCTTCATGGGGTATGCATGTTGTATTTATTTCACAGTCCTGTCAGTGTCATAATCCCATTAAACATTATTTTAAAACAGGCAATCCACTATAGGGAAGTGCTGTGAGAAAAGATGATTGGATCAAATATACATTGGCATCCATTTGTCTGATGAGCTCCAATCCCTTTCAGAAATCCTTCCATCAGCTGTGAGTACCATGTCCTTCACCCAAGGAAATAATATTTCCCACACCCATAGCCTCATGTTTCCTGAGCTGTTTTTACTGTTGAATAAATTTTTGCATTAACAAAACTGCTAGTTCATGTGTTTTTTTTATCTGAATTACAGTGATAAAATTTGGTTTACACATTATTTTACAACAGTATTAATTGTACTATTTTCATTGGCAGTCATTTTACCCCTCAGCTTATTCTGGTTTCTTCCAGATAGCTCAGTCTACCAACAGTAGGACATGGTCCAAATTGTTGGCTGGTAGCTATTCCTTGGAAGACATAATTTCCTCATTTGGAAGATTATTATCTCAAGCCAAGTGTCACTTGAAGCACATGCTACCTGTAATGGGGGGGAGGGGCTGAGTATACCAGTAAATCAACAATTATTCTTCCTGATACACCTTTCCTGGAAGCTGAATGGCAGGAAGTGAATGAATGGGTCCTTCCCTCTGAGTCATTAAAAATGGTTTGGCAACTGAGAAAAAGACAGCATTGACTGGGGCTGGAGCCAATCTGGCCTCCTAGTTGCTGACTTCTTCACTAAATTTATGTTTCAATGGGAATGGTGATATATTAAGAAATAAATGATCAAGAAACTACCATTGGACACAGTGGGTTGGATCCAGATAGTTCTTCCTCTCAATTTACCCTAATTCTCCTTAAATACGGCCTGTGACCCACATGGCTTTTGTCCATTTAGGTCCCATGATTCATATAGCCCTTCTGGGTAAACAAAGAGAACTTCTCTTCCTTCCTTTTTTTTTTTTTAAATTGCTAGCGGAAAAGTTGGTTGGATTCAACCCAATCATACAGCAGGCTGTCCTTAAGGCACATACCTTTATGCCTTGTATGGGTGACCCCATCACCTGAGGCTAGATAGGTGGCAGCCCCTAGAAAGGAGCTTCTCAGTTGTGACACCAAAGTTCCGTCCTCAGAGAGGGATTTTAAAGGACTTCTCAAATTGTGGCAACAATAAAAAAAAATTCTCATTATGAATGACTGAAGCAGGAGGTCTTGCTTTATGTAACGTGGGAGGTTGGCTCCAAAGGTGCCTTTCTGTTTGGAAAAGAAGCCATATGCAGAGAGGAAGGCCGTATTTTGATTCAACCCCATGGTTTGGATGCAGTCCGGTGTCTTTACTAACTGTATTATAATAAATTGGAAGTCTTACATGAGCAGAGGGATATATTACTTATGCAAGATGGAGAGGATTTCTGTTTTTTTCTATTGTCAGAGAGCATGTGGGCCAGAGATATTGTGAACTGTGAAAGACCCATTCTTGAAGCAGTTGTGGTCCTTTGGATCCAACCATGAAAAAAAACCCACTTTTGACCAAGTTCTATTTTAATGATGTCTCAACTATTTGTCCTTGGATTGCATTTTTATGATATCTTCCATGGATCTTCAAAGTCCCCTAGGGGGGCACTTCTCCTTTTGGCTAAGGAACAAACTGCAACCTCAAGCAAAAAAGCAAAATCTGCTGTTACACACCTGTTGTAAGTCTGAACATAATTAATATGGGGAGGGGGAAATATTCTGTTCACATTTTTTGTTTTCCTCATCTTAATTGCTTGCTTTTGCATGACCATATAAAAACAAATGGGAAAGTGACACTCATTTTTCTAAGCAGTACCAACTTGCTGCATTGTCAGCTTGGTCTGATTTGTAAAAAAAAAAAATTGCCAATAGTACAGAACAATTAATTTTACACAGATAAAAATAAACCCTGATGCATTATTCTCCTTTGGATACTTTATATTACAATAGGATACATTTATTAATAACGAGGAAGGGAAAACCACAAAGATGTTATTTGTACCTGAGCAGATGTTAACGTGATGATCAGAATCCAGTAGCTTCCCTTTTAATTTCTGCTATATTACATTAACAGATGCCAAAATATTTATAATTTTTTCCACAGTTACTTATCTCTCATATATTGAATTTGAATGGTTCAATTAATCTTTAACTTTGCCCTTCAGAACTAAGTATTTAGGTAGGTCTGCTTGGAATATTACTCGCACAATACAGCTTGGCAATACCATAACATAGTGATGATGACTCATGTATTTATTCTGCTGAAACAGCACGCGTGGTTGCCACATGTGACTATCGACATTTGGAAACCAAGGGCATTTTCAAGGAGCTTCTAAGTCCTTCTTGGGTAATGGTCAAAACTTGCAAAAGGTATTGTACTTACCGCCTCAACACTGTCATCATTCCTACAGTGGTCCCACATGTCAAGTTTAATCACAACTTCATGGTTATGCATGAGTTTTCCATCCATTTATGGTGACCATACGAATTAGTAACTTCCATGTCATGAGCTAAGTGGCCTTCCATCCTTGCAGCCAGCCCTCACAAATCCTGGGTCTTCCCGTGCTACAAAATCCTGATTCTTGGATCTCTCCTGAGATCAGCCCAGGTGAAATCTCCATGCATAAGCCAAAGTGCGCAACGGGAGTTGGGAGGGGGATGTTTCTCTCACAGAAAGCACTACAGCCAATTACAAAGCATCGTTTCAAGGGGCGGGGACTCAAATGCTTCCTGATTTGAGCTTGGTGACTGCTGATGCAGATTCGCAACAGAAACGTGTGGGGTGAGCAACCTTCGAGCCCCAGGTAGAACTCCCATGCATAAACAACCTTAGAGAACATCCTTAACTGGAACAGACAAATTATCTTCAGCTAGCCAACATCATTAGTGAAGGAGACTTTAGTGTTAGGTTTGAGACTAATGCAACATGTTGGCATAAGGGGAAGGACTAAAGGGGAATGAACTGAGCAAGGGAACAGGAGGAAAATCGCTTGCTGTGTTCTGATTAAAGGAAGGCCAAAGAGCAATTGTGGGCCGAGGAGAAACCCAGGAGGGCAACCCCTGTTGGTGAAACCATAGGGGTCCCCTGGTCTAAGGCCACTTAGCTCATGACATGGAAGTTACTAATTCGTATGGTCACCATAAATCAGAAGCAATTTAGCAGCGCATAACACACAACTGCCATCCCATCTCATTCCTTGGTTGAGATAATGTGATATAGTGGTTAAAGTGTAGGACAGCAAAAACCTCAGTTGAATCCCCCACTTGGGTCATGAAATTCATAGACAGATCTTGGGTTAATTGTTCTCTTTCAGCCTAACCTACTTCAAAAGATGATTGCTGGGAGGAAGGGGATCACCTCAATCCATGTACATCAGTCTGAGAGGAAGGTTGGTACTTAAATGTGAGAAATGAATGCTGGCCCAGAGATCTTCATGAAGCACAGAAGACCAGCAGGACTATCTAGGATTATATAGGTAGAGTATCCCTTATCTGGACATCCCACATCTGGATTGATCCGAAAACCAGACCCTTCAAGCCAGCATGTAAGCAGATCCGGGCTGCCTGCTTTCAATGCTTCCTCTCACCTAAAAAAATAACATACAGTGTACACTGCATTGTAGGTGGAGACTGCCGTTGTTAGTTCGTTTGTTGTTTGTTGTTGCTCTTGTTTAACAGCTGATACAGGTATTCTGGTGAGATAGTTACACCTTTGCTTTCTGATGGTTTCAGTGTACACAAAATTATTTTTAAAATATTGTTTAAAATTACATTCAGGCTATGTGTATAAAGGGGATATAAACCATAAAAGAATTTGGGCCTCATCTCCAAGATATCTCATGTATATGCAAAAATTCCAATGTATGGAAAGATCCGAAATACGGACCACTTCTGGCCCCAAGCAATCCAGATAAGGGATACTCAACCTGTACTGTGAACTGCTGCTGCTGTTTTACATCTACCTGGTATTAATATCTTCAGCTCAAGGTAGAAAGAATCTCAATTCAGGAATGAAGAGTACTAGGAAGAATAGAATGCTATACTGTTCTAGGTGCTTGGCCCTAAATCTCTGCTATGGCTACCTTCCCAACACTACATGATCCCCTTTCCATTATAATCCCTTTAGGCACCACTGTAGCATGTACAGTTAGCTCTATTCTTTGAATAAAGCAAGCTCCTTAATCCGTGAGTAATCTCCCTGTTTTGAAAAACAATACTTCCTATCACTCTCCATGATATATCTCATCCTGTAGAAAGAATTGGCCATGTACACACGTCAGGGGTTCGTCTCCCAATTAAGGGCCACCTTCCTTTGAATTTTGACCCTCCTCAAGAACATGACCTCTTCCTCCCCCAATACCGTATGCTGTCATAAAAAGATGCCTTTTACCTGAAAAATCACTACATTGGGGCTTTCCCCTCAACATCTATCTAAAATTACCCGACCTCCATGGGAAAAAATTAGCAATACTACCACTACCCCACTTCTCTCTTCATCTCACACAAAGGCCAAACAGGACAATTAATGGCAGGAGTGGGAAGGCTAGCATCAAAGGTCCTATTAACCTTCACTAGTTCCAGCGTGGTGTAGTGGTTAAGAGCAGTGGTATGGAGCGGTGGACTCTCATCTGGAGAACCGCGTTAGATTCCCCACTCCTCCACATGAGCAGCGGACGCTAATCTGGTGAACTGGATTTGTTTCGCCACTCCTACACATGAAGCCAGCTGGGTGATCCTGGGCTAGTCACAGCTCTGTTGGAGCTCTCTCAGCCCCACCTACCTCACAGGGTGTCTGTTGTGGGGAGGAGAAGGGAAGGTGACTGTAAGCTGGTTTGATTCTTCCTTAGGTGGTAGAGAAAGTTGGCACATAAAAATCAACTCTTCTTTAAATACAGGGATGTGAATAGACACATGCACATACTACTGAGATAAGACAAGAATGAAGCTTGCCTGCCTGCCTCCTCCTCCTACCACCGTTGGCTGCACCCTCTAAAAGGCTACCCCAAGGGGCAAGACAACCACAGGAACAGTGATGGACATGATCTGGGGACCTGCAGTGGGAGGTGTAATCAGCAAAAGTTGCCACTCTTGCTCTACTGGTGAAAGTTCCCTTTGGTCTTTTATGCATGTCTGTTTCACTCGCTGTCACCCCTACAATGACTTCGGGTCTTTGTTTGGATTATGCATTCTCTCCCCCTGCGTTTTGCCTGCATTTTCAAATTTGAGCTAAAACATGGGCAAAACGCGGGGAAATGCAGGGGGGAAGAGAGGCGATGGTCGGAAATGGCATCCAAAATCCAAACAAAGACCAGACATCGTCGGAGGGGTGACAGCGAGTGAAACAGCCATGCATAAAAGACCTTTCATCAGCAGAGAATGAGCTTGGGATCCAACCAATAAATGCAACAAAAACCAGCTATGGTATAAATCAGTGACTTTAGAAATGTTGAAATCTTTGGCATTGAAGGATTGACCTTCTGCCATAAGACATCTGCACGTTACAAAAGATCTGGTAGCGTGTCCTAGCTCACAGAATCATGCTGGCTGCCAGTCAAACCTGCTAGTAGATAACAATCACCTTACACGGAATGAAGATTCACCCTGTTTGCAGGGGAAGATTGGTAGCTGTGGGCAAAGTATCTGTCAGTGATGAGGGCTGTTAAGAGGTTGGAGTAGACAATTGTCCATGCTCTCAACTTTGTTCCTAGCAGCAATAAAAAGAGGCCACTAGGTGAAGCAGTAAAGGTAGTCCCCCTGTACAAGCACCAGGTCATTACTGACCCATGGGATGACATCACACCCCAACTTTTACTAGAGTCTAGACAGACTTTCTTTTACGGGGTGGTTTGCCATTGCTTTCCCCAGTCATCTTCCCTTTACCCCCAGCAAGCTGGGTACTCATTTTACCAACCTCAGAAGGATGGAAGGCTGAGTCAACCTTCAGCCAGCTACCTGAAACTGACTTCCGTCGGGATCAAACTCAGGTCTTCAATTCACAGACCACCTCAGGTTACAGAGAGCCTGTTTCAGCCCAAACATAACATCCTGCTTGGCTTCCTCTTCCTGGCCTTCCCTCTGCCTCACGGTGTGCCTCTTTTATTTGCTAGCTCTGCCCCTCACCCCAAATTGTCCTCTCCCTTGCCTGATCCTTCCAGTAGGGTTGCCAGGTCCCTCTTCGCTACCGGCAGGAGGTTTTTGGGGCAGAGCCTGAGGAGGGTGGGGAACTTCAATGCCATTTTCTCCAGGTGAACTGATCTCTATTGAATGGAGATCTGTTGTAATAGTACGAGATCTCCACCTAGTACCTGGAGGTTGGCAACCATACCTCCCAGAGAGCAGTTTCTTTTCCCTCCTTAACACCTGAGTCTCCTTGCCAGCCTTGGTTGGCCTGATTGCCTTCCTGCTTGTCAGCTTTCCTCTGCTGCAGAGCCTTTAGCTTGTTCTGGTAATGCAGCTTCCATTCCACTAGTGAGTTTCCCTCTGGGGTTGTGGTGGTTCCACTGCTGCATTTTGATTCAGCTGAGCTGGGGACTACAGGCAGGGGTGAGTTTAAACTTTGCCTTTTTTAAAACGCTGGGAAGCCTAACTAAACTGAGAATTTAATTGAGGTTTGCTGGGAGAGGATTGTGATTGTTGTGCCGGGGGGGGGGTGATTAAGGTTGATTGCTGCCTGAAAGCTTGATTGTTCCCTTGTTAAGTGGGGTTGTTGTGATTGGAGCTTGTGTCTGAGAGGTGGGGGCTGTGTGTATTTAAATTCCAAGGCTCCTGCTCACCAGAGGCTCTTGCCCTGTGGCTCTTAGCGTGTGGATCCTGACTGGGGATGTGTAGGTGAGTATAAAATCTTTTTATCTTAGCAGAGTAACTCTCTCCATCCGTTGGAGTACAAAGCAACTTGAATATCTATGTGAATTAGCAGCAGATAGCTGCAGGGCAAGAAACTTCGGCACTCAGTTCTTATTTGGTAAAGGAAGAATGCAAGAGAGTAAAGGGCAGGGTTACAACACCAAAGAATAATATAATAATCAATTAATTAATAAAATACCAGTTATGAAGGTAGAAAGCCAGCAGGGGTCGGGGGGCTATCCAGTGTGCTGCATGGAGTGTCACATGTATGATTATCTGCCTGCTGGACAGAAGTAGTGGGTGTGCGCTCGGTTCAGGGAGCTCCTGGCTCTCAGGAAGCTACCGTAGTTCACTTCCTCGAGGCCAAGTTAGCTCAACTGGAGGAGCTGAGGCAGGCAGAGAGAGAGGTGACTAAGGACTCCGGGGATGAAATAGTCACATCCCAGTCCCAAGGTGACGGCAACCTGCCAGTCACGAATGATGGAGCCCTTGGGGAAGGAGGCCATCTCACTGAGGTAGGGGAATGTGGTACCTTAGAAGGGACCTCTTCCTTGGTGGATGAACAGATATCCTCTGTACCGAGGATATGCCTCAAAGGGGAGGGGGGCTTCCTGAAGTGGGGGATTCAATCCCTAGGAATGTAAATAGCTTGGTTTCTGGTGGGTGCATGGACCGCATGCATGGTTTGGAGAGAGTGGACAGGGATACGTTTTTCTCCCTCTCCCATAATACTAGAACACGGGGTCATCTGCTAAAGCTGGAGGGTGAGAGATTCAAAACAGATAAAAGGAAGTATTTTTTCACACAACGCATAGTTAAATTGTGGAACTCCCTGCCCCAGGATGTGGTGATGGCTGCCAGCTTGGAGGGCTTTAAGAGGGGAGTGGACATATTCATGGAGGAGAGGGGTATTCATGGCTGTTAGTTAGAATGGATATTAGTCATGCTGCATACCTATTCTCTCTAGTATCAGAGGAGCATGCCTATTATTTTGGGTGCGGTGGAACACAGGCAGGATGGTGCTGCTGCACTCGTCTTGTTAGTGGCTTCCTAGAAGCACCTGGTTGGCCACTGTGTGAACAGACTGCTGGACTTGATGGGCCTTGGTCTGATCCAGCAGGGCCTTTCTTATGTTCTTATGACCTCTTTCTCCCTAGCTGGCCCAGCCAAAGAATAGGATCTGGATGTTGGGGAGGGCCCTAAAGACAGTGATTCAGAGGAATCTGGGGAGGGTGAACACATGAAGCTGCCTTAAACTGAATCAGACCCTTGGTCCATCAAAATCAGTATTGTCTGCTCAAACCAACAGCGGCTTTCCAGGGTCTCAGGCAGAGGTCTTTCACATCACCAATTTGCCTAGTCCATTTAACTGGAGATGTCGGGGATTGAACCTGGGACCTTCTGCATGCCAAGCAGAGGCTCTACCACTGAAGAAGAGGAGGAGCAGCAGGTATGGAAGATGGAGTGAAGTAACTCCCCAGGAACTGTGTCCAACATATGTGATACCTGTAGCCATAGTCAGACATGGAATAACAGTTATTTACCTGCCACTTGTTTTCCATGAGGTCTGTAACCTCCATCCTACATGTGGCCCAGCGCCCATCTGCCATACCTACATCAATTAATGGTTAATATATCACAGAAGTTTTGGGCAGGCACAGTTTTATGGATAGTTAAAGGAATCTCAACATCATAACTGCAATTGTCCCAGATGATTCATCAGACAACAAAAGCAAAATAACAGTTACTCTAATTGCTGCGAAAAGAAAAAGATAATCTATATCTGTTTGGAAGTATCACCAGTACTCATGATTTTAAATCACAAGTTCAGCTTACTCCTTTCCGGTAATGCATCTTAATGCATACCCTGGACCACCAAAAAACCAAATCAGTGGGTCAAATCAAGCCTGAACTGACCCTAGAAGCTAAAATGACTAAACTGAGGCTATCATACTTTGGAAAAGACAATCATGCTAGGAGAAGTGGAAGGCAGCAGGAAAAGAGGAAGAGCCAACAAGAGATTGACTCTACAAAGGAAGCCACGGCCCTCAGTTTGCAAGACCCAAGCAAGGCTGTTAAAAAATAGGACTTTTTGGAGGACACTGATTCCGCCATGAGTCGGAAGCGACTTGACGGCACTTAACACACATCTTAATGCAGCTAGCTCATATAAGTAAGCCAAACTTACTTAGGAAGGAGTAAATTGTGAAACATGTTGTGAAGAGACTGCAATGGACAACAACTAAACATGATATCTCAGAGTGATATTGCATTTCTGAAAAGTTATTGAAGTTACAACCAGGACCAATGCTACTTCTAAATACTGGACTGATGAGTCGGCTAGGGTTTCCAGAGGGACTATGGTTCCCAGTTATGTAATCAAAATGTGCGGCAGTTCAAAAAATTATTTGAAATTTGTAAAACCATTTGCAGAAATAGATACAGTATTACTCTTAAACTTCACAGAATGCCCAACGAAGTGCTGACAGAGAATATAAGCAATAGTTCCTCTTCTTTTTTTCAACTTCCAGAAAATGTGAACTCGGTCATCTCCCCTGTGGTGAGAAGCACAAGCTCCAAATGCACAAATAGCTCATCAGAGTCTTTCATACATGGAAAAGTGCACTTTGTCACTGGTCAGGGAATGCTCGGCTGCCTTTCAGCCATTCCCTGATGCTTCTATGACAGAAGGAGTAACAATAAGAGCACAGTATCCTATCCACATATAACTCTAAATGCAAAAGCTTGGTTAGACTGTTTTGTGAAAGTTATCCATGATGCTGTCTGCCTGTCCTTTTTTAAATATCCTAATAGATGGCCGCTTTCCTCACACAAGCTGGATCATGGGAAAGTTTGACCTCCTTTTTTTCTTAAGTACCCCAATAGCATACTATATTTGTGCAGCTAATGGAATATGGTTGAAGAGGGAGAGAAATGTGCCACTCTCCAGAAATTGCCATCACCAGCAGCAGAGTGCAATCACAAACCACAATCAATGTGAATATTTCCCTTACCCAAATAAATAGTATTGTGTGTTGTATGCTCAGAAAATACAAGGAAAAAAAGCTCAGCCTGGGCTAAGCATCAGTGTACAGCCATTTTGCATTTGTTGCCTCCACAAATGCAGAGGCATTTGCTTTGGCAATGGAATTTCCACACAATATCTTTCTGTGCGAGGAGGGAAGGCAGCATGATAAAGTCCCATCTTGTCAGATCTCAGAAGCTAAGTAGGGTCAGCCCTGATTAGTATTTGGATGGGAGACCACCAAGGAATACCAGGGTTGCTGTGCAGAGGAAGGTACAGGCAAACCACTCTGTTAGTCTCTTGCCTTGAAAACCCCATAAGGGGTTGCCATAAGTCAGATGTGACTTGACGGCACTTTACACACACATAATAGCATGGAGGCCCTGACCTGGATAGCCCAGGATAGCCCAATCTCATTGGCTCTCAGAAGCTAAGCAGGGTCGGCCTTGGTTAGTATTTGGATGGGAGACCAACAAAGGGATACCAGGGGTGTGTCGCAGGCAGGCAATGGCAAACCACCTCTGAACATCTCTTGCCTGGAAAGCCCTACAGGGTCGCCATAAGTCAGCTGCAACTTGACCACACTTTTCACCACCACCAATAGCAAGGAGTAATAATCTCCCCTTTGCCCTGCATTGCAGCCCTGATTCATATGGTGTCCCCACTATTTCTTCTTGCAACTATAGCACTATCCTGGATCATTAAGAACACACATACACATTCTTCTGTGCAGTTTCTTCTATCAGTCATTATTTTTCCTGCCATGCCACCAGAGCACTCTTTAAAGACTATTTAAAAATTGCAATAGTCATTAAAGTCATTGCAATAGCACTATAGTGTTAAAGTGCTTTGGTGTAGTGCTATAACACTCTAATGCTATAGCCATGTCTGGGTTTTTTAAAGCCCTCCAGTGACACAGTGTAGAAAGCAGTGGTTTTTAAGAGGCTCACCAAAGGAAAGTTGTACTGATAGGGGCTGGACCTTAACAAGCACAATTTTTTTCATCCATGGTATGCTAATATGCTTGGACTATTTTTTTCCTGAAAATATCATAATAAAGTGTGTTTCAGGAACAGCAAAACAAGGACAGGTTAAACCTGAAAATTGGGCAATTAGAGCACAAACTTGTCTGGATGCCTTTTAAAAAGTGTTCCAGTTTGGAAGCAAAAGCAGAGGAAATGTCCATGTAGAAGCAGCAGCCACTGAAAAGTTCACAGGTATGGCCATGCCAAGTCTAGGTCAGCCCCCGCACAGTGCCCTACATGTCCTGTACATACAAGAAACATCCTACTTCAGCTACAGAGATCCACACGAATCAATTGGCTTACATGTGCATATTTAAGAACATAAGAAAAGCCACACTGGATCAGACCAAAGCCCATCAAGTCCAGCATTCTGTTCATACAGTGGCCAACCAGGTGCCTCCAGGAAGGTCACAATCAAGATGAGTGCAGCAGCATTGTCCTGCCTGTGTTCCACGACACCTAATATAATAGGCATGCTCCTCTGATTCTGGAGAGAATAGGTATGCATCATGACTAGTATCCATTTTGACTAGTAGCCAGGGATAGCCCATCCTCCATAAACGTGTCCACTCCTCTCTTAAAGCCTTCCAAGTTGGCAGCTATCACCACATCCTGAGGCAGGGAGTTCCACAATTTAACTATGTGTTGTGTGAAGAAATACTTCCTTTTATCTGTTTTGAATCTCTCATCCTCCAACGTCAGCAGATGATCCCGTGTTCTAGTATTATGAGAGAGGGAGAAAACCTTCTCCCTCTCAACTCTCTCCATACCATGCATAGTTTTATAGACCTCTATCATATCTCCTCTTAACCACCTTCTTTCCAAGCTAAACAGCCCTAAGCGTTTTAACTGCTCCTCATAGGGCAGTTGCTCTAGCCCCCTGCTCATTTTGGTTGTTCTTTTCTGCACCTTTTCAAGCTCTGCAATATCCTTCTTTAGGTGTGGTGACCAGAACTAGACACGGTATTCCAAGTGTGGTCTCACCATAGATTTGTACAAGGGCGGTATGATAGCAGCAGTTTTATTCTCTATTCCTCATCTAATTAAGGCCAACATGGAATTTGCCTTTTTCACAGCAGCCGCACACTGGATTGACATCTTCATTGAGCTATACACTTCCACCCCAAAATCCCTTTCTTGGTCTGTTGCTGCCAGCACAGATCCCATCAGTATATATGTAAAGTTGGTATTTGATTAATTTGACGATTTTTATCCAGCCCCTCCTCCAATGAGCTCAGGACAGTGTACTACACTTCCTCTCCCCTCCATTTTATCATAGCCGCGCTGTGAGATAGGTTAGGCTGTAAGAGAATGACTAGCTCAAGGTCACCCAGCAAGCTTTGCAGTAAAGCAGGGATTTGAACCTGGGATTCTCTTCATGAGGTGGGAGACGTCAGGTGAGCACTTTCATGTTCAAGCACATCCCAGCTCAACGTCAGGTTGTGATGTCTGAACGCAGCCCAAATCTTACGTTGCTGGGATAAAGAAAACAATGATCGGTTCTATAACAGGGTCCAAGATGCCTCACAGCAATGAAATTAAATTACAATCTTCCCAACCAGCTACATTTTGCAGTTTTATGAACAAATAAATATCCACCCTCCTCAGCACATTACAATTGTTATTTTCTTCTTTTTTTAAAAAAGATGCAATAAATCAGAACAGATTAATTCTATCTCCAATGCAACAGTTAAAACCACTGTAAATAATTGCATGCAGTCTTATTATTAGCTATTTAATTAGACAAGCATTTCCATTTTTTTCTGCTTAGAGAAATCGCTTTCATAAAACCTTTAAATCTTTAGCCCTATTAATTTTCTTTACATTAAAATTAGCCCTAGAAATCATATTTTTGACTGAGTGATAATCCTTCCAATATTAATAGCATAACTCAAAAGATTCCTAATAAAGTAGCAGTTTATAGGGAAACTGAAATAACAAATGTAGTATGTGGGGACAGCTGTTTTCCCAAATGCCTGCCTTAGATCTTCTTAATTGGTGTACTTTTGCAAGTAACTAAAGTCCCAAGTCAATGTTGTTTAAGTACTTAAAAGTTAAATGCCATTATTCATTCAGGGTCAGGCAGCCTGGTCCTATGGTTAGTTATCAGTTGTGAGGGCAGTAATCTCAAAGTATATTTGAAGAGCATATGATATAGCAAATATCCTGGAGCTGATCAGGCCTTGGTCTAGTAACGGGTGGCTGTCGCCTCGCCTCTGCTCCCCCCTGGCTCGCGGCCCTCCGCCAGGGGGCGGAGGTGCGGGGTAGAGGCCCGAGCAGGCCGGCCGGCTGGCCGGAGGAAGCGCTGGGGAAGCATGCCCCCTGGAGCCGGAGGGTGAGGAGCAGTGGGGAGTCGGATGCTGGCCGAGGTAGGGTCTAGTTAGCATCTGCATGGGAGACTAGTTGGGTCCAGTATGGATAACAGGTTAGATCCTATGACTCCTTTCTACTAAGTCTTCTTTCAACAGAGAAAGACGTCCTCCAATGGGAAGTGACTTTTTCTGATGGAGAAAGGCTTCCTCCGATGAAGACCAGTCTTTCTCTGTTGAAGGAAGTCTTTTTCTGCTGGAAGAAAGCTTAGTGGAAGAGAATAACAGAATTCAGTTTAGAGGGGGAGAGAGTCATAGCATCCAACCCACCTTTCCACGATAGAAGAAAGATACAATATAGAATGCAATTAAATAAATTCACACCAGTTATTCTGTGGCATCTAGTATTCGCTAAGTGTGTGACAAATTCACTCTTCTTGGTTTCTGTGGTGGCTTATGGACTCAGCCCATAAAGCCTTAAAATTACCAGTCAAATAACATCTCAGTAGCAAAATCTGTATGTGATAGCCATAAAACAGTGGTTCCCAAAGTGAGCAGTACCTCTCCTGGGGAGGGTGGGATTACCTAAGGGGGCACTAAGAAGCAAGGGGGCAGCAGGGAGGCCCCTTCAACTGTGTTGTTCACTAATTTACAATAGATCAAGCTATGGCACCATGCTGGCAAATTTGGTGGAAACAATCAGAATTTCACCCCGCCCCGACTTTGAAGAGCTGGTACCACTGGGTCAAGTTCATCAGTTTTGTTGAATAAATTTCAACTAAAAAGTTTTAATCTGATTTTGAATAGATGTGCAATTAATTGTGACTGCTTTGAAATGTTATTGTTATTACCTTCTTTAGTGAGTCATGCAAACCCATATTTTGCATAATGCTATTTATAGGATAGGGTAGGGGGCGCTGGGGTTGAGTTTGTGGAACCAAGGGGGCGGTGGCCCGAAAAGTTTGGGAACCACTGCTATAAAAGAAGGAAACCTCAAAACAGGTGTCAGCACTGTAATGCTCTTGCTACTTAAACTAATTGGATATTTACCGTAAATCATATTTCTTGTAAAATATCTCCCGATAAGTCTCCCTTCTGTTTCGCTGTACATAATGTTCACTTCAATGGGTTGGATCTGAAGAACCACTTATGGAACAGATTTCTGCTGCCTCTGTCTTTACACTTCAGTTCCCTACGCCCCTCTCCCAAGCCATTCCCAGGTATTGGGGTGAACCTTAGAAACACCGTGGGTTGAGGTGGAGTGGGCTCTAGTTGAAAAGAAGCATCGACAGAAATAAACTCCCTCCCTTCTTCCATGAAAGTGCCCTTCCACTCACGCAATAAAGGTTTGGATCCAACTCACTGTATTGGATACGTTTCCACCACCTTAAATATACATGCAGCTGAGGAGGAAGAATATTTCAAACATTTTATGCCATTACCTGAAATAATTTCTCATAGCTGGGAACTAACATTTCAGATGGCAATTATTTTGGTAACAAAATATTTAATAGTTCAGAAATTCATCTGGTACTCAAGGTGGCCAATATCATTATACTTTTAATACTAGTCTCACAAATATTAGGAAATGTTAATATTTCACAGAAGTTTTGGGCAGGCACAGTTTTATGGATAGGTAAAGGAATCTCAACATCATAACTGCAATTGTCCCAGATGATTCATCAGACAACAAAAGCAAAATAATGAGACATGGCAGGTACAAATTTGGGTCTGAACAAAACCGAAATACATTGAACTCTGAGGTAATTGTCTTAAAACAACAGATAATTGAATCAGGAAAATAATGTTTGAGATGTAGTGATAGATCAAGAAACCCTTTTGACCCTGTACACCACTCATAACAGATTTCTAATTATATTAACAAAAAAGGCATGAGCCATCTCCCTGCAAACCGTATGGTGTACTTCGAAGGGGACCCAGCATAGAGATCAGTGGGCCCTTCTTCCTCATTTCCCTATCCCAACTGGCTGAGCTTAAGAGTTTATTTCTGTCGATGCTTCTTATCACAAACCTTTTCACAGGACCCTAAGGTGTGACTTTTCACCAGTTTTTCCAGGGACTGCTACATACTCGTCTGCACCTGTTCATGAAGTGCTGTCCTGAATTAGCTTTGTTTCGCCTTCCCTGAGATCACATTCACGACATGATCCCTGATAGGCAGGAACACTCTAGGAAACACTGGGTTTACTCTAAATCGGTTGTTCTCACTGATGGCAATACGGAGCCACATCTAACTGGCTAGGAACTATGGTGATACCATCATGTTTACTCTATGATTCCCAGTTGGCTAGAATCTCTCTAGGAAGGTGAAAGAAGCCTGAAAATGTTGCCAAAGCCACGACAGGTGAAGGGAACAATGTGGGGTTTCCTGGTCCCCACCCCAGCTATTGGTGGGGGATGGGAGAGTAGAGTTGCCAGATTCTCCTGGCGATTTGGGGGTGGAGGCTAGGGAGGACAGGGACCTCAGTGGGGTACAACGCCATAGAGTCTACCCTCCAAAGCATCCATTTTCTCCAAGGGAATTGATCTCTATAGTCTAGAGATGAGTTGTAATTCCAGGGGATCCCTAGGTCCCACCTGGAGGCTGGCATCCCTAGACAATATCATTCTCTGAAGATCCCCCCCCCCCCGGAAGTATTTCGTCCACCCAAAAGCACCAATTTCAGCCTGAAAATAGAAATGCGGGGAGGTAAGATTTGGCAGGCCTGTTTAAATAATAATCCCTAACCCAGAGGGAGCAGATGGCAGGTTCTCCCATGAACCCTGGTACAAACTATGATTTGTCAGTTACTAAGCAGACTGAAAAGTCAGTAACTATTTCTTGCTGGTAAACGTCTTGGCTCTCCATCATCTAGTCTCCATTTCAGTTCCAGCCACCCGCCCCTCTAAGTTGTTCATTCTCTCACCCCTTTTCCAGAATCCTCTGTTCAAGAGAGAAAAAGGTACACTGAAGCATGTCACATGGTGTCTTAAACAGTTCCTGAATTGATCTGTCACAGTGCAGGCAGGCAAGAGGGCATTGCATCTCGGAGGCAGAGCACAGGAGAACTTGTGGAGGAATCTTTGAGCCATCAGCATGCTGTTTGAAACATCTTTTTTCCCCTCTTCAAACACGTTCTTGCCTCAAGTTATTACCAAAAATAGAATGTATTCTTTCAAGAGCCTTTACTTTCCTTCACGTGAAATACCTAAAACCATCAAGAAAAATAAAGGCGCATTTGGTGTACAAGACATGTTACTGGTTGCAATGGGTTATTTCACTTCACAACAATGCTGTGCTGACCCCAGTATTACTATATCACCACTTTTCTGATTAATATGTACCCTCAGAGTTTTCTGCAAAATTTAACCAACTGTAACATATACATTTTCATCATTTTCCCTGGCCAAACCCTCACATGACTATCACCTTAGTAGTATTCAGACCCAACACATTACAAAACAAATGTATTATTTTACAGGTACAGCTCAGGTAATGTGTATATTTTAGTAAACTGTTTCTATCCTGCCTTTGGTAAAATCCCCAAGTTTGCTAACAACTGCAAGTTAAAATAAGTAATACCAATTCACAGAAACCCACAACAGAGAATAGAAACCATCAACAAAATCAGAAAAAGCAGGAGCAAAAGAATATAGCTAGGCTGCCATGACAGGCTCACCTGACAGCATCTCCTTGGCCTAGGGTTGCCAACCTGCAGGTGGTGGCTGGAGATCTCCTGCTACTACAACTGATCTCCAGGTGATAGAAATCAGTTCCCCTGGAGAAAATAGCCGCTATGGCAATTGGACTCTATGGCATTGAAGTCCCTCACCTCCCTAAACCACACCATCCTCAGGCTCTACCCCCAAAATCTCCAGATACTGCCCAACCCGGAGCTGGCAACCCTGCCTTGGCCAGCCACTGAAACGCCAGCAACGAAAGAGTGAAAGGAACTTCTCTTGAAAGGGAGATCCAGGGTTTTGGCACTACTGTTGAGAAGGCCCGATTGCACACAGCCACCTGCCATACTCCCAGCAGTGAGAACATATGAAGAAGGATCTAAACATGAGATAAATTTGTATCAGCAGATGGGATCATTTAAAATTGGGAAATACTTTAGGAGGGTGCCTGTTAGTATGATTTTTCTGTCTCCTGGCGCTATCCTTGAAGTAGGCTTGGCCTCTTTGTGGAGGTTGTACAGATAGGGGTGCCAACCTCCAAGAACTAGCTGGAGATCTCCTGCTATTGCAACTGATCTCCCGCCGATAGAGATCAGTACATCTGGAGAAAACGGCCGCTTTGGCAATTGGTTTCTATGGCATTCGAGTCCCTCCCCCTCCCCAAACCCTGCCCTGCCCTCCCAGGCTCCACCCTCAAAACCTCCCACCAGTGGCGAAGAGGGACCTGGCAACCCTATGTAGACCAAGTGTTGGCTTGGATACCACCTAAAATTTCCCCACGACGAAAGAGAATCCTGTCCGTGGGCAGTGACTTCCCCCACCTTCCCCCACTCACTGCATTCCAAAATGTTCCCCAAAATGCTGCTCCTAGAGGACAGGAAATCCCCAGGAATAGTTTGAAGAGAACTGAAGGTCCACACTGGGAAGGGGAATCAGCAAAAACTCACCCCCTTCCACCTGTGAAAATTGTAGCCTTTGACTTTTAATATAAACACAAATACCGTGGATATTTGCCTTATCAGGCAAGCTCTGCAGAGCATTGTGCGTGCAACTTAGTGGGGGAAAAAATCAATCCTGACATTTTAAAACACCACCAGTATTGAGAGCAACAGAAATCCACATACCTGGGATCTGAGCTTCCCCCACTCCTCCACAGGAGCGGCAGAGGCTAATCTGGTTTGGTTTCCCCACTCCTACACGTAAGGTGACCTTAGGCTAGTCACAGCTTTCTCAGCCCCACCTACGTCACAGGGTGTCTGTTGTGGGGAGGGGAAGGGAAGGTGACTGTAAGCCGTTTGATTCTTCCTTCAGTGGTAGAGAAAGTCGGCATATAAAAACCAACTCCTCTTCTTCATCTATATAATATTATTTATTTATTTGAAGCCTTTTTAATGCTGCCTGTCCACTTGATCAGGGTCCACAAGGCAGCAAACATTAAAACATTTGGGCAATTAAAACACATACATCAGGGTCCCCCAACCTTTTTGAGCCTGCGGGCACATCTGGAATTCCGACATGGTGTGATAGGCACAGCAAAAAAATGGCTGCTGCAGGAGGTGGAGCCAGCAACGAAATCTTTGCCACAGCTTAGCTTCAGTAACATAGTGTGTAGATCCTTGAGCTGTGGTAGCAGCTGCTGCCAAAACAACATTTTAAAAAATCTGCACCGCCTATCAATTCTTCAATAGTCAATCAGAAGCCTTGCTGGGCAAAAGCCCTACCTGGACCCACCCACTTCCTAAAAACACTTGGTGGGCACTAGAAAAGGAGTTGGCGGGCATCATGGTGCCCATGGGCACCCCATTGGGGAGCCTTGACATAAACAAACAATACTAGAAAGAAGGCCAGTAACCCTTATTGGGGGTATGCCAGATGAAGAAAAAAAAGTCTTCACCGGCTGGCAAAAGACACTAATAGCAGGAGACAGACGAATCTCCCTGGGGAGGGAGTTCCAAAGACATCCCTTCCAACTCTGAGATAAAATGAAATATAAATCAATCATTTATTGATCGTTCCCCACACTTTTGATCTCTAGGAGGCAGCCGAAGATGGTTTTATTCAGGACGGCATTCAATTAGTTTAGCTTTCCTACCTATTAGCGATTTTAAACTGCGATTTTTGTTGATGGCCTTTTACATGTTTCATGTATTTTTGTGTTTTACGTTCTATTTACACAGTAAGTCGCCTTGAGTTCCATAAGGTAGAAAGGGGTCTAATAAATGTTTTAAATAAATAAAACTAGACTAAATACAAATGGAAATTTTTCCCATACGTGTGATGTACTGTCCTCTGCCCCCTGCAAGGTCACTATATGGTTGGCACAAGATATGCATTTGCACCAAGGTAAATGAGCAGATTTGTACTGGTACCATGGTTATTGTTAGATGCCACACAGCAGTGCTAGGCATACAGCTTTAGATGTATAGAAATAAAGAGAGAAGCTAATGGAAGGGGGAGAGATTTTCACCTATTTTCCCTCCCACTGAAGACCCATGCCTCCCCACTCATACTTTTCCTGGGGATCTCCTGTAAAACAGGAGCAGCATCCTGAGGGTGGGGGTGGATTTTGGGGTGAAGCAGGAACAGAGAGGCTAAGAAAATCTGCTCCACTGATGGCATCAGTGCAAATGATCTGCTGGATCCAAACCAGATACCCTGGCAGGATCACCACATCACCATGATGCATCCATTCCCCCATTACTTTCCAGGCAATCTGGACAAAATCTGCCTGCATCTTTCCCCTTATCTCTTAGTAATAAAAAGGGTAGAGCTGGCAATTTAGAGGAAGAAGTAGATCATGGTAACAGGCTGTTATAACAACATTGCATTATAGTACAACAGTAATCAATTTATTTTAAATGCCCTCCAGTGGCACAGAGGGAAGAAATGACTTCCACAGGGGGCTGGCAAGGAAAAAAATTATGCCAACTTGGGCAGGATGTTTGAAAATGTTCGCCTTCCTGTCCAGATGGTACGCAAATGTGTTTTGGACTGTGTTTTTTTCAAACAAGATCAGCACAAACCACATTTGAGGAAGAGCAGAGAGAAGCAGGGGGAAACTTAAGAAAAGGCCCCCAGTTTGGAATCAAAGGTGTAGCAAAACATCCATGTGGAAGAAGCCCGGCAACAAATGTCCTGTCCTTTAAAATGGTCTGACAACCGCAGACTCAGTGGCGCTCACGCACACTTATGTGCCTAAAATGTAGTAATAACAAAAAAATAATGACAGATTTTATACTGATAAGCCATAATTTTCTCCTGCTGGATACCCCTATAAATATACTGATGCAAACCATACTTTTTTGCGGTCCAATAAACCACTCAGTTCACCAGATTCTAGTGTTCTATACGACAGGTAAGGATCTGCATACACAAGTTGTTCTATGTAGCTTGTAATGAGGGCTGGCAACACTCTTGCATTTCTTTGATATGCCATCACTATATAAATTGAGAAAGAGAGAGCAAACAAAACCAAACTGGAGAAAAGAGTCTGTCTTCAGATACGCTGCATGAATTCTGGCTTACAAAGCGGCTGGTGGGTCTACAGGGAGGAAAATTCCAGAGAGACACAACACCAGTAACTCCTGATGTGCTATAACCACCAGCATGCCCCAACCAGTGGTTTGGATCCAAGCTACATCTACACATGTCAATAAGAGTTAGCACTGAGGAACATCAAAGTGACCTGGGGATTATGGCTGTTTAGCACTGGCAGATACATATAAGTGCCGTAATACTTCAACAATCCCCCCTCGCCATATTCTGAGTGCAGAACAGAGCTGGTTTTATGATGCAACAGGAAATACCTATTAACCAAAAACTGTCAAGCAAAGATGATGGACTGAGAAACCGGATGGGATGGTTCCCTTCCTTTTTCCTCCTCTGCTGCATTACAGAACATTTTGCTGTTTCATCTGATCACAGTGAATATGTTTTAAGTTGACATGGATGTTAAGAAATCCTCCCCAAACAAAGGAGCGAAAGACTACAAGACTAGAATTCATTACCAAATGTGATTGTATTTCTCGGGGCTAGAAAAAGGATATTGGGTAGTTATCTTGCTGGGGAAAGCCACTAGACATAAACCCACAGAAAGCTAGGGCCACTTCATGTTGATAGATAGATGATAGACAGACAGACAGACCCAATGAATCTGATGCTGCGTGCACATTTCAGTTACCAAATTTCTCTGCAACAGTCGCAAAGGTCAAGACCCCACCGTTCCCTAGTCACCACTTCCACTTTTACTGAAGAGAAACCCAGAAATTGAAATGTGCGTTCACACATCATGAGCTACACAATCACATCTGCATTTTGCCATTTAGATGTGGGCATTTTTATACCTAAATCCAGAAAATAAAATGTGAATGGTCTTTTGGGCTCACATGACATGTTTAGAGGAATTCTATTGTTCTTCCTTCCCTTTTTTATCGTTTTTCACTCAAAACAGCCCCTGGGTTTGCTTGGAAGAAGGGTGTGTAGAGAGAAGCTGCTGCTTCTTTGACAGTTTCTTGGGTCACTTCCACATGGGGAGGGGCAGAACTTCCCAGTGTAATCTCATTGCCACTGAGAATAAAAAGGAGCCTCTATGAGGGGTGATTCCTTGTTCTTTTCCCTCCCTCCCACTGTTCCCTCCCTGAACTCTTGTGGACTGCGCCAGCTTTTTTAACGTATATATTTACTACCAATAAAAAGATGGTGAAAAGCCTGCCAATGCGTGTGTCGGGGGGGGGGTGTTGTGAGAAGGAGCAGAAATGGTGCCAGATGTGGTTGGGAAGGTGTAGAAATCTGTATTTCCTCCCATACCCTTTGCTCAAACCCAACTTGGGCACTATCTTTCAGAAAACCTTACCAAAACAGGGTTGGGAAAACCTGCAACCGAGCCCAGGAAAACTCTGAACAGGTGAACACTGGATGACAATATTGTACAGAAAGCCCAGAAGAACTGCTGCAGTTGGGGAGGCCCGGTGGAACAAATCCTTTGTGCGGAAACAAACTCTGATTAGACTTTCCCAGACACGTTTGTTTGCTCATTTAAGTCAAACAGCACCTATTCGGCCCAATACGAATTGTGGCTGCAGTGCATAATTTAAGTAATCATAACCATCATCCCCTCCACGTGTGGTTATTAGCCTTCTATTTTCAGTTCAGCGTTTAATTTAATTTATTTATTTATTATTTACATTTATATCCCGCCCTCTTCCTGCATAGCAGGGCTCAGGGCAGCTCACAGCATAAATATAATACAAGTAATTTAAAACTGTTAGAAACCAGAACTATAAATATACTCAACTACAACAACATAATGGTGCTTAATAAAACAACACAACAGCCCTCCCCCCACAAGATTAAATCTTAAGTAAAATAAAATCATGCAGAGCTGGGGGGTATAACAACTATCAACAACCCAAGCAGTAATCTGAGGGGGCGACGGGGTGGAGAGACAGGGTGGCAAATAAATTTAAAATTCCATTTCTTCATTTATTCTCCTCTGTTCCCTATTGCTACAGGGGTGGCTCACCGCCCAAGCAATCCAAACAGCCATTTGCTGTGGTGCAGTCCCTTGAGGGTGCCAATATCCCTCTTGGGCTCAGGAGACAGAAATAAGCTGGCACTTGTTGCTTTGGCACATGCTGCTTGTGACGGGGAAAATGATGCGCTCTAGATGTGCTGCCAGGTCCTCTGGAGCGCATCTTTCTTCTGGCTGCTGATAGCACGTGTGGAAGGGGGTGGACAGATGTAGCCTATGCCCGGCATTCCTGTGTCGCCTGCCCAGCTCCAGGGCGAGCACCTTGCTAGCACTACTCAGCTCATGCTCATAACAGGTAGATTATGAGTAGCTACCTGCTAGGGGAAGCCAAATACCTTGAACTGCCCTGTACCTCCACATCTCTTTCCCCAGGTCCATTTACTTTATGGTTTTAGTATGTAAGTTGGATTGTCTCTTATGTGGCCGTATCCTGTATTCAGCGTTAGTTCCCCAGCGGATTACTTAGTAATTCCCTTTGATGCACCAGCAATTGTTTAGGTTTTGTATGGGGTTCACTTTTAGCACTCTCGAGATGAGGCTATCTCGCCTTGTTAACTTGGCTTCTCTTCAGCCATACCTCAAACAATGGCCAACCAAAGGCCTATGGCTCCATTACGGGATTCATAGGTACCTCTCTCTGAGATAACCTCCCACCTCTTTGGTTCACAGCTCCCCTCTGATGGAGTAGTTCACTCCACTTAAGTCTCAGCGGTGCCTTTTTTTTGCTAGTAAACTCAGCTCATGCAATTTAACAGAGTACCTCAATCAAAACATCAAGAAACTAACAAACAAACAAAAAAAAACCTAACAGCATTATGGAGCTTTCATCTTCTAGCCCATGGATGTTTTTGGGGGGGCTCCAGACTACCTTTTAAAATGGGACTAATAGGGACACATACCACACACCAACGCAGAAGATTCATGGTCCGCTGTTTATCAAGAGAAAACATTAATCTTCCCGAGCGCAGTATGCAGAACTAAAATCACAGTCTCGGAAATCTTTCCACAGCAAAAGCTCTGGTTGTTAAAATTCCATGCAAGCATGTTTCCTCAGCTCTCCCTCAGGTACCATTCTTTCAACACGCACAATAACAATTGTTCCCTTTACCAAGGCTGAACACAATAACCAGATCTTTATAGAGGATAATTAACAGCCAGCAGTAAGTCTTAGCATTTATTCAATTGAGTATGAATGACTTATGAAAATTCTCTCTGCCGCTGAAATAATAGGATATCATACCATTCTCCTAGGTTTGGCTCTTGTGCGATATTGTATTTATGGGTTTCATAATTCAATATGAGGAATTAAATGGGTAATGATATGATTTTTATGTAAGTTTGTATTTATAGAACTATTGATGAATATTTTTCTCTAGCTTTCTGTTCTTAATTAAATCTATCTTTCATTTGTACTTGTCAGATGTATTATTCCTGGCTTGCAAATCTTGATGTCAGACTTTTTGCACAAGAACAATTAAGCTGCTGAGGCTCAATGAAAGGTCTGGGAGAACTTGTTGATGCAGAGTTACTTGGTTAGGGTGCTGCTGATTTGGTTGGAGGAGCTGTGGCTCAGCGGAATAGCCTTTGCTTTGTATGCAGAAGGTCCCAGGTTCAACCCCTGACATCCCCAGTTAAAAGGACCAGGCAGTAGGTGATGTGAAAGGCCTCTGCCTGAGACACTGGACAGCTGCTGCCATTCTAAGTAGACCTTGAGTAGTCTGATTCACCATATAAGGAAGCTTCATGTGTGAGTAAATGTACAAAGCTGCTTTATATTGCATCCAATCATTGGTCCACCTAGCTTTAAGTAGTCTGCTCCTACTTATAACACTTAATAAAAAAAAGCCAGGGAAGAGAAGGGAGAGGTAGACTATATAGAGGCAAACTGAATAGCTCCAAGTTAATTAAGAGCAGGCAAAGCTTCTTTTCCAATATATTTAATTCTTCTACTTAAATCTCATGTCTCAGGTTATAAAGAAGAGCACAGCTCTGTCAAGCTACAGAAACTTGTGCTTCATTTGACAGAGGAAGAGCGTTTGGAATATAATGAATCAAGATCTCACCTGAATATTTTCCACTGATTAACCCCATAATGTATGGGTGTGAAAGTCAGACAATAAAGAGAGCTGGCAGGAAGAAAGTTGATTCATTTGAAATGTGGTGTTGGAGGATAGTTTTATGGATATCGTGGACCTCCAAAAATACAAACCAGTGGGTTCTAGATCAAATCAAGCCTGAACGCTCCCTCGAAGCTAAAATGATTAAACTGAGGCTTTTATACTTTGGTCAGACTCACTGGAAATGGCAATAATGCTAGGAAAAGTTGAAGGCAGCAGGAAAAGAGGAAGACCCAACGTGAGATGGATCGACTCAATCAAGGAAGCCACAGCCCTCAGTTTGTAAGACCTGAGCAAGGCTGTTAACGATAGGATGGTTGGGAGGTGATTGATTCCTGGGGTCACCATAGGTCGGAAGCGACTTGGTGGAACTGCACACACACACACACACACACACAACACCAGAAGTGTAAATATTCAGAATGAAATTATCTCCAGTTCTCAGCCCTGAACAAACTAGACCAGTTCTGGCCACTGTTGGTGGCACTATGGTGGCTGCAGTGGGACACTCCTTTCCGTTTCCCTGCGGGAGCGAGGGGAGGGGCCGTGAGGGCAAAGAGTGACTGAGAAGGTATGTGCCTGAAAGTCTATCATCCAGCCTGAACACTTAGCCTATGGGTGAAAACGCACGGTTGCTTTAGCCTCCTTTATTCCCTGTTTCAGCCAGGATTTAGCCAGGATCGAACGCACATTCGGCGAAACGCATGCGTTCGATCCTGGCTGAATCAGGGAATAAAGGAGGCTAAAGCAACCGTGCATTTTCGCCCTGAGTCAACACCAAACAGTATCTTCCCTCAGGAATTTTCGTGCAAAGCATTTCCCCCAGTCTCTGGTTTGGAGAGGACCCTCGTTCTATACACCCAGTGCGCTTCTTGCTCAAACAGTTCCAGTTATTGGTCTGTTCCAGGAGTAAGCAAATGCTTTGTATTCACCTGCTGGTAAAATATGCACAAAATCACAAAATCACACAAGGTTGGAAGAGACCACAAGGGCCATCCAGTCCAACCCCCTGCCATGCAGGCTCCCACAATCAAAGCGCTCCTGACAGATGGCCATCCAACCTCTCCTTAAAGACCTCCAAAGACGGGGGTCTCCACCGCCCCCACCCCCCGAGGCAGTGCATTCCACTGTCAAACCACCCTCACTGTCAGAAAGTTCTTCCTAATGTTTAGGTAGAATCACTTTTCTCTTAGTTTAGATCCATTACTCCGTGTCCTAGTCTCTGAAGCAACAGAGAACAAGCTAGTTCCCTCATTAACATGCACAGAATAGAATTAGACATTTTGAGCTTGCTCAGTTGCCCCCCCCCCCTGTTTTTGTTTGAATCACAATCTGATTGTTAATGGGGAACAGTGTCCTCAAACACTCGGAAAATAGTTGCTTTTTCTCACCGAAAAAGTGAAATGGATTCACACACAAACATTCCTGCACTTCTATCCTGTGGCTGTCAAAAGAGGAGTTTCCCTCGGTTGTCTTCAGCTTGCTAGAATAAGGGGTGCAAGGAAGCATGGCTGCTAGAGAGCCACACCTTAACCATTTCCCCTTCCTGACTCTCCAACCTGAGTATGTTTGTGTTAATCAATTGTATTAAAAGATCTTTCACACAAAAATTGAACCAATGCATGGGAATCATAATTCCATCTCATGAGTTCTGAGCATTCTCTAGTATGAGGACAGTTGCCAACTGATTCATTGACATTGATCAGCACATATATCCCAAATGTTGCTGATCTAAATGCATCCATAACCTGTGTAACTAGGGCATACATAAACTCAGCAAGGCAGTGAATTGGGCGCATACACCACCACCAGCCACACGGACGGCCACTTTCCTCAGTGTAGTCCCTCAGTGTGCAAGTGGAAAGCTATATTTAAATACTGATAGTTTAAAACTGGGAATGGATCGTTGGTGTCATATAAAGTGCTCCGACTGTATGAGAAAACGGATATTGTCGACAAAGTTGGCGACAAGCTGTTGTGGGTCTTGAATAGGGAGAAAAGTGGGATATAAATAAAAAAATTATAAAAATAATAAGCCAAATGTGCTGTTATGTTAGTAAAAGGTAAAGGTCCCCTGTGCAAGCACCGGGTCATTCCTGACCCATGACATCACATCCCGACGTTTTCTAGGCAGACTTTGTTTTACGGGTTGGTTTGCCAGTGCCTTCCCCAGTCATCTTCCCTTTACCCCCCAGCAAGCTGGGTACTCATTTTACTGACCTCGGAAGGATGGAAGGCTGAGTCAACCTTGAGCGGGCTACCTGAAACAGACTTCGGTCACGATCGAACTCAAGTCGTGAGCAGAGCTTGGACTGCAGTACTGCAGCTTACCACTCTGAGCCACGGGGCTCCTGTTATGATAGTAATGAATGCAAAATTAGGTATTCATGAATAAAGTGAACTTGATCTGAACCAGAATAACTTTGAGGCCCATCCCTAGTGCTTAAATAGACCAGTCCTTGTCTAAAACTAGAAAATGATTCCCAATATAAACATTATCACCAAGAACTTCAAGTCTTGTGGATCATAAAAACTGAGGCAACTAGAATAATTGTACAGCTATTAAGACATTAACAGAAGACAAAAAAATAGAAAAGATGTTTTATTAATAAAGAGCTCTTATAAGATCTGGACCCTGAAGACCTGAGATTCTATGCATAATCTAGCATAGTTGAACGAGTTTAAACCCACAAAAATCCATGAGCCCAAACATACGTCACTCTGTATTTGATTGTATATTAACATATTTGATGGACATGTATCTCTAGGAAAAAATGAAAATTCAGTATCTTCCAAATTAAAAAAACAACTGTTCAGGTCATTGAAAAAATATATATCTTTTGACTACTTGCAGAATATTTCCACACACTATAAAAGCTTATACCTTGCCATTATTCAAGCGTCTTCTGTACAGCAAACCTCATGAAGAGTTCGTGTTGGACCTTAAAATGGTACAAATTACCTGAATCAAAGTCAAATGGGGGGGGGGGAAGGAAGGAGATGCTATTTCACTCAGTGCATTAGGGGGATCGGCTGTGTGAAAAATAACTACCCAGATGGCGCTTATGGAAGCTTCAAGAATCCATTTTGTTGAAGAACGAACTGTAGGAGTCTACTAAGTAACCCTCCTCCTGACAGATGAGGGTAGGCATGAGAAACTCTTGCTGTGACAAGGACCGGTACCACCTAGAACCGAGCATCTATCACATACTGCAATCTGTGCAGTACTTCTAAGACCATGTAAGATTACCTGGAGCATTACAGAAACCTGCTATTTTCCTAAGACGTGGTAAATTACAAAACCCAAAATGTGTTTCAGCTGGGCGATTGCCCAGTAAGCACTACCTTGCTGAAGATAGGCTTGCGGTTTGTGCATGTGTGGAAGAAGAAGAGTTGGTTTTTATATGCCGACTTTCTCTACCTTTTAAGGAGAATCAGACCAGCTTACAATCTCCTTCCCTTCCTCTCCCCACAATAGATACCTTGTAAGGTAGGTGGGGCTGAGAGAGTTCAGAGAGAACTGTGACTAACCCAAGATCACCTTCATGTGGAGGAGTGGGAAATCAAACCCAGTTCTCCAGATTAGAGTCCTCTACTCTTAACGACTACACCACGCTGGAAGGGAAGAGTTGTTGGAATGTAGGTCATGACTTCATTAGAATACAGAGACTGTGTATTTAATTACATTTCTTTGTTTGGTTCATGAAGCATTCGGTATGTCGTTCAGTGTTATCGTTATCTGAAAGTCACCAGGTTGGATCCCATGAGATCGACAAGCAAAGAGGATCGTGTGGAGTGGGACGTTACTGCCTCCCCCTCCATCTCCAATCCAATATACCCTTACAGTTATGTTCTTATGGGTAACGGGGGCCTCGTTAACAGCCCAGGGGGATAAGTGGAGGTCCACAGAAGAAAAGGGAATCAGTGGAGATCATCTCCCCTCCTCTGATGATGGAAGCGGCTGTCATTGGAAATAGATCAATTAGATCCAAGCTATGGATAACAAGAGTTCAGTAGAACATACATCTAAACAATGTAAGGTTTTGTTGAGCTCAAATTTCCAGTGAAATTGGTAGAAAGCCATTACTGACATACAGTTGACTATATGCCCACCTTCCTTGAAACGTTTCCAAAATTAACTTTTTAAAAACATATTGCCATTTATTTTTGTAATGCTTTTTTCTCTGTAAAAAGAATTCCTCTAATTTCTCACAGGTATAGAACACGGGCTCATAAAAGCTAGAATACAGGTACACTGATATAGATAGAGATGAACCGATATATTTAAAAAAAAAATCAAAGTAAACCAATATTCCAGTTAGGGAAACTGGAACATTTGCCAGTTAAGCTCACATTCTGTTTCTTGATCAGAAGCAGACAGCAGATTTTTTGTTGAGCAGCTCAGCTGTTCATGAACAGCGTGAGCCTGTTTGGCAGATTCCTTCCCCGTTTAAGCAGTACACTGCAATCAGCAGCATTTCACGGATGCACATTCTCATAGCCCCGGTGGGAGTTCTGATTCCCTCCCTCCACATACCCATCACTGCTGCAACCACCCAACAACCACTTGTTTAAATACAAAGTGAGCAAACCAGTCCGTCAGCCAGTGATTATAAACGAATATTGTGGCTTGGATTCTGTGGCCCCCCCATCCACTCTGTTGGACCCTACGACTCCCTTCCATCAAGTTTTCCTCCAACAGAGAAAGACTGACTCTCCCCACTGACTCTCTCCCCACTGACTCAGAAGAAAACTCCTTAGGCTGGAGGAAAAGCTTGAAGCTTTGCTGAGCGATATGGTACAATGTAAGGCAGTGGCGGAATCTGTACTGACAAAAGGCCCACTGATGAGATTTGGGGGGGGCTTGACTAATGACTGGAACACCACTTCTGGATGAAGCTGCTCCCTCCCAGATTCTGATCCTCCAAAGGCTACCTGTTAGGGTTGCCAGGTGCCTGCTGGTGGCAGGCAAACCCCCAGCAATTGCCCCCTCTGCCCGCAGACCACCTGAGGGTCGGCAGGCAAACGTTCACGCGTGCATACCGCGTGCGGCACTTCCAGTTTAGAACCGGAAGTTCCACCTTGCGAGGGGCCTTTACGTCTTAGTTTGAGTGGTAAAGGGCCGCATACACTTAAACACGAAAGCCTCCCGCCGGAGGAAAGCCTCCTGCCGGAGGAAAAGAGGGACCTGGCAACCCTACTACCTGTTCACTCCCATCTAGAATAATTGAACCAGGTGTGGTCCTTCTTCCTTCCTTCAATCTATGTAATTTGTTGAGTGCCGGCTAGACTAGTTGACCTTACCTTTAATGCAAAATGTACATCTCAGGCACCACATTGGAGGGAACAAAGACAAAATGGAGACTGTGGCAACACCTGAGAATTTCATACTTGGTGCAGTGGAGGGGAAGTTACATCTTGAAATGCTGGAAGAAAGGAGAATAAAGTGAGGATAAAGAAGGGAGAAAATATGCATTCAGTTCATTTGTAGTCTTCGTTCCAGCAGGATTGAAGGGGGCTAAGTAGAACTGACCTGGATGGCCCAGGTGAGCCCAATCTCATCAGATCTTGGACGTTTAGCAGGGTCAGCCCTGGTAAGTACTTGGATAGGAGACCACCAATAAGGCCAGGGTTGCAGTGCAGCCAATGGCAAACCACCTCTCACCCTGAAAACCCTATAGGGTTGCCATAAGTCGGCTGTGACTTGACAGCAATTTTCACCGCCACCAAGTAGAACTAAATGGTTAAACCCCAAGTCTTCCTGAAAAGGTGGCTTCATTGTTTCATTTTATTTTTCCGTAGGATTCAAATTTGTTATGAAAACCACATCCTGGCATTCACTATTCAGTGTTTCTTTTTGGATTTATTTATTATTCCCCTCCACACATTTTAAAGGTAACTCTTTTAAAGTTCTGCTGCTCTAAGACAGGTCATTTCAAATAACCTTAATAGTGAATTTTCATTTGAAAATATCAGGTAAGTTGTTATCTAACGAGATGAGCATTTTGCCATGCCCCCACCTTCTTTTAATTTATGACAAGCCAGGACATCTAATACGTTGATCATTCTGAGAAACTGTCAGCAATTTACACTCCTGCCTAATCGCAGCAGCAAGCGAGTGGTCATTTACTCCCCTTATTTTTCAGGAAACAGCCAGCCGAGGTGCGTTCGTATCATTTTTAATAGACACATCACACGAGCCATTCCATTCAAAAAGTTTCCCCCAGAGCATCAGGCCATTACAAACTGTGTTTGCTTACTAGACTAATGTTTAATTGAGTTTTAGCTATTAACATTTGTCGACACTTCAACAGAGGAAATGTCAACAGTGCCCTGTAGTGCCACACATCGTAATGGATGCCTTTTGTCTCTTTGCTGCTGTAATGGATAGACAACAAATGACAGCCATACTTTTAAATTCCCTGCCATCTAATACAGTGTGTATTTTTTTTCTCCCCCCTTCGGGTTTTGCCTCTTGACAGCCTCTCTTTTAGTTGCTGTAAAGCGGACCTCATATTTGAGCGCTCACATCTTTGTAAGTTAAAAATGGTTTCTCTTAAATGGCCTTCAATGGAGCGGAAAGCCAGTAGGCTCCAGCTTTGTCACGAATTACTGTCAAGAAAGTGGACCCCAGCGCCAATTACCTTGTCCAGCAGATGTTCCATATTCAAATACTAAAGGCAGCTTTTCCAGCAATTTTATTTTATGATAAATCTAAACATTGTTGTAATAAACTAGTTTGGGGGAAAAACAAATGGCGGTAGTAGGGCTGCCAAATTCCAGGTGATGGCTGGAGATCTCCCGCTATTACAACTGATCTGCAGGTGACAGAGATCGGTTCCCCTGGAGAAAATGGTCACTTTGGCAATTGGACTCTATGGCATTGAAGTCCCTCCTCTCTCCAAACCCCACCCTCCTCAGGCTCCACCTTACAGTTGCCAACCTCCAGATACTAGCTGGAGATCTCCTGCTATTACAACTGATCCCCAGCCGATAGAGATCAGTTCACCTGGAGAAAATGGCTGCTGTGATAATTGGACTCTATGGCATTGAAGTCCCTCCCCTCCCCAAACCTCACCCTCCTCAGGCTCCACCCCAAAAACCTCCCACCGATGCCAAAGAGCTACCTGGCAACCTTACTCCACCTCCAAAATCTCCAGGCTTTTCCCAACCTGGAGCTGGCAACCCTAGGCAGTGGGCCAGCCACTGGACTGTTTGGGGAGTTGATGAAATGGCATTACAGATTTGGGTTGTTTACTAGTACTTTGATGTGGGCCCTGACTTGCATGGCCCAGGCTTGTCTGATTTCATCTGATCTTAGAAGCTAAGCAGGGTTGGCCATGGTTAGTACTTGGATGGGAGACCGCCAAGGAAGTCCAGGGTTGCTACACAGAGGCAGGCAATGGCAAACCACCTCTGTTCATCTTTTGCCTTGAAAACCCCATGAGAGGTCACCATAAATCAGCTGTGATTTTTATGGCACTTTCTACCACTTTGTGGTGAATTGTTGGGTCTGGATGTTGCCAGGTTGCCAGCCCTGGGACTCCACAGTTGCAAAGTGAGCCCCAGAGAGGACTGCAGTGTCACACGGGTCAAGGCAAAAATACTTTGAACTTCAAGTATGATTTGTATTTTTAAAACATCATCCACGGTCATAGAAAAATGTATCCTCTTTTGTGTATGTTTCTAAATGAAGCTGAAACCGGAATGCTAGATCACAAAGGCCTGTTTTGCAAACAAGAAAAAGACTGATGACAGTCTTTTGGAAGATCTGCTGTATATTTAGAAAGATTTCGTGATGGGAACATACAGCACCCTCTCTCTCTCTCTCTCTCTCCTATCGTGCATACAAAATGTAAGAGCCACTTGTTTACAAATGAGGCCCTAAGCCAATGTAGACTCACAGGCTTTCGTATTTCAGTATTTCCCAGTCTAGCTAAATTGAATGCAGCACATTTTATTTAATCTATCTGCTGGTTTTGGTTCTGGAAGCTGTATTGTTCTCTTATGCCTTTCTGAGTCTCAACAGAAAAACCTTTGAACAAAATATGTCTTGTAGAGAAACATATGAGAGCTTGTAGAAATTCAGATGTCCTCATTCCAGGGTGAAGGGATGCGTGAGCTGTATATTCTTCTCTGTCCAGGAACAGACTGGAGACTGGGTGAAAACGCATGGTCGCTTTAGCCTCCTTTATTCCCTGTTTCAGCCAGGATCCAGCCAGGATTGAACACAATTCGGCGAAAACACATGCATTAGATCCTGGCTGAATCCTGGCTGAAACAGGGAAAAAAGGAGGCTAAAGCGACTATGCGTTTTCGCCCTAAAGCAATCATGCGTTTTAGACCAAGGAGACTGCCCTTTCATCAATGCTGAAAGTCTAGGCCAGCCTTGAACATTTTAGCTTATCAGTTCAGTTTTATTGCATTCTTCCAATGGCCATTACAAAAAAATAAAACACTATAAATCTGGATGACAGTCATTAATAAAGGTTACATTTTAGTAACAAGTTAAAAGCCTTATGGGTATGTTTCCCTAACCCTTCGGATCTAATCAAAATACAGCACGTAAAACATTATTAAATAGTTAACATTCAGAGTTATTGGTTCTTGTAGGTTATCCGGGCTGTGTAACCGTGGTCTTGGAATTTTCTTTCCTGACGTTTCGCCAGCAACTGTGGCAGGCATCTTCAGAGTAGTAACACTGAAGGACAGTGTCTCTCAGTGTCAAGGGTGTAGGAAGAGTAATATATAGTCAGAAAGGGGTTGGGTTTGAGCTGAGTATTGTCCTGCAAAAGTAATGTGCTAATCATTGTCCTGTAAGTATCAAGATAATGTGCTAATGATGGTATGGTATGTTAATATGGAACCATTGTATCCTGAAGTGAACTGTTAATGTGTGTAATCCAAAGCTAATCTGCATGGCTATTGTTGAATGTTGTCTTTGTTAGTCTGGAGGTTTTTTAGAACAGGAAGCCAAGCCTTATTCATTCTTAAACTCTCCTCTTTTCTGTTAAAGTTGTGCTGATGTTTATGAATTTCAATGGCTTCTCTGTGCAATCTGACAAAATAGTTGGTAGAATTGTCCAGGCTTTCAGTGTCTTGGAATAAGACCCTGTGTCCTGTTTGTGTCAGTCCATGTTCAGCCACTGCTGATTTCTCAGGTTGGCCAAGTCTGCAGTATCTTTCATGTTCTTTTATCCTTGTTTGTATGCTGCGTTTTGTGGTCCCGATGTAAACTTCTCCACAGCTGCAAAGTATACGATATACTCCTGCAGAGGTGAGGGGGGTCTCTTTTGTCTTTTGCTGATCGTAGCATTTGTTGTATTTTCTTGGTGGGTTTAAACACTGTTTGTAGGTTATGTTTTTTCAAAAGTTTCTCCATCCTATCAGTGACTCCTTTAATAAATGGCAAGAATACCTTTCCTATGGGAGACTGTTTTTCCTGAGTTTTCTTATTTTTGTTTGGTTTAATGGCCCTTCTGATTTCATTCTTGGAGTAACCGTTTGCTAGCAGTGCGTGATTTAGATGATTACACGGTTACACAGCCCGGATAACCTACAAGAACCAATGAACTCTGACCGTGAAAGCCTTTGACAGTATTCAGAGTTATCTTGGGCTTATCTAACATGAAATAAACAAAGCTATTCAAGCCAAAAATTGACTCTGTAAGACTAGGGAAACTAGGGTTGCCAACCGCCAGGTACTAGCTGGAGATCTCCCGCTATTACAATTATCTCCAGCCAATAGAGTTCAGTTCACCTGGAGAAAAATGGCTGCTTTGGCAATTGGACTCTATGGCATTGAAGTCCCTCCCCAGACCCCGCCCTCCTCAGGGTCTGCCCCAAAAACTTCCCGCTGGTTGCAAAGAGGGACCTGGCAACCCTATCTCCAGCTGAACTAATCTCTATCAGCTAGAGATCAGTTGTAATAGCAGGAGATCTCCAGCTGCTACCTGGAGGTTGGCAACGCTACATGGTGGCTAGATGCATGTTTGATACATGGGTACTATCCAAACATTATCTTACAAATACAGAGAGAGGCTTCCTTTTGTGGACCAACAAGCAATTCATGAAAACCAAGCCACATTGCAAGAAAGCCAAGCCACATAGAAAGTATCCTTTCTGCAAATTGAGGTCTATTTCACACAACTAATGGTGCACAATGCTCGGAGCTTGGAGCATAATCAGAGGTACATCATGCTTCACAAGAAGCGTTGTTTTTCTTTGTTTTGTGCCAGTGCACTATGGCCATGAGTCAAAGAAGAGCGGGCAAGAGAAAGATGCCATTGCGGAGCCTAGAAAATGCTTAAGCCTCTGCCTAAAGTACTGTAGAAGCCTCGTGCCCCAGAAATCCAAGAAAGGTGAACTAACTCACTTGAAGAGCTGTTCCTTTGAGGGGGGGAAAGAGGGGAAAGGTCTGATCAGGGACTGACAGAATAAGTGTATTTAGACACTCCCCCATGAAGAAAGGGCCCAGATGCAAGCAAGGTTTGTACCAGTTTAAATCCAGGTTCTCTGGAAAACTTGCTTACAGGAAGATCAGAAGATCTGAAGATCATTATAGCCAAGAGTTCTTAGAAATTATCTCCTAATACTTAGTTGTAGATAGAACTAGTCCCTGGTCTCTCTCTCCAGCTTGAACCTCTTAGTGAAATTTAATGCTGACAAATCAAAAAGGGGCATATCCAGAATTCGTAACCCTGGAAAAAAAAATGGGGAAATCTTTATCATCTTAATCAAAGGATAAGCCATCCCAAGCTTGATTTGTGTCTCGTCCCTTGGCCTCAGGTGACTCCTGTGTGCCAGAGGTTACGGGTTTGTTAAAGAATATCGGTTTTGATTAAGTGTCACATATGGTGTAAAACGTCCTCTTTATCATTGGAAAGTGTAGGTTGGAGGCCAGGCAGTGCCTTTTAGAGAGCTTCTAATATAAATTAGATGTCTTAGGTAATGGGTGGCTTTCAAACAGGATTGATCTTTCTGTGGTCCAGTGAATGTAGGTGTGTTCGGTTAGATGTCAGAAAAGCATGTTGCCTGCCACCTATACTAATAGGCTGGTTACCCCTCCTTTTAGAGAAGGACTTGAAATATATAACATAGAAAAGGGGGAAGGGAGAGATCCCTAACTTCCCCCCCCCCATTTTCTTGATGTCATGGGCAAAGGTCTATGTTTCCTTTTATTCCTTTTAGTATTTCACACCTTCCATTTGCTGTATCACTTAGCGATGCTTAGTCGCTGGTCTTTTTAGTCACTTACAACTCCCCAAACTTGCATGAACTTAAGGAGGAAGCTATTATGAAGTAGACTGTGTTATCTGCCACTTCCTGTCAATATATGTACCCTTTTTTAAGGGGGAGGGAGAGACAGACCAAGGCCCCCAGTCACCACAACCAAATGGTTTCCATTCCGCTGAAAAGTCCTCAGCGGCAACCTTGATTATACTGAGAAACATAAGAGCAAAAAACCGAGAAGACAGCAAAATGTGAACATTTCCTTGCCTCACAAATAAGAACACGATGACGTCTTGAAAGGCACGGAATGGGAGCATCATCTTTATGGAGCAGACATTCCCCCTTGCTTTGCACAAACACCGACAACGATTGTAAGCATAAACTCAGCAGGAATCCACAGTTCAGAGATCTGACCCCTAGGCCTCAGCAAAGAAGGCATGTATGAAATAAAACGACTCTTTTAGAGCTTATCAATATGATACATGGCACTTCTGGGAGAAAAACGCTTCCCTGTTTACACAGGAGGAGGTGGGACAGCCAGAGATGGCCATCTATACACAGGTTTTACTACCAGGTCTGGGAATGAGAACTGTAAATATGCACTGCTGCTAATTTGGAACATGTGAATTAATAATATACTTATTTATTGTTTCACCCTGAATCTTAGATGGCACTTTTCCAGCTTGTTGTATTATGCTGTCATTCAAGGCCTTTCAGACTTCTGTTGCCTAGGACCCCTGCCCTTTTCAGCGCTCTAGTCCCCTGCCCTCAAGTCAACCCCTCTCCCTTTCCTCCTCCCTTTCTCAAATACAGCTTGCTTCAAGGTTTGGACTCAACAACAGGTAACATTACATACACGGGCATGGAAATGAAACCTAACAAGGTATTTTTGTTTTCAGCTGCAGATCCATATTGTATTTACTTTCCTGTTTCCAAATGAACCACATATACAAATATAGCGCGCGCGCACACATCCTGTGGCAACAGTGCTCCAAATTCTAGGAACGCTCCTCATTCAAATAGGCATACTTGCTTTTGCCTAAATTGGTTCTCTGGGTTTTTTTTATTGCATTAATTTGTTTACATGTTTATACCATGCCTTTCCCTGGGGCTCAAGGCAGCTTACAATACTATCCATAAGAAAATAAAACCCAACTAATCCTTACCCAAGCTCAACCCCCATTAAAAGACCTAGCAAATAACACAGCCTTACACCACCCCCTAAAATCTTTGAGGACAATACCTTCAGGGAGACTGTTCCACAAAGTGGGAGCCACTATGGGAAAGGTACAAGCTCTCATTAGATGTCAAGTGGGCTACTTTAAGTGGAAACAGCTGGAGGACTGTAATTGGTGCTCCTGGCTGCCACATTTCCCCCCCCCCCTCCTTTTAGGAATGGAAAGTTCTGGACATATATTTTATAATTGTGAAAATATATTTTATATTTTATAATTGTGCAAAAATTATTTTACAACCCAATGCCAGGTTCTGGTTTTTACCTGTAATTGCCTATAGAGCTTGGGCCAAGCCTATCTAAACAACCACCTACTCACTCAAGAACCTGTCCATATCTTAAGAATCGTAAGATCTATGATAAGGCCCTTCTGCTGGGCACCCCACTTTTGAAGGGTAGTGTCCGAAGACAGGGCCTTCTCAGCAGTGGCCCCTTCTCAGATATGTAACACTCTCCTTAAGAGGCATTTGATGGTGCCTCTTTGAGAGCTTTGAAGCACCGAAGATAATTTTATTTTACATAGCTTTTAATGAACAATACGTATTTTCTTTGCTACTTTACTGTTTTGCTGTTCCATTGTGATTTTACATTTTTAAATGCTTTAACAGGTAGTCTTTAATTTCATTTAAAACTCTGTTGTTCACCTTCTTAGGAGCTAAACCTGAAATGAGCGATAGATAATTGACGGAAGAATTTCTGTCTGGCTTAGAATTATCAGGTGAATCTTGGGAACAAACAGGAAAAACGTTCCTCTCTCTCAAGTCGCATTTTTCTCATACAGCACATACAGCACATTCCACCTTAAGGAATTCAAAAATTTCTTCTGTATTGTATTCAAAACGTTCAGTTATCTAATTGAATACATACATCATTCCCCACCTCCTCTAGCTAATTTCCATTCCAGGATTCAATAATGGGAGTTGATTTATCACACAAAGCCCCCTTCGCCCATGGTGTTTATCCTCTGGCCTCACTGGAGGAAAGGGCTGTGGAGCCAAATGCGGGTAGAGTTCCTCGAGGAATTCGGTGCGAACTGCTGCAAAGGTTGGAATGAAAGAAGAGAGAAAGGATTTGCAAGAGGTCCATGCGGGTCGGAGTGAAAGCACAGCAAATAATGCTCTGCTAGGAAGACCATTCTCTTCAAGCTGCCTCAATAAATACACAACTGTTTTTGTTTTTGGTGTGCTGTACCTGCAGAGGGAGCACCGGCCCTTCCCAATCCTGTGACCGTTTTGCACATGCTTTAAACCAGTCTATTTAAGTCCAGTTAAGCCGCACCCTTACAGTCCTCCAACCACTAGGTAACGTTACCCACTTTGGCTTCAACGGATCCCATAATTCAGCACAGCGCCGAATATTAATCTCACACTTCATCAGAATAAGGACTACGTCGTTTTGCTTCTGCTCCTTGCCTTGTAACAGACCTGCTTCTTCTTAACCTTTATATCCTCAAAGCAAGAACAGCTCTGGTTTTGGTTCTCTATCCCAATAGTTTTAGGCACATGGTGAAACCTGTTTTGCGGCCACCACCAGCTAATCCTATCAGTGCAATCCTGTGCAGAGTAACTCCAGTCTAAACCCACTGGTTTTAATTCCTCGTGGAATTGTGCCATTAATCTGTAACTCAATCCATATTCTGCTTTGGGACACTACAAACTGCTGCCTGGGGTCTTTTTCATCATGCTTTGAAACATCTCCCCTCCCCCTAGAAGAAGAAGAAGAAGAAGAAGAAGAAGAAGAAGAAGAAGAAGAAGAAGAAGAGGAGGAGGAGGAGGAGGAGGAGGAGGAGGAGGAGGAGGAGGAGGAGGAGAAGGAGAAGGAGAAGGAGAAGGAGAAGGAGAAGGAGGAAGAGGAGTTGGTTTTTATATGCCGACTTTCTCTACCACTTAAGGCAGAATCCAAGCGGCTTACAATCGCCTTCCCTTCCCCTCCCCACAACAGACACCCTGTGAGGTAGGTGAGGCTGAGAGAGCATGACTTGCCCAAGATCACCCAGCTGGCTTCACGTGAGTGTGTGTGTTAAGTGCCGTCAAGTCGCTTCCAACTCATGGCAACCCTATGAATGAAAGTCCTCCAAAATGTCCTATCTTTGACAGCCGTGCTCAGATCTTGCAAATTGAAGGCTGTGGCTTCCTTTATTGAGTCAATCCATCTCTTGTTGGGTCTTCCTCTTTTCCTGCTGCCCCTCAACTTTTCCTAGCATGACTGTGCTTCACGTGTAGGAGTGGGGAAACAAATCCAGTTCACCAGTTGAGCCTCCACCGCTCATGTGGAGTGGAGAATTAAACCTGGTTCTCCAGATCAGACTCCACTGCTCCAAACCACCGCTCTTAACCACTACACCATGCTGGCTCCCTGCTGGCTCCACGCTGGCTTTACCAGCTCAGGGCAACTTAAAACGTTTACTCATTGTTCTGTGATACTTTGGTTGTTCATAATAAAAAGGAATGGCGGGACTGTGGTTTGATCATTTGTGTAATAAACAGTGTGCTGCAGATATACCTGCTGCAGAGAGGTGGAGAGCAACTTCTGCCCATTTTCCTTCCCCACTGCAGTTGCCCACTTCGCTGCCCCCCACACTGTTACTGGGGGGGGCGTGTCTAGTGATTTGCAGAAGCACAATTTCCGGGAACACAGAGAAGTCGGAGGGGAAGGCAGGGGCGTTGCCCCCCTATAGCAGGACTCTCCTGCTGTTGGCCCCAGTGTGAACAGACTGCTGGACTTGATGGGCCTTGGTCTGATCTAGCATGGCTTTTCTTATGTTCTTGTGTTTGTGTTATGTTTTCACTGGTTGTTTATGTTCAATGGAGAATAAGGCTTGAACACATCCAGCATTTTAGAAACCCTTGGTCTAATAAAACAGGCTATTTCATTATATGCCTCTCATTTCATTTACATTATCTTCAGTGTTTGGATTTATTTGTTGGTTTTCAAATGCCCCAGGGCACCTGGAATATCTGAAGTAGGAGAATTGCTGACAGAAGTTGTCCAAAGGGCCACAGCCACAAATATTGAGTCTCCCACCCAGCAGTTTCAGTTGTGCTCCCCACCGAACTGAAAATGACAGATTCCAAGACAATTAATCAGGTATAAATCTCAAGACCAGTTCGCCTCAAATGCAGCATAAAAATAAACTGCCAGTAAATCTCTTGCCTTATAGTTCTTCCTTCTCTGCCTAATAAATTGCAATTATAATTGTTTATAGTAACTAGTTCTATTTTGGTTTGCATGCTTCCCAGTTAATCATTCTGGCTTAATTCATATCTTGGAGTGACTGACAGATGAAAAATAGATGCATGTATCGCATTAAAGAAAGGAGCATATAGATTGTACTGAAATAACGATTGACTGAGCTACTGGGAGAAGCAACTTGCATCCCTGTGCACCAGAAGAAAAGTTGGTTTTTACATGCCGACTTTCTCTCCCTTTTTTAAAAGGACAATCAAACTGGCTTACAATCTCCTTCCCTTCTTCTCCCCGCAACAGACACCTTTGTGAGGTAGGTGAGGCTGAGGCCTTTTATGCAGGGATGTTTCCCCGCAGTCACCCCCGACTGCTTCGGGGCTTCCTTTTGATTATGCATGCCTTTTCTGCCCGTCAGAGGTCGCCTCGCCATTCCTGCATGTTTTGCCTGCATTTTCCAGGTTCTGGATAAAACAGCATCTGGAAAACATGGGCAAAATGTACGGGGAGAGCAAAGTGACCTCTAATGGGAGGAAAAGGCATGCATAATCAAAAGGAAGCCCCGAAACAGTTGGTGGGGGGTGACCACGGGGAAACGTCCCTGCATAAAAGGCCTCAGCCTCACCTACCTCACAAGGTGTCTGTTGTGAGGACAAGAAGAGTTTGGAGAGAACTGTGACTTGCCCAAGGTCACCCAGCAGGTTTCATGCATAGGAGTGAGGAAACCAACCTGGTTCACCAGATTAGAGTCCGCCGCTTATGGGGAGGAGTGGGGAATCAAACCCGGTTTTCCAGATTAGAGCCCACCGCTCCAAACCACTACACCAATCTGGCTTTCCAGAAGAGATCATAGAAGGGGAAAGAGAGTTTAACATGTTTTATGAAGGAACTGACCATCCAATCATTGTCGGTGTTTGCTATAACTCAGATTTTTGTCTCCAGAATTAGATTCTAGCTATAATGGATGTATATTTTATATTTTATGCTGGCCTTTGGCTGTAATAAAATGAAATGATCCTAGCTACAAAAGAGCAGGTATGATGCACTCTGTACATCAGACAGAAGTGCATGGAACGATTATCAAACTTGGCTTGAGATTGGCTTTTGAACCAAGAGCAGAGCAAATGGAATCCAAGAGAGAAAGAAAATGACAGCCTGGAAAAAAAGAGTTTAAATTTCCCCCCCTAAAAGACTCCACTAACATACGAGGTAGTTCAGCGAAGCCATTTACAAATTCAAGGCGTCCGTGCATCAGATGGATTCTCCAACGAGCCTTGTTTTGCATCGGTGCAAACTTGTTTCCTTCCAGACAATGCCGGATTCTTGCCTGCACAAGGGCGCTCCAGCGGCGACGCTTAAAACGAGCTTCCTTCAAAGCGGTAATAATACGGTCATGATTGCCCAGCAGTTTCTGCTATGGGCAAAAGCCTTACCTGCTGAGAGCTGAGTGCCTTGTGAACTTCGAGGAAGCCCTGCAGGCACGGGTAGGAAAAGACGGGGGTCGGTGCAGTGTGTAAGCGACCCAGAATATGCTAAAGACATTTCCCCAATAAATCTGGGTGTTTCATCCTTTGTCAGGACAACAACCAATGACCCCCAATGTTGCATCTTCTGACTTTTTATATCAATTCACGCACAAACTTATAGCATAAAGAACCAACAGCTTCTATTTTTGATAGCGCAGCTACGGCTGCTGGCTTACTAGGATTGTAAGTCTTTAAGAACATTTGAAAACCGCTCATACCAACGAAATCTGCCGCTAACAAGCACATTATTACTGATCTCCAGTGCTCATAACGCTTGTTATTATGAATCAGGCACTCTTATCCAACTTTTCTCAACTGATAATGCAACATTTCAAGATTATATCCTCTTTTTTTTGCCCATGCAGCAATCTGGGCCAAACAGAGTTAGGGCCAAACACGCTCACAGAATTTATGCTTTTAAATCTTTGGCTCAGAGTCAGAGGAAGGTTTTGGAATAATTTGGTTTTCAAAGTACCTTTCCCTAAACTTTAGACCCAGACAGGTACTGGTAGAGAAAGTTAGCATATAAAAACCAACTCCTCCTCCTCTTCTTTCTTCTAATTCAGAGGCTTCTTTTCTTCTTAAAATGGAGATGCCAGTAAGGCTCCTAGAAGATTGTAACAGTTGATGTGACAACATTACCAAAAAAAAAACTTTTTGGGAAGGTACCATCCAGTGTTGCCAGACAACTGTGTACCACCACTAGGGTTGCCAACCTCCATGTGGTAGTTGGAGATCTCCTGCTATTACAACTGATCTCCAAGTGACAGAGATCAGTTTCCCTGGAGAAAATGGCCGCTTTGGCAATTGGACTCTGGCAATTGAAGTCCCTCTCCTCTCCAAACCCCGCCCTCCTCAGGCTCCACCCCCAAAATCTCCAGGTACCTCCCAACCAGGAGTTGGCAACCTTAACCATCACTGTTCCATTTCCAGTGGACACAGACTCGAGGCACAATCTAATGAGATGCCGCAATAAAAAAGGTAAAGATCCCCTGTGCAAACACCGGGTCATTCCTGACTCATGGGGTGACACCACATCCCGACATTTACTAGGCAGACTTTGTTTGCGGGGTGGTTTGCTGGTGCTTTACCCAATCATCTTCCCTTTACCCCCAGCAAGCTGGGTACTCATTTGACCGACCTCGGAAAGATGGAAGGCGGAATCAACCTTGAGCTGGCTACCTGAAACCAAATTCCATTGGGATCGAACTCAGGTCGGGAGCAGAGCTTGGACTGCAGTACTGCAGCTGACCACTCTGTGCCACAGGGCTCCTCGAGATGCCACAATACAGCAGTTAAAAGGACTGAAAGTACAGATCTTAGCATCCACAAGAGAAGACTGATATCCTGGTGGCATCCAATCTTAGCCCAGCACAAATATGGAAAGAACTGTCTGCAGCACTTCCTTCGTGACAGCTGTGTGGCACACCAGTGATTCAAAGAGGGGAAACATAGTTTACAAACATACATCTAGGGCAAGGGTGATGAAGAAGAGTTGGTTTTTATATGCCAACTTTCTCTACCACTTAAGAATTAAACTGGCTTATAATCACCTTCCCTTCCTCTCCCCACAACAGGCACCCTATGAGGTAGGTGGGGCTGAGAGAGTTCAGAGAGAACTGTGACTAGCCCAAGGTCACCCGGCAGGCTTCATGTGGAGGAGTGGGGAATCAAGCCCATTTCTCCAGATCAGCGTCCATTGTTCCGAACGACTGCTCTTAATCACTACACCACGCTAGCTCTCGTGATGAAGGGCCACTACTACGTACCTTCTGTTGGCACAGTTATAACACAACAAATGCTCATTTTAAAGATGCTAATTCTGTACGCTCACAGGTACTTCAGAAAGCTGCTCCTCCGCCAACTTCTTTACAGAATTCTCTCAAAATTCTGTGCCTCCTGGAACATGCTTAGTTAGAATCAAGCAACTTATTCTCCCCCCCCCTTATTTCTATGTTGGTTATTTTATGAAATCATATTTTTCTGTATACTTGGGGAACCCTCCAAGTACACAGAAACCTCTGTCACATCTGATGGTGTTCTGGTTTTTCCACTTTGATCAATAGAAGATCACAGCGTTTATTCTCAGTTATTGAGATTTACGTAAAACAGTGCTTTTAAAAAATGGACTTTGCACACAGGCTCACACTTTATGAGACAGAAACTATGAAAGGGGGCGGTGATTCAAAAAAGTCAAAAAATAGAAGAAAAGGCTTGACAAAAGGAGGTCTACCTTCATATCCAAGGCTTGCTAGGGACTGCACATGTACTGGTCGGCCAATAGCTTCCCAACACAAACTTTTTCAGCAGGCTTGGAGCTAGTTGTAGCATGCTGCCTTGATGCAAATATTCACAGAGGGAAGTGGGTTTATTCAGGCAGCAAACTCTTCTCACAAGAACTTACGAAGAAGAAGGGGAGTTGGGCTGAGGTTGTCTTTATACTGGGCTGAATACTCTGGCAAACTTTCAGATAGAAGAGGACGCAAACACGGCAGTGAGCCCCACACAGTCCCTATCAGGCATAACACAAGGACATAAGATGATCAGACCAGTGGTCCATCTAGTCCAGCATCCTGCATCTACAGAGTGGTGTAGTGATTAAGAGTGGTGGACTCTGATCTGGAGAACCAGGTTTGAATCCTCCCCACTCCTCCACATGAGCGGCGGACACTAATCTGGTGAACCAGGTTGGCATGTCATTGGAAATGCTGAAACCAGCACAGCACTGTAAGAGGAGGAGGAGGAGGAAGAGTTGGTTTTTATATGCCGACTTTCTCTACCACTTAAGGAAGAATCAAACTGGCTTACCCTTCCCTTCCCACAACAGATACCTTGTGAGGTAGGTGGGGATAAGAGAGTGTGACTAGCCCAAGGTCACCCAGCTAGCTTCATGTACAGGAGTGGGCAAACAAATCCAGTTCACCAGATTAGTGTCTGCCGCTCCTGTAGGAGTGGGGAATCAAACCTGGTTCTCCAGATCAGAGTCCACCGCTCCAAACCACCCTTGGTGTCCCAGGCAATGGCCTAGTTTTATTCCCTGACGGCAACACATTATATTATTAAACACTGCAATTTAACAATTTTCAAGGGAAGTATTAAATCATGTTCAAAATCTTTTCCCCTCACCCAATGCATAAGCGTTCAAAGAATGCGATTCAAACACACTGCTTTTCTCTCCCTCTCTAAAAAAACCCCCAAAACATCACCTTTTTATCTGGTGACAACAATCTACAAATGCATTAACTTTTCCAGAGACAAATCCTTGGCAACCTCATCATCTGATTCCAAAGGAAGGCTCCCCTTTTAAGACACAAATGCAGCTGCCCCCACGCTGCCAGTAACTGCACCATACACATGTCTTAAAATTCTGTAATCAGCAGCCGCCAGGTGCTGTATCGCCTTCCGCACACCACACGCCGTCAATACAGACATCCCCAAACACAGAGAGGCTGGTTTTGTCAAATGTTTTATTGAGTGTCGACATCTGGAGTACTGTAAAACATGCATTATCTGTAGATTCAAAAAGGAGCAAACCACATTGTCCTTCCTGTCAAACACGTCAGCCTTGGCATATATGATGGAGATTAATGAAGTATCATGAGAGTAATATGGTTCCTGAAAAGCTCCTGCAATTTTTGGGAGTAGTCTTAATCATTCTGAGAGAGGCAGAGCTGTTCACATTCAAAGTGAACTTGTACGTTCAAACTGGAAGTGTTCATAATTCAATTCAAAACTAAACAAAGAGGGATTTCATCGGTGGGCGTTATCTGTCCTTAGGTATACACACGGTACCCTTCCCCTTTCCCCATCCCTATCTAAATAAAAACTCATATGCTTTTCTCTTTTTGTTTAGTATCAGAGTTTAATTCTGAGCAACAAACAAAATCTGGTAACTCATTTCTTCTTCGGCTGTTGAGGTGTGTTAAATTTAAAGAAGATAATATCTCCGTCTTCGACTACGTAATTTCTGCCTTGCTGTCTGTATTTTCCAGCAGCCTGTACACACAGGGAGGGAGAGAGAAGGAGAATGAATTACAATATTATAGATAAACACTATCTTAAAGAGCAGCGCCTATTTTACTAAAAACACTACTAGCTCTGGGAGGAAAAAAAACATTTTGTAGCTGTAAACTTCTTGACTTGGGCAGAATTTGATTGACAAATATATAATCATAATTTATTCTTCACTGCAGATAGCGAAAACAACATTGTTAACAGGTTTTGTTATATAATGTCAGCTGTGCATTCGGTTTCCATCCCTAAACACTGATAGGTAGCAGAGAGAGTGTTTTTAACATTTTCCTCTCCCCCATCCTTGCATTTTTATTCCAAAATTATCTTGGAAAAACCCACAAGAGCACTGAAGGAACTACATCTGTCAAAGGGGCCTCTGGCTCACAGCAGTTTATGGCACTATAAAGCTGCCTGTCTTTGAGGTGCTCCAAGATGCAGCCATTTGGGCCGCAGTAGACTAACACGGTTACCCCTCTCGAATTTGCGGTCTATCAATGCATTCCTAAAGAGAGTTACTCCAGTCTAACTCCATTGAAGAAGAAGAGTTGGTTTTTATATGCTGACTTAAGGGAGAATCGAACCGGCTTACAATCACCTTCCCTTCCCCTCCCCACAACAGACACCCTGTGAGATGGGTGGGGCTGAGAGAGTGTGACAAGCCCAAGGTCACCCAGCTGGCTTCATGTGGAGGAGCAGGGAAATCAACCTGGTTCACCATATTAGCCTCCGCGGTCCATGTGGAGGAGTGGGGAATCAAACCCGGTTCTCCAGATCAGAGTCCACCGCTCCAAACCACCACTCTTAACCACTACACCATGCTGGCATTGAAATGAATGGGCTCAGACTGTAGTAACTCTCCTTAGGAACGCACTGTAAGAGTTGTTGTCGCTCAAATAGAGGCTATGCACTAGTGTTTAGGAACCACTTTTGGGGTGCTCTGGATGCTCACTCCCCAGGGCAGAATGTCACTTACATGCTCAAGCATACTTCACAATTACCGGTGGGTAGCCACGCTGGTCTGCTGCAGAAGAGGAACATTCGAGTCCAGTAGCACCATACAGACCAACAAGAGTTCCAGGGTATAACCTTTCGCGAGTCAAAATTCTCTGATGAAAGGAGCATTGACTCTCGAATTTGACAAAATATCCGATGGTGGGCGCTTTGATTCTCGAATGCTTATACCCTGGAAATCTTGTGGGTCTTTAACGTGATACTGGACCCGAATCTTGCTCTTCACAGTTGCAATATCACTTTGACAGATTTCGGCCTAAAATACTACTACTACTAAAGGTAAAGGTAGTCCCCTGTGCAAGCACCGGGTCATTACTGACACATGGGGTGACGTCACATCCCAATATTTACTAGGCAGACTTTTTTGTTTATGGGGTAGGTTGCCATTGCCTTCCCCAGTCGTCTACACTTTACCCCAGCAAGCTGGGTACTCATTTTACCCACCTCGGAAGGATGGAAGGCTGAGTCAACCTTGAGCCGGCTACCTGAACCTGACTTCCATCGGGACTGAACTCAGGTCGTGAGCAGAGCTTGGACTGCAGTACTGCAGCTTACCACTCTGCGCCACAGGGCTCTTACTACTACTACGATAACAACAACAACAACAACAACAACAACAACAACTTTTATTTGTATCACACCCTTCTTTGGTGAACCAGGCTCAGGGTGGCTAACATCATATGAAATACAACATAATCGCAATTATTTAAAAATGTAAACAATACAGCATAGCCAATTTAAAATTCAATAAATTCAATCCCACTCTGATGGAACCTAGAAACTCCATATTTAAGGAGGATGTTATCTAGAGGTGGTTGTGCCTCCATGCCTTTCACTGGTGTCTCTCAATCGGGGGGGGGGGTGAGGGGAGGATAAATAAAGACAGAAGGCCATCTTTTGGGCTAAGTGACCCCTACAGCCTCAGCCGCAAAGGAGAGCACCAGGGTGAAGGGATTTTCCCTGCCCACCACTATCTTGATATTCCCTTGCTTCTGCTGCTTAAGAATAATAGAGTACTATGCATAAACCAGTGTAGTGTAGTGGTTAAGGTGTTGCCCCCAGCATCTGGGAAACCCAGGTTCAAATCCCTCTTCCATGGAAACTTACTGGGTGACCTTGGGCCAGTCACACACTCTCAGCCTCAACCCTGGCAAGTAGTTGGATGGGAGACCCCCAAGGAATACCAAGGGCGTGACTTGGAGGCAGGCAATGGCAAACCACCTCTGAAGGTTTCTTGCCTTGAAAACCCCACCAGGGGTCACCATAAATCAGTTGTAACTTGATGGCAAAATACAGATACAAAAGCCAGGGGGCGCTGAACAACAAGTGAAGGATTCCCCCAGCAACACTGGGAGATGATGAACAATGGATTCAATGAATTTGGCTATGGAGAACCCCAATGTTTACCATCCTGGTAAGCATCATGGTCACTTAGAAAATGAGGTGGCTTCTAGGAGGAGGCTTTTCCACAGAGCAAGATATTCTGAGTCACCAGACAAGCATGTCATGCTTCAGTTCGAGAGCAACTCGCCCCATGCAGAAGCCTCCATGCAGAGCTGAGTATTTACAGCAGCCTTAAGGGGTACAGGACCCAACAGGCGCAAAACAGAGGTGCAGCCAATTGGAGCTTACACTGGGGTTGGCTTGGCTAGTATGGATGCTACCTTTTAATGCACCAAAAAAATCTCAGGCCAGCTTTAGACGGGGTAGGAATTAGCATAATACCCTCTCAGTGTGTTTTTGATCTGGGAACCCATTTTTTATGTCAGGAACAAACGTTAAAGGAGTATCCAAGCCAAGATCTTCCTCACAAGGAAACATGGAGAGATTAGATCACAGCAAGACAGATGAAATAATTTTCATCAAATCTAGAAATCATCTAGGGGAGGGGCTGTGGTTCAGTGGTAGAGCATCTGCTTGGCATGCAGATAGTCCCAGGTTCAATCCCCGGCATCTCCAGTTAAAGGGACTAGGCAAGTAGGTGATGTGAAAGGCCTCTACCTGAGACCCTGGAGAGCCGCTGCCGGTCTGACTAGACAATACTGACTTCGATGGACCAACGGTCTGATTCAGTATAAGGCAGCTTCATGTGTTCATTTACTAAACTAGTCACACTCCTACTCCCAATACATCAAAGAATTAATTTATTACACAGCAAGTGATTTCATCTCTTCTTGTGTCTTAAAATATGTTTACCAATATCTTCTAGGCACTATAGGGAAAGCATGG